>NW_024884142.1:83817641-83820755 GCF_019232065.1 Centrocercus urophasianus | reverse complement strand
CCAATTTTTTCCTAGAACTATTTTATTTGTTTCTACAGAAAAGCTTGGGAAAGTGAAGCTATGCTTACACCCAGCTTATTTGCCTGCAGTAATATTTCTTATCTTCTTTTTCTAAACTGATGGATAACTGAAATCCAAGTTCGAGAACACAGTTGGAATTCCAGTCCCTGGTCTGGTGGAGGTGGCATTTTCAGTCCCAGGGAAGAAGCCAACTGCTTTGTTTATCAGCGTGCAAACTACAGCACTGTATTTCTGGTTGCCTGAGCAGCAGCACTGGCAGGGAGGAGAGATACTTGCTTGGATGAGAGATGGGTGAGAGAAACATAGTGATGGCAAATGGAGAGAGAGGAAAAACGTATCTGATGGTATATGGTACGGGTGGAACAAGTCAACGAGGTGGCAGAACCTATGGGAATACTATGGGAAAGGAGGGTTTCCATGGCAGAAGTAAAGAGACATCATGTTTCAGCACCTGAATACAAAAGCACTGTCTTAAGAAATAATGAACAAAAGTAGAAATTAAAGCTGACCTGTGCTTTGGTACATTTCTAAATGGATCAGTTGTCTTATGAAGGAGGATATATTCTAGAGAACTTAATACGTAGAAGCAGCTTGATGAAATAACCTATCTATACAGACTGGGTATAGGTCACTTAAAGTAAGAAAACAGATATGCATGAAATGATTTGGAAGTATTTTAGTATAAAATTGAAAAATAGCATTTTTGAATATGAATCTGTAAATGGACAATACAATTCTATTTTCATAGCTTGCCAAAGGGCACATGAAAATCAATTTATAGGAACTGTATTTTGGTTTGTATACTACAGAGGTGCCGATACATAGAATAAACATGTCTTATTTCAGTTTTGATTTGATTCCAAAACCCACATTTATCCAATTGTTCCTCAGAGAGCATCCTAATACTGTGACATGATTAAATGCCTCATTCTAAAATTTAATAAAAACTGATTTTCATTTTTATTTATTTATTTAAGGCTGATGTTTCTACAGCGTGGTTGGATTTTCCTCTATATTTCAGAGCTCTCTAATTCACTGCTCACACGTGAATTTACATCTTAATTATAGAGTTCACATTTAACAATATAGACAGCATAATGCTACTGGTAATTAAGCTTTTACTACCTGCTTTTATACGGTAGTCAGAGCTGCAGTTCTGTTATGCAGGCTCCAATTCCAAAGCTCGCATGCATTTATACCACAGGCCCAGCCTTTACATAAGGTTAGGCACAGAATGCCGGCATCTCTCTGCTGTGAGCACATACAAACACATCTGTTGAACTTACGTATTTCAGACTTGGCTTCTGCAGCCACGTTCATTTGGTGAAATGCTGTGCGAGGGCATTTTTGTTCCCATTGGTGAATGGAATTAACGCTTTCTGAGGGTCTGCACCGGTATGTTTTGATCTCAAAGATTGCAGTTTGCATCACATAGGGCTGCAGTCGTAAATAAAAGATTTTCCTAAGCGGTTGAGCTGAGAAAGGAAAAATAACATTTATCTGTACGTTTCCAAGTTGAGTACGGTTATTTGCTCTGAGCAGGTTGGGCGAGGGCCCCTTTCTTACTGCCGAGGCAGGCTGGCTCCCAGCAGCACTTTGCAGCGGCGGGGCTGGGCGCTCTGCGGGCACGCAGCAGGGCTCTGCTCTCTGCCCTTCCCATCGGGCAGAACGGGCTAGACAGAAACCCAGCGCGTAGGGAACGCTTCCAAGCTCTGCGCACACCGCGAGGTATAACGGTGCCGAACTGCTGCAGTGTGGTCTTACCTTGTTAAAATGAAGCAGGCAGTCCCCTCGCCGCTCCCTGCGCAGCTGGGGAAGAAATTGATCGGTTCTGGAGCTCTTCTTTCTGTTAGCTAAAGCTAAATATTTACACGTCAGCACCTAAATATTTGCACGTGGGTGCACGTTAAACACGAGGCGTTGTGCTGAGCTGCAGGAGAACGCACGTACCTGTCTGCGCGCGCTGCCCGATGCGGCCGCGCAGGTCAGAAATGGAGCTGAGCGCCGGTTTTGCCAGGTAAACGCTCCCTTAACGCGTACGGAATGAGTTGCTTTCTCCACTTTCATAAACAAGTATATGGATTTTAGATCAACAGATACGGAATATTAATACGCAGAGCCCGCTCCTGTCCTCCTCCCGGCCCCCAGCCGCTCAAAAAGTTGGGCTGTCCCCATACCCGCTGCTTCCTCCCCCCACCCCCGGCTCCGTACCTCTCCGCCCAGGGGCCGCCGACATGTCTGCGGGCGCTGCCCCAGCGGCCGCCGCCTCAGGCCGCTCCCCCCGCCCCACCCCTCTACCTGCCGCGCGGCCCGCGCGCCGCCCCGCCGCCTCCCGATTGGCCGACGCCTCACCAATCCGCCGCGCCCCCGGCCCGGGGGGACCGCATATGTAAAGCGTCGCTTCATATTCATGAGCCCGGAGCGGGGCTTTAAGTCCTTGATTAGGCGCGCGGGCGAGCTTTTGGTCCCCGCTGGCCGCGCCTGCCGCCGCCGCGCCGCCCGCCGAGCCCTCGTGCCAAGCGCGCGGCGCCGGGCCACGGAAACTTTGCCTTCCCGCGGGCGCGCGCGCGCGCGAAGAATGGTCGCCGGGCGCACATGGATTCGGTAGAACTTTGCCTGCCGGAGCCGCTCTCCCTGCACTACGAGGAAGAGTAGGTACCGCTCCCCGCCCCCACCGCCTCCTCGCGGCGCCACGGCCGTCGCGGGGCGCCGCGCGGCGGTGGCCGCCCGCAGCCCGACAGGTGCGCGCAGGGCCGGCGGGAGGGAAGGAGTTGCGAGGAGCCGCTGCGCCCGGCCCGGCCGGACCCGCGCCTCGGGGCTGCTCGCGGCCGGCTCGGCAACTTGCCGGGTTAGCCGGGAGCGCACCGCGGGGGCTGTCAGCGGGGAGCTGCACGTGGGGCCGAGGGGCCGAGCCGCCTCCCGTCGTAGCGCCGGAGGAGAGTGAGGGGGAGCGGGGCAGCCCTGGGCGCGCGGGGAGCGGCGGAGGGTCCGCGCTCCGCGGGTGCTCCGGGGACAGCTTCGGTAACGTCACGGCGCGGTGCCCGCAGCTCTTATGAAGCCGGGCAGAGCTCTTCGGAATGAATGCACAAAAAG
>NW_024884142.1:83658714-83817541 GCF_019232065.1 Centrocercus urophasianus | reverse complement strand
TTTTTTTTTTTTTTTTTTTTTTTTTTTTTTTTTTTTTTTTTTTTTTTCTTGTAGAGCTTTTTTTCCCCACTCCAAAGGAGCTTTCTTGAATTTACCTTCTTACAGCTAATTTGAATGATTAGTTCAGATAAGCCTCTTAGAGGAGATGCATTGAAATGAAATCGGGGCACATGTCCTTTTGGCTCCGGTGCAAGATTCCAACTCGTTGGGTTGTTGTGCTTTTTTCTGTTCTTTTTTTTTTTTGTTCTTTTTTTTTTTTTCCTCCTCTTTGGCTCAATTAAAAGTCATCGGAACGGCCTCCCGGTGCCTCCCCGAGCGGTGGGCGCAGAGCAGCGCCGCTCAGCGCGTTCCTCCTTCCGTCCCCACTAATAAGCCCTCAGCCCCGGAGTTTTGCACGTTATTCATATTCGTAGTGATTGTGAATTGACTTATATCGACTTCCATATCGTCACGTGCACTCGTGAGCGAGGGGCGTAAGGAAAATAAATACAGTAGTTCCTGCGGTTCTCTCGCATGGGTGAGGGCAGAGAGGATTGGAGCTAAAAATTGCCAGAACGCTCTGGGAACAGGCAGACATCTGCCTGACCATCACTAGGTATGCTTTGATTTCAAGGCAGTGTGCTGAAGAATGCTGTAACTCCCAGCCAGCTGCAGCCCTGGCTTTCTGCTTTTTCAGCAATAACAATAACACTAATAATTACTAATAGTTAATAAGCTAACGGGCGCGATAAATGTATCTCCTCGTTTTGACATATGTGTCAGTTTAATCATTGTAAATGAATCTGTGCGTTCGGAACCTGAAATCTCCTTCACCCTCTGATTAAAATGTAACGTTGACTGAAGGATTATAGAGCAGGCTTAATTTTACTGACTGTTTTAACAGTTGTCAGAGCTTCTGGGAGAGGGGAAGGCAATTGAAACACTTTAAAAAATGGTGTGTGGGGGGGAAGCATGGACCAGCTTAATAAATTTAGATGCCATCTCTGTATGCCAAACATAGGAAACGGAGGAGATTTGTAACTCCAGAGAGCTTCCATGCACTGTGTACATTGCCCTTTGTGGCTCACAGTGTGAGGTGGAACCTCAGCACTTCGCTGTGCGCCGGTGTTCAGACGTCAAACACACCCAGCTCATAGCGAGCGGAGATTTTTGTTTTGTCCAGCAGCAGGTAGAATGCACAGGCGAGAAGAAATGAAGGCTGTGCAGAGCAGACGTAGCACTTAAAAATACAAAAACAACAACAACAACAAAAATAACGCAAGCGGAGGTAGGCGGCTTGTGTAGTAAATACCTGCATGTGATAGTGGTCTGTGTCTGTGTTTTGTGTGGGAACGGTCTGTGGAATGGCTGTGCGCACACTCATGGGTGTTAGCATGTAAATATTCATCTGTGTGTGTGTGTGTGTGTGCGACTGCGTGTGTGAAATGTAAGAGTTGATATCAGTTTGGTTGCTCTTTTGGGTACTTTGGCTTAGCTTCTCATTCCCAGACGATTTATCCGAGAGTACCTTTCATTTTAAAAAGGGAGCAAGGGTGAAGAAGTCTTATTACGAAGTGGGAAGCGGTGCTTGCTTCCACTCCACAGTCCCTCTGGGCAGTGCAGATCTTTAACCCGCTGCATTTCTCTCCGAGCGAGCAGATCAAGTTGCTATTAAGACATAAAGCCCTGAAGTTGGACGTGCTTGGGCCTTGGTGCACAGCACAGCCAGGCAGCTGGGTGCAGGCAGCCCAGTGTGGGCAAGCGAGCAGCTCCTGCCTGTGGGCAGCCAGCAGGCCCCGTGCCATTCTGCTGCTTCTGGTTCCGGTTACAGCTCTTTGGCTTTTCGGTTTTGATAGACTGCCGGCAAGTTTTTAAATCCTGCGCAAAGTAGAAGGGGATTGTGCTGAAATGCCCGCCTGACAGCTTCACGTTTGCTGGGGCTTGCCCCTCTTTTAGTGCTGGTTGCTCATTTCAGTGTGTTTATAGTTGTGCTCTTTTATTTACTGAGCCTGGTGCGTTGCAGCAGTAATTAACCCATGTTATTAGCAAAGCCCTTGTGGATATCCATTAATTCTCTTGAATAGCTGATCATTTTTTTCTGTACCTTTTTTTTTTTCCTTTTTTTTTTTTTTTTTTTTTTCTCCTGAGGCACGCTGCTCTTTTCCTCACAGTCCTTAAGCTTCACCATCTCATACAAATTTCACTCTAGATAGAGGCCGGGTATGAGGCCACCATCCCCACAGTTCTATAATACAGAATAACTGTTGTCTTAACAAACTGTTTCCAGAGACGCTAATGGGAAGCACAACAACTGGGAGAATCTGTAGGGAGCAATTTGTTTAATTATTACTTTTCAAAACACATACTTAATGATAAGAAGAGAGATAAGAATTTTTCCAGCTTTAAAAAAAATATTATTATTTTGGAGCTGCCTTAACTGTTGCGAATATTTCAATTTTCCTATTTTAATCAGATTTCAACTTAGTTAATAGCACTTTGGGCATTTAGAAAATATTGAGCCAGCAGAAAAATACTTGTGCTTGCACTGCTGAGAAAAGATAAGGGCTGCCTCATTAGCCAACCCTACTTTTGCAATTAATTTCAAATACACAGTGCTATTCATCAAATACAGAAGGTAACTTGTCTATGATAATATTGAACAATACTGAAACCTACTTTAGTTAGAGTAGCTGAAAAGTATGATATATCTGTACTCACAGATCTGTCAGTCCATACAGTTATTTCTGTATGTTACGGAGGGAAATTATGATATAAAAATGCAAAACAAAAGTCTGGATTATTCATAAGCAATGAAATTATTAATTTGTGGAATATCTCTAAAAGACTGACCCTTGACCTGCAGGGAGGTTACTTGCACCCCTTTGAAAGTGTGAGTTGGAATGAAGATACTTAATTGAACCTTCCAAGAAGTATCTCAATTATTTTTTGCTTAGCGTGAGTGAAGTGCATAGAATAAATAGGAAAAATACTGGGAAGAACTCTTTCTCCCACTGAAGCTTAAAGTAACCTCTGCCTATAAGATAAGCTTTGCTCCGAATCCTTCTTCATAGCAAATTCATTCAGGGGAGAAACAATAAAATGTTGATCCATTACAAGTGCATATGAGCATCATGCTGCCAGGCTCTCTAGAGGAAATGTGTGATTATGCTGGGCCAGTTTGTTCAGTTTTTATCTCTTTTACATCCACTGGCCTTGTATTAAATTGTCATTGTCCTAAAGCACATGAGAGAGAAATGAATTGCGTTTCTCGACATGCTCTGACAGTGAAATATTTAGCCTCTCTGTCTCCAATCATACTCATATGTATGTTTGATAGCGCAGGGATGACACCAACAGTCTCTGCAGCTTTGACATTCCACTTATTACGTGTTCTTTCACATTTTATGTTCCTTCTTTTACTTCTAGGCTTGACTCAGGTAACTGTGTGCACACAGTCATGGCTGTAGAAGCAGGTATAGCTGCATTTTTGTTACATGTATATTCACCTCTTATTTATGTGGAAATCCTCTGTCTGTGCACGGCGGATTTTAGGTCAAATACATGTATAGCTATGCACCCAGGTAAACAGCATATTCCTTAATGCAGTGTGTGCAATGTACATGTATTGTTGTGTTTATCCACACAGACACGTATCCAGTTAATATATGCAGAGCTATCTCAAGTTCCCTATGTATCTGCTTGTCAAAAATTGCTGCTTTTTTGTGTTATTTTTTTCTTGTTAATGAGAAGTGAGCCGGCCAGATAAAAGAGCATTGCAGATAAAGAGTTTGCACCTGATTTTTTATCAGATTCTCCATGTAATCTAGTATTTCATGTATTTGTACTCATAGTTTTGCTATGAAATAAACTGTGTTTTCAGTTGGAAAAAAAAAATCCTCTTTCAAGTAATGTATGTGACTGATATTTATTCACATTCCTATAACTTTTGGCTCACTCTCCATCAGAGAACTGTTTTTTCAGCTCCATGTTTCCTTGGACTCACGGTTATGTTTTCACCTCATGGATATGATTATTTTTTGGAGTGGTGGAAAAGCTTCCCATGTGTGGTTGTTAATATGTATCGTATTGTCCTCAGACAAAAATGTAAAATACACTTTCAATTTTAATGATAGTTACTACTTAGTAAATCTTACATCTCCCTTTCCCTCCTTTTTTTTTTTTTTTTTTTTTGTTACAATTTGCTTATCCAGAAACTAATTTTTTAAAAAATGTTAAAGAAAAATATTAAACTGAATTACATATTGCTATTTCAAATAGTAGTACTTAATTATTTTTAAAAGATTCTGCTTTGCCTTTGCACTTTGGAGTGTGATTTTTGGATGGATACAGCAGGCCACTGCCTTTTGACACAGATGTCCTGTAAAACAGTTTATGTATTTGTTATGTTACAGAAGCTTTAAATCTCTTGGGCTTGTTTACACAATGTTTGTAATGTTTTTCAATTAATTTGTATTTCTTTCAGAGAAAGGCTTTTCTCCTGGCTGTTCCTTAATACCGCAGGTTTATGTTAAAGAGGTATTTTGTCTCATTACAAATTTATCTTCCCAGTTTAGGCAGCATAGCTTTTTAATCTGAGCACCATTTCCTACTTTAAATTGGAAATAGAATTCCTTTTTGTGCTTCGGTTTCCCAGTATTGCTAAGAAAAAGCTCAGCTGTTAATATCCTAGTGAAACGGGTGATACAGGTACTTCTATAGAAGATGAGGCAAGTCTATGCTGTTCGTGTTTATCGCTGAATTTAATTCTGGTTGCGAGTCTCCATTCTGACTCTGTATGAACTTTGGGGGGATTTTTTTTTCTATTTGGATCAAAGTAACACGCAAGGTAAAAGAGAAATTGATGTTGGAAATGTAAATCTCATGTCTTTCATGATACTAACGTGCGTCGCTGCGCATGAAACTGGTAAAAGCTCTCAATACCCTGCAGTATGTTGCTGTATCGGGGTGTATTTAACCAGGGGGTCCTTCATCTCAGTCTAATCAAACCACTTGCAGCGTCTTTGTCCAGAATTGGGCAGTTTATTCATATGATAACCTACTGAAATATGACGCATTACTTCTATGCAGTTGAGAATAGTCTAAATACATCCTCTTATCGTGTCTTGGAAATTATATTCCCTTCCCCTGAGTAAAATATCTTTGCAGATTTGTGCTGCAGGCCTTACCTGGGGAGACAGACTCTGCTAAAGGGCTCTGTTCTGAAAGCAAACTCTGACACAAAATGGTTTGTGGTTTTCCAGGTTATTACTCTGTAAGTTAGCAGGGATGTCTCTTACTCTTCTGTATCTTTTCATGCTGCTCTAAGTGGAAAAAAAACCCCTGCGCTTCTCCTTTTCATCGTTTTGATTGGAACTACATACCATATGTAATGTGTTTTGGCAGCACTTACCTAGCCAAAGAAAACAAATTAATATTAGCCATGCTGAGGGGTGTCAGAAGTATCACAGATGTGTCGATTTAGCTTTGCTCCATCACACACCCTCTCCTTAAACAACTGGTCAAGCTGTCGCAAAATGTAATGTTGGCTGTGGAGAGATTCTAATAGGTGTGATCAGAGATTGATGGCTCTGGCAAGTTAGAATGAGAAGATGTGGAGTTCCTGTAGCTCGTTTTGAGTGGCCTCAGAAAAACCCAAACAAACAGAAGTTCAGGTTTCTTTTGTCATTTTTTTTTTTTATTTTAAAGTAAAGATACAACTATTATTATTATTTTTTAATGGGCTTTCTCTCCAAAAGACAAAAGTCAGCTAGATGTTAAAGATCCTCTCTTAACCCCCTTAAGAGCCTGCAGATGTAGAGACACTGGCAGGCGTAATGAGAACATCTAAAATGTAGTGCTGGCTTGTTCTGAGCATTTCTGAAATTCCTCCAGAAATGGATGGAGGTGCCGGGCAGGTGGGCAGAGGAAGAGATGAATTGTTCTATTTAGTCCATCCTGATGCACAATATTCCTCTTCTATTCTGTTCCCCCGTTCCTAGGGTAGCTTAAAAAGGTATTTCTTCCAAAAATATTTTTAGAACCTCACATCTGATTATTTTAAAGGACATGCAAGATGGGTATACCTAGTAAGGAACAATGGGTAACAAAATGATGAGATGGTATTCTTCTTGTATGTGCTCAGAGTGTAGCCAGTTACTGCCAGCTTGTACAATTCTTCAAATATTGCAAATGCAATTTTTATATATTCTTTATCTGCTCTGTTAATTTTTTTCTTCTAATTGGCAGTAGGATTTGGTTCCTGTCTTGGAGGGCAAACGCTGATGTCCTTTAATGTTTTGCGGTCAGTGTTTTCTTTCTTAAATAGATTGTGATATGCTCACTTGACAAGTATTAATGCTAAAACAGTTTTCAGAAGAATACATTTCATGAAGTCTATGGTGGGAGGGGAAGTGTTGTTTATTACAGTTATTTTATCCTTTAAAAAAAGAGCATCTGGTAAAATAACACTTAGATGCCATCTAAAAAACAAATAATGAACGTGTTTCTGAAAGCAAATGAATGTGGATGTCCGGCAAAGTATCTTCAGAGAATGGTAAAATTCTTATAGTCAAAGGTGGATTTCTTTCACTGTGGTAGCTCAATGTTACCACATCCAGGATTCCCTTTCCTAAATCCTGTTTGCCTTTCCAGCCGTGTCAGAATTCCTTGGCAGTGTCCTCGCTGCAGCCGTGAATGTGATGGGACAGATGAGGTGTTGTGCAGTGGCACAAAACGCCGTGTCTCTAACCAGCTATTTCCATGGGCATAAAGGGGTGCGAATCGAATCCCCGCTATCTCAGCACAGCACCCGGGCACCCCATCATTGTTCTGGCGGGAGCTGCTTGGGCCCAGTTGGTGCTGGCTGATATTTAAAGAGCTGAGCAGCCACCGCCGGTGGCTTGCATTAGCACGAATGGCACCTGTCCCATCAATCATGAGGCCGTGGTGTCACAGATGGAGAAACAACAATCGGCCGAATTACCCGGCCCTGCACACTTGGCTTAATTCAGCTCATTGTTCTCCTACAAATCTCGCGGATGGCTCGCGCCGCGCCTGGGCTCCAGGCACAAGCAGGAGACGGGCTCAGGTGGTGGCACGTGCCTGCCCTTCGCCACCCCAGCAGAGGTGTGCAGCAAGGGGCTGTCAGTGTGTGTGTGCGGGGGGCGGGGGGGGGGGGGGGGTGTAACATCAGCTCCTAACGAACACTGTAATTAATCAGGAGCTGAAATTCAGCATTTCTCCTGGCGCTCCTGAAGTTTTCATTTAGCTATCTGAAGGCGCCTCGCGCAAAGGCAGGTTAATTTAACTCCTCAAGTGCTGCGCTGGTCTGTTGCTCTGAGATGAATTCTGCATGCATTTCCAGTGAGTGTGCAGTAAGAAGCATCCCTTTGCACGTCGGAGATCTTTGAATGTTGCTGAGTAGTTAGCGCTGAGAAGTCCTCACCGGAGCCACTGGGTGAAAAGGAGAAGTGCTGACAGGCCGATTTGGAAGGGTGGTGCTAGTGTTTTTACGGTGGGTCTTTTTATTTCAGTTTTAATGCCAGACAAAGGTTGGATCATGAGAAATTGCAGTCTTGTTCTGGACGAAAATAGTAAATGTGTTTAAATTGCCTTCAGACATTGTAATTCTTTTCTCTTTCTTCCTTTCTTTCTTCTTTTCACCCCACGCAGCAGCTCCCAGAGGACAGAAAAATAAAATAGACAAAAAAAGAAATAGAGAAATTACTTCCTTGCTCTTAAGTCTTAGGTCAAGTATGTCTTGAATGTATCAGAGCCCCACTCTTTCCATGTTTGTTTGTTTGTTTTTTTTTCCAAATAACACCAAGGAAATTCCTGGGAAATGTGGAGTTGGAAGTGATCATTCTTGCTTCACAATTTTTATTTTTTCCTCCCACATGCCATTTGCATTATGTGCTGTAAAGCAGCTGTGTTTCTGCTGTAGCTAGTGTTCTTGTTACAACTAATGTCAAGCAGAAAACCTGTAGCATGCCAGAAACAGGCTGCATTATATTGAAGACACAGCTTATGTTTGGTTGTGTGTAAATACAGTTAGTTAAGTTGGGTTTATCTGATAGCCTGGCAGAAAGAGAGAGGAGCCGTACAAACTGTTTTCAGTAACTGTGCTGTTCATATGCCTGATAAGATTGAGAGTGCTTTCGAACTACTGATATGCTTTGAATAAGAAAAGAATAATCACGTCCACTGGCACCAGCTTATCGGGAATGAAGTAAAATGCCAGCACTTTTACATTAGCAAAAGTAAATGTTTTAGACACTTTGGGCCTTTTTTCCATTTAAATTAAATAGCAGTGCGCTTTTGAGTGTGCTGTAATGAATGGAAGGATTTATTACCTTGACAAAATTACGGGTGAATATGTTGAGAGAGGAGTCCTCAGCAACAATAACAGCTCTTTTGATAAGTGGCTGCATGTATTCATGCTTTTGGTACAGAAATTCAGTAATTTTATCCTCTCTTGCTCTGTTAAGTGCAGTGGCTAACTTGCATTGGCAGCTCTTCATAGTGCAATGTACCTGTGCTTTTTGTAATGTACTGACAACACATTTGAAATGTAGCCCGTGGCTCTTCATAGAATAATGCTTGATCATTTGCTAATATGTCCTCTGCCTTCAGTTGCCGTGTATTCTCATGTTTGAAAAATAATACATCTTGGAGTCTTTCCTGGGAAGGCGAGGTATGATTCATCATTAACTTACTCCAGCAGGCATGAAGCATGCTCGCATGTGCTTTTATCTGCTTGAAGTTTACTGATTTTTATTTCTGTACCTTCTTTTTCCCCCCTAGTTCTTTTATCTTTCATGTGCCTACAATTAATTTTGGGATATACAAATTTGATGAATGGTAGTGCAAGAGCAGATTTGATTGATTTTGGATTATTATTGATCACTGTCAATGAGATCACCGTGACACTCTGCAATCAATGGTGTGTGATTAAACCAAGGCACCAGTGTTCTATACATTAGGCAGCAGTCAGGAATTTAGGAACTGAATGTTCGAAAGCTATAAACAAAAAATGTTCAGATTTAAATAGCCCTTTGTTTGGCATTTACTCATCAAGATCTGTTTCTTGGGGAAGTTAGTTTCCTCAAGTGCAGGCTTTCAGTTTAAGAAAGGTCATTGATTTAAGGTTTATTAAATTTTAGCTAAAAACAACTGGCTCCATTTGGGTGTAAAATAATTTAAGTACTTACTGCAGGCAACCTTCATGCTTTAGAGTTGTTGCTCAAAGGTTTCATTCTTCTATGAAGATGTCAACTGTAAATATAAAAATGCATCACTGAAAATGTAATGGTTTAAAGATTCAAACTGAAATAAAAATTCCTGCCTGAGGAAAGCACTATAATCAAAATAAAGTAGTCTTAACTTTTTTTTTTCTTCTTTCTGTTGAGGCCATAGTAGAAAACAGCGCTTGAAGGCAGCAGGTAGTGAGGCTGGCAGGGAATGCCAATTGTGACTTACTTGTTTATTTCCCCTTGCGGAGGCTGATCACCAAGCTCTGGAGTTAACAGCACGCATTGACCACTGATGGCAGGCAGTGTGTGAGCTGCTGCCACTGCTGAAACCTGGAATCCCAACTTTTCAGTCACTTTGCTAATATGGCAAAAAAACCCCAACCAACCAAACAAAAAAAAACCAGTGCCTGGCAATATTAAAATCTAACTGCCAAAGCACTTCAATTTCTGAAAGCTTGCTATGTCTTTCTCTGTATTTTTAGCATATATTATATTTCTAGAGAACAGTGGCTTAGGCATACACTTGATGGATGACTGGGGCAGGGCTTTTCTTTTAAAAAAAAGTGTGATACTTGTGCATTAGGTAATGCTGGAACAGGAAGACTGCAGATGCAGCTATTTGACCAAATTACTGTGTGTTTCATGACACGTTAGATAAGTTAGCAGAGATCTTCCAAGGTGCGAAGGACAGTGTGCTGGCAATCTTACATCTCTTTTAAGAAATCTTTTGCTTTTGCTGAAGTGGCCTGATTCAAGACTGAACAGGAAGAATGCCATTCATTCCAGTAGATTTTGCATTGGTCTCCGTAACTTAATTAAAAAATAAATGAATGATAGTATTTTAAAATAAATAATTAAAAAAAAAGTGGGTAACACAAAGATTCGCTGCCAGAATGTGGCATTTACACCAGAATAGAGCTGCCTACAGGAGTGCGACCAGGAAATACTAAGATTACCCTCATCATATTTTCTGTGTGAGCTTAAAAGCAGTGCTGGCATTATGCCACTGCCTTTAGTCTTGCACTGACTCAGGAGGAGCTAACAAACCTCTCATGGGGGGTCAGTAAGGCAGGATAAGGCCGAGCCCCCTGTTTTCCTATTTATTTTTTTTTTCTTTGTCCGAATTGCAAGTGAGGTTGAAATGCCGAGTTTATGTAAAGATTATTTAATCTCTGTTCCTGCTGATGAACTTTGGATGGAAAGCTCTAGAATAGGTCACTTCTGACTGATGCGCGTTGTCTTGCTATATAGACAGAACCACCTTGGTGTTCCTATGCAGAATTAAAAGTCACAAAGGATGACCGTGGTTGTTCAGCATGCCTTTCCCCACAAGATACAAAATAAATTTTAATAGATGGAGAGCTGCCTTGACTGGCCTCTAAGCAGCATTTTATTTATGAAAGGGTTCATACAGTGCTTGAGGAGGTGTAAGAACTTGGCTACTGGTTAGAAAGTGTTTTTCTATTTTCTTGTTTATAGAAAGAAGTAATCCAACACAGCATAATGGGGAAAAAGGAGGCTCAGAGGGGTTTGTGTCCAGTTATTTTGTTGCTCCCTTCTGTTAATCTAGTCATAAACAGAACCTGTGAAGGAAGGTGTGAAAGTAGTATGTCCTGCCTTCATTTTAGAGACTCTTTTTGTGTGGAACATTGTTGTAGGTCACAATGCCTGCATCTGGGTCTTTGAGTGCACATGATTTTTATCCCTGGTCTCAATGCACAACTTGTTTGGTGAGCACAGCAATACAAGTGACACTATGACTGGATGGTGAACACTGTGATACTGGGACTGGATTTTCTCTCCCAGTTTTTGTATTCTCTCCAGGCACAATGTAATTCCAGGTCCATAGTCAGAAATCACCTTTTTGTCTCCACTGAAGCACTCATCATTCTGTACCAATGAAGCCTTAGGGATCTTCCTAAACCAGTAACATGTGAATTTCTTGTGAATATATTGAAAGAAGTTTCTTGGAAAATCTGAAAAAGCTTGTTTCTGTAAAAGTTCAGAAATTGATGCTTTGACACATTCAGTACTTCTGTTAAAGCAAAGCCTATTATTTTCCGTAGGCAGAAAGGAAAAGGTGAGTTACACAGCAAGTATTTATAAAGGTTGTACATTATGTTTGTCTTTAAGACTTGTTATATGGAGATGAACTCCTGTAAAAACTAGACGTGAGGACTAAATACAAGTGTGAAAGCTTAAAGCTTATTGTTAAACTTAAAGGAGGGGGAAGCAGTGGAGTAAAGAAAGAGAGTTCTTCCCCAACAACTTGGGGCTTGTTTCCAGGTTGGTAGATCAGGTTCTGTTGAAGCCGGAGCAGTACAAACCACAACCCATCAGCAGGCTGCTAGTCAGCAGCAGGTGTGAACAACATGGAACAGGATTCACATCGAACCACAGTGTGCACTAAAAACAGAACCCCTGCCTTGCTTTACAAGGGCAGTAAGATAGAAGCTCTTTTGTCGTGTTTACTAAACAGTGTTCAGTGGACGGTGTAAATGGCCCTGCTCAGCTGCAGAGAAGTAAGTGGAAGAGCTAGTATGCATTTCAGATTTTTAAAGGCACTTTTACCTCTTTTAAAAATCAAACTTCTGATAGGGTTAAACCAGAGGTGTAGCGGCGGTTGTCAAGATGTTCAAAGCTATGCTTCAGTTTTTTGGCAGCAGAGGGAAGGGAGGATGGGATGTCAGCACTTAGTGTTTGATAGGAGCAGGTAAATGGTATTGTCTTTTTGAAATTGCTCCTTTATGCCATAGGGCTTCATGCCCGTTTATTACTTCTGTACACAGCTCATTAGAAAGGCAGCATTTCCAGTCCTTGGAAGTTGCATGTCTGGGGGCTTTTGAAGCCATGTATTTATTGTATGTTTTTCATTGAACATCAAATTCTGTCCTCAATTAGGCTCTGCTAAAAACCAGGGGCAACATTTGCAGCGGAAGCAGAGTTTATCTGTTGTTACATATTCTGATTGTTTATGAGCTACTCCAGTTTCTCTGTCTTGATCAGTATTTTGTCTGATCTGAAAAATATTCACGTTTTAGGTAAAGACATGTTTCAGGAAGCATAATTTTTCCAAAAGACTGTGTGTAATTGTACTACAATGAAATTAGTTGTTCTTTCTAATTTTCCTTCAGGCAGAATCGGAGAAGATGATGGTATACCTGTGAAGTTTCACATAGAAATGTATATAGTAGGGGGGGGGGGAGAGAGAAAAATTTCACTTTTCCTGAAGTGGTTTAGCATTATCAGAAGTTCTACAATTTCAGACCCAGAACAATTCATCAGATCTTCTGTTTGCAGAATTTTAATGAAATTTGAATCTTTGGCAATCAGCTCACTGGTATTTTTATCAAGTCCACTTTAACTGTGATTGCCTTCCTTCCTATGGTTTTCTTGTGGAACTACAATTGACAATTTTTTTTCCCTACTGAACAGAATTTTTCTCTAAGTATTCAGTGTTCTCTCAGCAGCAATAACTTCTTGAAAACTGTCAGATCATAGGTAAGCATTTAGGCATACAGGTACTTATGCTAAAATGCCTGTGTGCGCAACAGCTGCTTTTATGGGGTCAAAATCCTGTCCTCGCGGTCACCTCTGTGTCTCAGCTCCTTTTGCCATCAGGGTGTTTGTGTGCATCTTTTCCTGTAGAGATCCAAGACTGATTTTTTTTTGAGGTAAAACTCAGGCTTTAGGAAAAGGCTTTGCTGCTGTGTGCGGCCACAAACCAATGGCGGGAGTTACATGCGCAGGGAGGTTGTGTTCAAGGTGAAAATTGAAGTTAAGGAAAAATGAATAGTTTGCAAAAGTAGTAGAAAAGTCTGGGTTTTGTTTTCTTTTTTTTTTTTTTTTGAAATACCTTTGTTGTTGAAAACAGGCGGTTTAGGATTTCTTAGTTTATCACTGTATTAACATTTTCTCACTGGTGAAACAAGCTTGACAATGTGATGCGCTGCCTAAAATCCTGGTTTAGCTCTAGAATTGCTCCTACAGTGTGTGTGTGCGTTCGTCGAACAAATTGGCAGTGGTTCAGGGTTTTATTTTTAAAGAGGGTGTTCCTGCATGTTCAGAGTCCTGTTTATGTGAAAACAGGCTACCTCATAATGATGAAATCATAACTTGTGTGATAGCGTTGGCAAACTGACTGTAAAGTGCTCTGCTTTTACTGTCTCTCTGTGCTGTCGTAAACTGGTCACTTTACCTTGAAATGCTTTTCTGAGGTTGCTAGTACGTAATTCACCATTTCTGGAAGCTGCTGGTATTGAAATTTGTTGCAAAATGTTATACGATTTCATATGTGAACCTTTGCATATATGATCACTTTTCGTTTTTTATAATTTCTACTTGAGATGCAGTGATAGTAAGCCCCTGAGGTTCAGGATTTTCAACTAGGAAAGGTAGGTGTACGGAAACCACTCCGCTTGTCTAAAGTCTAGTCAACTTTTTTGGCCCTGAAATCAGTCCAGGCCTCCCATCAAAGCAGTCTGTCTCTTGAGATTTTGTTATTGCTGGCTTCTGTCAGGTCAGAAATTTACAAGGCTAAACTTTTCGATAGTACTTTTATGTCTTCTCCCTCTACCACAAAAAACTGGATTCTATATTATGTTTATTATTGTTAGAGTCTCTGTTCTGTGTGTTTAATATGTAAAGAGGTGAGTTCGTACTTGTTTCAGGCCTTGGTTGCCAGTTAGGACCAGTCCTCGTTTACCCATACAAGTTTATTTATTGTCAGTTCCCTTTTCCAGTTTCACCAGTATGTTCCAAGGGAGCAGAATCTAGAACGTATCATGTCTCCATTTAGCCTTTTTTTTCTTAGCTTCAACTTTGTCTTATCACTTACTTCGATTAAAAGAGATTTATTTTGACACAATAGTTGAGTGTAATTGCAAATCAATTCAATACGATTTCCTCTGTTATTATTTAGTATTTCAGATAGAGTAGCACGCATGGTGCATGTGGCCCCTGCCACACATAGTGTGTAAGCATTTAGCTCGTTCTGTTTAAGAGCTTTGGCTGCAAACATAAGTAATTCGTGTAAGCCTCAGAAAAGGGTTTTTAGTATTTTTAATGTGGGAAATGCAACCATGCTGTGTGTGTGTGCTTATGCAGCTGAGTAATATCTATGCATTTGTGTGTTTTTAATTTACAATAAAAGCATTAACTTCAGCCTAACAATGAGGCATGCGCTGTTTTCTTGTACATCAGCAGAAATCTACCACGGGGAGGCATTTGAAGGAGAGGTGGGTGGTTTCCTCTGTGTCAGTTCAGAGAAGGTGTATTTAATGAAAAGGAGGTAGAGTGAAAAGCAGTGTGAAAGGGAGGGAGATGGCTTGGGAGCAGCACGAGCTGCTGTCATTGACATACAGCAGGAGGGGTGGGAGAAGGCCTGGGAGGGACAGAGCTGGGCAGCAGAGGGTTGCATGCAGCATCTAGCTGACTGCTTAATTTTTTAGTATATTTTCTAATGTGATTTTTAAAAATTGTTCTTGAAACAGTACTTTTCAATTAATACATCGAGTCAGCGCTCTAGATTGAAAAGCTTGTTGTTTTTTCTTCCCTTGCTGTTTTCTTCACAATGTTTTGCTCACTCTTCTAGAGAGGAAGGCAATGTATTAAAATGTCTGTTTTTGAAGTCAAAGAGAAATTTACTGCTTCAGCTTTCAGTTGAATTTCTTTGCTAGACCTACCTAATCTTTTGTAACAAGCTCTTAGTTTTATGTGTCCTGAAGTGGGGTGCAGAAGAAATTCAGTCAAGGAATGCATACTACACAGGTAGAAGATGAAGCTTGTCACTATATGTATAATAGCTACTAAAAATTAAAAACTGGGACTGTGTACAATAGAGTTCATGGATTAATATTAAAAAAAAAAAAAAAAAAAAACACCCCCCCCCCCCCCCCCCCCCCCCCCCCCCCTTCCAACAAAATACATTTACCTGCAAAAGGGAGGGCTTTTTCTGTTGTTGTTACTAAAGCAGTCAAAATTGTGAGGTCACGAGTTTAAGATCTTTCTAAGATTTCAGCCATATTTTGCTTTCTGTGCACCTCTCAGGCTTGCTGGGAATAGGGACACACTGCTCTGGTGTGGGAGGAGAGGCAGTGCTTCATACACACACTTTCTGTAAATGGCATTTTGGTTTAAACTAAATATGCATCTCGTCATTTATTTAACCGATTCCCATAGTATTGTAGGCAAATGTTTTTTTCACCTCTGCATCCTGCTTTCTGCTACGCTGAGGATAATGTACCTGGAAGGAAAAGGCCGTCCAAGCTGAGGCAGCCAGCGTCAGACAGGGCGGTCTGCCATCTGTCCCACCTGCTGCATTCATGTGTCCATCTGGTTACTGCAATAGCTCATTGCAGGCTTCAACAGAGGAACGTTCAGGCTGAAAAGGAGGCAGTGTGAATTATTTAGGTAGCTCGTGTAAATAAAGAGAGGGGGAGAGGAGCAAAGGAGGGGGGCTTCAAGAGGGAGAAAGCACTCTCTTACTCCTCGATGCTTTGGAATGTGTTAATGCATGAGAGCATTTGATTTGCATATAGATTTAGATGTATAGATCATTGTGAAGATTACAAGCCAATGAGTTTTATCTAGATTTAGATAGCTCTCAGCCTGGTTTGTGCATAAAATATAGCCAGTTTCAGAAGGAGAATCTTTGGGGACTTAAAACCAAAGTGAAACTGATGAAATGTAATGCTTTTAGGTATTAATTTAGCAGAAATAAAATATTTCCTCTACGGGCTTTCTGTGCCCTTTGTTAACCAAGAATTTATAAGTACTTTGCGTAGTTGGTGCTTTAGATGCACTGCTTGGTTTTGATTTGGTTATAGTTAGTTACATTTTTAGTCATCTGTACTCTGTTCTAAGAGGAAAAGCAGCTGACAAATACTCCTTTCCCTTTTTCTCTTCTGTATATCAGGTGAAGATTAAACCCAGTCAACAAACAGTTTTCCAGCTGTCAGTGTGTACATTGTTTTACAGACAGAAGTACATATGCCTTTGTGTTTATAGAAACATGAGTAGAACATTAAAAATCTCTTGGTGATTTTTAAATGGGGGTGAGCAAACAGTAATGGTACAGTGGCCTTGAAAAAGAAACAGATCTGTTTAGTAGCTGCTTGATTCTTAAAAAAGGCCACCAGAAAGTTTATGGTAGATTATTTATTGCTTATTTTTAGAAAATATAACAATCTATTAGTTCTAGATACAAATATAGGGAATTCTTCTGAATCATTTTATTCTGAACATTGTAATGTTAGTGGTTAATGTCATATTATTTCTTAATGCAGAAAGCACTGGCTTACTGTAATGCTGTGTTTGAAAAATGAAAAGATTGGATTCATACTTGGATACATTGCTGATGTGAGGTTGTTCTTGCTTTCTGCTTTTAAATGTCTGACTTTCCTCAGCTGTGGAGTAAAAACAGGATCATCTTAAGAGGAATCCTTGAAACTGTGGGAGGGTTTCGCTCCATTGTTTTGCCTGGTTTTAGATCTGCAGAAGAAAGGCGTGCAGCATCTTGAAATCCCAGCAGCCTGGTTACTTCCCTAAGATTTGCATGAAATTCAGCTGCAGCCTTCAAAGGGATTTGAGTGGATTGGATTCTTTAAGGTTAGTCCATGTCAAACCTATTAAGTTCAATTCACATGCAAAACCCTTTTTACGTTTTTTTTTAAGCCAATAAGGCTGTAGCTGCTATTAAGGCAACATCTTGTACTTTCGGTAGAAGGTCCATGGTAATGGATCACCCTACTGGCATGTGTAACTAACTGATAATCCACTTTGTTATCTTTCAAATTGAAAGGTTCTGTGTCCTGTATCTTCCTCAGACTGAAGAGGTTTTGTTTGCGAAAGTTGAGATCCTGGAGGCTGCTTTTAAGTATCTTAACTTTCTGGAACTTTGAATACTTGTCCTCTATTTAGATTGTCTCTATGCTAAATGATTTTAGGTGTACAGTATATGTTCTGTGGTGGACCAGGAAACAATTACAGGAAGGAAAAAGCATGAAAATATTCTACAATGTATACAAGAATAGTGGCTTCAGAACTGCAAGGACATGACTTTCTGAACAAGACTTAAATTTTTAATCGAAAGACCAATAGGAAGAATTCTGCTCATCTCAAACATTAAGTCCTAAGTATCTCAATGCCATATACAGAATTTTTCAAGTCTATCAGCAGGCTGTGAAAGGTGTTTCGATGGAAGACACTTGGCTTCGTTTAGATACTGACTGAATTAATTAAATAAGGAGCGAGGGATCCAATGTTTTGCACAGGATGCATCTTATCCCAAAGCCTTCTGCCCTGTGTGAGGTCTGAAAGATTTGCCCTTTTTTTTTTTTGTGAATGGCTATGACTTGTTACAAAGTGCTGGATAGGTCCTGTAACCAGGTGAGCTGAATCTTGAAAGGAATTGTTTACTGTAGGGAATCAAATTCATCTACTTCCACAGTGGGTGGACTGGCACCTGGGCCTTTACTGCCTAGAAGGATGCTGGATTCTGAGCTGTGTTATGATGTCACTTAACTCACTGAATTTTGCTCACCTCTAAAGATGTAACTGAGGAGAAAGTAGCTGCTTCTCCTTGTGCTTTTTGTCATCCAGTGCTTAAACTTCTGTGCTTAAGGAAAACATTGCTTTTAATTATGTTTAGATCAAACATGGTCAATTTGTGTGTAATGGATAAGAACAGAGTATTTTCCTTTGACTTGTAAACAATAAACAGTATTTTAACTGTTCTTACATTAGAAAAAAAAAGAAAGAAAGGTTCCTATGGCACACACTTTGCATGTAGACTGCCTTCTTTTCTAGTGATAGCTGCAGAAACTGCTCCTTAAATGAAACACTGATTCTTGGGATCTGACCCTGCAAAACCTGCACGCATAGGTCACTTGTTACAGGTAATAAATTTCCTAGCTAGGTACTTGGAGGAAAGGATCAGTGGATAATAAGCCTTTTCAGTTGACCTCATTCTCCTGCATCTTGCACAAAAACACAACATTTTTCCCCCAAATAAAAGTCTGAGATTAAAAACTATTTCACTTCATTTTTCCCAGTATCCATTTAGAGATTTGAAGTTGCTCTGACCTGTGGTCAGAATACTTTGCAGGAGATAATGTTCCACTGTGTTTCATGAATCCAGAGTAATTTTTTAGAAAGTCCTTCAAACAAGAATATTTTGGCAGGTAAAAGGTGCATGTAGGATATGAAATTTTGTCGCTGTATGTAAATTTTTAGTTGTTCATCTGAAAGTTCCTAATTGCTAATACCTAAGCCATTCAGGGTTATACAGACCTTGTAGCTTTTAATGCTAATGCCTTGTAGAACCATAGAACTGTAGTTTTAATATGACTATTTGCGGCATTATAAATTACATGGGCTAAGTAGCAAATATTAGCACTTATGTTGCTGTATGATAGTGTTCCTTAAATCGTGCTGTTCTCTTGCTTGTAGATTATTGTGTATTCATATGATATAAGTTAGTAGTTGGGCTTTGTTAGTGTTTTGCTGAGGAAGTGGAAGGAGATAAAAAGGCTGCCTAGATATGTGAATTGTTTTTTTCCTCAGCACCTACAGCTTTGTTGCTGCAAATATTGTAAATATCTCACAAGATATGTTACAGGAGTAAGTAAATATGTTACAGGAGTTAAGTATCTGTGTTGTCTGGTGGGGTGGCTCCTCTGGCAAAAGGGCTTATTTAAATGTGTGAATAATTACAAAATGCCTGTATTGATACAGGAAAAAGGAAATAATGCTGTTAACTCCTGGTGAAGAGTAAGAAAGTTGTCTGAAGTTTATTTTTTTTTTATCTCTAACAGCTTTAGGTTCTGATAACATTAACAGAGCATTAACCAGTCCTCTTGGTTCATGTTTCTGCTTGTTGGCAGCCCCTGAATGGAGCGGGGGAAGAGGGGAGAGAGGTTAAGTGGCACTGAGGTTAAATTGCTTCAGTGACAGATTCTCTCCAGAAAGGCAGCCAGTTGTTTTAAGGATTAGTTTGGGAAAACTGGATTTGAAGTCCCTTCTCTGCTGCTCACATGTGATATCTCTAACGTTGCCTTTCAGAAACAAAATTTGCTTTCCACAATGAGTGGAGAGCACTGAGGAAATTTTAAAAGCAAACAACAACCAGATTTGATCAGCTGCAACAATGATTGGAATTTTAGTTTTATTATTTTATTATGAGATTCCTAAAACAATAGAGCAGATTATTCTTTATGTGTATGGTATATATATTTGGCTATTATATTATGATTGCTGTAGAACAGGAGTGTTGCTGAAATAGATAACAGTGCTGCTAGGGTAAGTGTAGTGCCTCCCTTAAGGTCAGTGCCTCCTCCTTTCCTGTTCCTGGTAGAGGTCTGTCACTGCAGCCACACAGTGGCTCTTCCTACGAGAAACTTGCATGCCATTCACTAGCCTTAAAGATTTTCCTCTGAAAAAATCCGCACCATATGAGCTGTGAGTCCAGGAGGAGGTGTGCAGTCCCTCTTCAGAAAAAATGCGTTCAATCTGTTTCAGACGAGTTCCCCGAAAGATGGGTTAAATCAACTGATTGAGCTGATTTTCTCTCTTGAGGTGATATTTTATTTATATGATAAAATGCTTGGAAAGTGATTAATTTGTCAGGGGAACATCTTGTTACTGTAAATTTGCCGAATGTGTAATAAAATTGCCATAACACAGATGGGAAAATGAAGATCTTTTAAAATTAAATAACTGAGCAGTCTGCCTACATTTTCGACACTTAAAATTAACTTAGTTAAATTTCTTTGTCATTTTTGCCCCTGGAAGAATGCAAGCCTGGTAAAATTTGTGGAGAGTGTGTAGTGTGGATATGTTTGTGTGGTGAGTGGAGGGGATGTGAGAGGGCTGTGTGTTGCTTTCCCTTCTGCATCAGAGGGGTCTGATGCATTTATTTGATTTTTGTCAGTGTTCTTTTTTTTTCTTTTTCTTTTTTTTTTTTGTGTGTGAACTTTTAGAAATTAAAATATACAATTTAGATACTCATTCCTGGTAGCAGTGAAATTAAGAATAAGAAGCCTTTGTGGGAAAGTGCCTCAGGTTAATGAGAGATACCTGAAGTAGTGCATCTGTCCTAGTTTGTTACAAATTATTGCTTTCAAATGATATCTGAGCAGCATAATATGCTGCTTAGTCTTTATTGCAGTCTGTTATTGTGCAAAGTATATCTGAATTGTCAGAGGAAGGAATACTGCACCTATCTGAGTTGCAGTACGTAGCAAGTGAAAATAGCATTAGTGAAGGAACAGTGCCTTTTATTCATACTTATATTCCTACTGCCTGTCCATCTGTCCACTGGAATGAGCCACTTACTGTGTTTTTTTCCATTTCAAGTTAAAGAATTATGAAAGTTCATTTTTTTGGTATGTCTCTTTATGACAGGTATACTGGAGATTGTGGTCATTTGGGTTAAAAACGTATCCATCACCACAGGCTGACAGGTTATTGTTATGTCTTCTTTGGATATATAAATTTCATCTCTACAGGTTGGAAGTCCTAAGAATGCCAACTTTTATATAAGTAATTATCTTAGCAGTGATGTACTGCATACTGTTGCTGTATTTTTCCACTTCTACAGCATTCTTAGCTGTATCACCCCAACGTGGATCTTGGGCTCTCGTATTTAGTAAAACGTGGAGGATAGCAATGCCCCTACAGTGTACTGCCAGCCAGTCACCCCCATCATATGCTGCTGTTGTTTGTTGTCCTGCGACACGTTTCAGATGACGTCCCATTGTGCAGCTGGCAGTGGGTACCGGCCTCCCTTTGGTGTTTGCGCTGTTCTCCATAAGTTTCCATCTATGGGCCGTTAAAGCTTTCAGTGTGTTGGTGTTATCTTGGCAGTCATAACTTGTTAGTTTGTTTTTTTTTAGAAGTTCAGGCCATTCTTTTTGTGAAGAAGCTCCCATTAACTGACTAGGGCTGATAATCTCAAACTTGCATTAGAACTGGTGAGGCCCAGCACTTCTTGGGCTCACGTGTGCTCAGTTGTCTTACTGGTGGAACGTAATGCTTTCTTCAAGCCCTTCTTTCTTTCCTTGCTTACTTAAACACAGTGGGCTTAAGCAGAAATTTTAGATCTACAAAGAATACGTATTTGATCCAGACTTTATACTGATGAAATAATGAAAGCTAATTTGTCATCAAAATGTAACTGCCATTTGCAGTGTGTAGTATGAAGTAGTTAATGTATGGCTGTTCTTGTAAAGCTTTGCTTAGGCAAATCTCTTGGTGAATTCTTACCCAAGAGATGACCATGGGTTAAGCATTTGGTAACTGCAGAATATTGATATGATTGCTTTGCAATTGCAAGTAGCAGCACTCTTGTTCTGAGTGTAATAATTAGTCTAGTAAACGTTTCTTACTTTAGATGTTTTTTCTTTTTCTTCCTGTAACCCTTAGCAAAATAGAAAGCTAAGGGTAAAAGAGTTGAAACCTTATCAGGACGTGGTGAAAATGTCATCCTGCAAACCTGCTGCAGTCATGCAAACATTTGGAAAGTGAAAGCTGCACTGGCTACTTCCTTGCTGACCTTTGCTGCTTGTATCCAGAGGCAATGCTCTGATGTGTAAACCCAGTGGCTAAGTAGGTTTAAGTTACACATAGCAATATGTGAAGAACGAGGAACTGTGAAAAGCCAAAGGTTTATTTATTTATTTTTAAAAATCTGTAATCACACATTAAGATCCAAGGCAGGCTAGAAGGGACTTAACCTGAATAGATTTTTGCTTTTGTAAATTCTCTGATTTATTTCAGCATGTGACTGCTTTGGTTATCAGTAGTGTACCCAAATATTTTTACTTACTCTTAATTTCCAGAGCCTCCAGAGTCAAGATAGATAAACAAAGGGGAAAAAAAAATGAAAGAAAGAGATTAAGCTTTTCTTAGTGTTTTCATTGGCAAATCTTAAGGGATGTAGATATAGTGTAGAAATAGAAATTGGTGCTTACAGGTAGGACTCAAGTCACACAAATGCTCAAAAAAGTATAGGCTGCTACGCCCTCTGAGTACTTCAGTATCAGTGTGGCTCTTTCTGGATGCAGTAGGTTACGGTGGCATACCAGTGGCATCTTGTTTATCGGAGTATCAGGACCTTAGGCTTTCTGAATTCACAAGTTGGTCTGGGGGATAACACCATTAGCTACTAAAAATTTTCATAGGTTCAGAGTCAGAGTCTATTCCCCTCTAGTAGGCTTTTGACCCATGCACACAAAGAAGTACTTTAACAGGAAAGTAACCATTTTAATGTAGATGTATGCGGAGATTTAATTTAGATATATTCAACCTTAAAATAATATTCTCTCATAGAAAAACCGATGTAGAAATAATCAAAGTCTCATTTCTGGAAGTTCAAGGCAAGTTCCTTTAATGGAAGTACAAAGTTTTATTTCTAAGTTGTGGTTTCATGAAAGAAATGGCAACAAGGGGCAAAAAAAAATAATACGTTGGATTGGGATTTTCTAGAACCTCAGTTCTGTCCTACGCCATGTTTATTAGCTGGCAAAGGAGCATTCAGCAACTCTTCACTGTCCCTTCATCCATGAAAAGGAGATAATAGGATACAGAAATCTCTGAAAATGCAGTTCAGGATCTGCATTAAGATCAGTTTGTATAAGTTGGATATTGTTAATAAATGTTAGCACAATATGAGTACAAGTGTAACTGGTAGAAATGTTTAGAAATGTGGTGTTAACCACGAAGCAAGCCCAATCACCTTAGCAGCAGCAGAGCCCCCAGCTGCCTTTCTGGATTGGCTGCAATGCAGGAAGGGTCGGTGCTCTGCTCTATTCCCAGGCAAAATCCCGCAAAAATGAGCAAGGTTTTTGTCACCCTCACATAGCTAAGACTCAGGCTGTGGCTATTCGGGAGACTATTTTAAATCACTTTGGAATTTTTGTCCCTCACTTGTTGGTGTCTTGCAGACATTTTCTTCTCATAATTTTGAAGTATTTTTCCTCATCCCCCTCCCTCCCCTACCATCTTAGATTTCACTACTTTTAGTTTTCTTAGCAAAAATACAGTTCCAAGCTTCCAATACGGGAGCGTGACAAAGTGATTTTATAGCCAGTACTGAAAGTGACTAAACTTGACAACGATTGTATTTTATGACAACCTTTGCTTTCAGATCCCCAGTCTACTTTCCTATCATCAGCTGTGCTTTCTCCCTTATTCCCCCTCTCTCCCTCTCCCACCCCCCTGTGGCTGCTGCTCTCAAACAAGAGCAGTTCCAGATCCCTGCGCTGACTGGAAGCAAATCCTTTTACCAGGAGTGCATTTTAATGGACAACATGCTTCACTTAAGTCACCAGAACCTTAACTGTGTAATATTCAATTTTTTACCAGCCCAGAACCAAAGCTTTTTATTGAGAGCAACGTCCATAAGAGTAGTGGAAGAATTAGTATTACGGAACTAAACCAGATTAGGAGGGAATGTGAATTAGATTTGGTAACAGATGGTGCCGTGGAAATTAAAGGTGCTTTGCGAATGGAAGCGACAGCAGCTTGCTTCTTTTCCTCTCCTGTCTCTCTCTTTCATACGCTTGATAGACGGGTATAAATCAGAACAATCCCGTCTTGACAGCCAATTTCCAGAATTTGATCTGGTTAAAGACACGGCTTTCCTGCTCCGCGCACTGAAAGCGGCTGCTGTTTTATTTTTATACAGCACCTTGTCATATTTAGGAAAGTGGAATCACCTGCCTCCTTTTAATGAAATTTTCTTTAATTACAGTTTTAGCTCTTTAGTGTTAATTACTTTTCCATTCAGGCTGAGTTCTCAGCCTGTCTCACAGGAATGTATTTCTCCCCCTGCCCCACCTCCCTGCACTATTCACGCATATGCTTTCATTTTTCTAAAGATGCTTTTCGTTGTTGGAAGTTGTTGTCAGATCCATTATAATTAGATCCTAATTATCAAAATCATCATTATTGTGTGGGGAGAGGAAGCTTTGTAAACAACGCTTAAAGTTGTAGGATCTTGTTTGATGGAGGAGAAACCTTTTGGGATAGATGTGAGTAATAGACAAGCAAACACAAACCTTCCTGAAGGCTCTGCTGGCAAGCGTGTGGAGACCAGGAGAGTCCCTAGGGAAGGAAAACTCGTTGGCTTCTCTTCATGTCTTATCCACCAGTCTGTAATCCCACGTTTCTCAGGAAAAAATCAGAAGGAAATTGCCCTGTTTTGGTTTGCTTACGTAAATATCCATTGTGGCGCCTCCCCTTTGGGTGTTCACTTGTAAAAATTGCCTCCCTGGTGTGTGCCAGGAACACACTACACGTGCCTTAATACAGTTACTGCTTGGTGTTTGTGGCAGGAAGTACAAGTGGAGAGACTGCTGTGATGCACAGTGATGGGGAGCTTCTCCTGCCATACACTCAGAGCGAAATAATAGACTATATTTGAAAAAAAAATAATCTCTCAAAGTTAGAGAAGATCCATAGAGCTGGCAATGAACAGTTGGTAGAAATAAAGCTTCCTACTGGCAGTCAAATCAAATGTAGTAACAACTCGGCGGCTCCCCGCTGCTAGCTGACAGCATGGTGTAGCACACTGGGACAAACATTCACTTAAAGGCTGATTGCAGGCAAACGCCATTTCCCAGCTCCCCGAGCTCTGTGGCCGCATGGGGGGGAATGGTGCTGATGGCTGGGCTTGGGGCAGAGAGAAGATCGCTGCCTGCAAAGTTTGAGTCCTGAGCCCTCCAAGCTCTGGCTCCCTGCTGCTATTCCTGGTACTGTCTTTCTAATTGCTCCTGCAATTTGGCTAGCAAATTATCATTCTCCTGTTATAGATCCAGAGAAAATCACAGAGAGGAGCTGGGTAGGAGGCAGGTACATGGCATGCACACACCTACGCGCTACCTCTCTGAGGGAAGGAAAATGCTGACAGAAATTGGGGAAAATCTCACAAAATGTGTCTTGAGACTAAAGGCATTTTTTGTCATCTTTTTTCCTTTTGGGAAGTGCTGAGTGGCAGCTGTATGTGTCTGATCTGTGGTACTGGCTTACTGACTGGGCCGAGCAACTGCTTTTGATGCTGTAATCGTTTCAAAATAATCCCTCTTTAGAAAGCCTGTTACGTTCTTGAATAAATCCCTGTATATTTTCATAGTTTTGTATTTTTCTCCCTTGAAGTAGCTGAATGTAGCATTCTATTTTTGTTTGCTACTTTAGTTGACTTCTCTTAATAAGAAAAGAATCTTGACAATTAATGATCAGATGACTCCTTGACACTTTACCTCATCCCTTGGGCTGGAGGCAGCAGGTGGGTTCCACCTGCTCCCATGGAGCGCATCTTCCATGCGTTGGGGCTTCAGCACCGAAAACACCAGGTTCCCTAAACAGAGACATCATTCCTTTCCAGTATGTGCTGCAAACTGAAAACGTTAGTTTGCAGTTTGAAAATATGGAGTGATAAAATCTAACTCTTCTGATCAGTAGAATGATTTTCATATGGTCAGGCTTGGCCGTCTCTCTAATTGTCACATCACAGTCTTTCTTGCAACCTGGGCACAGGAACTCTGACACATTGTGTGCAGGCTGTGAAGAGCTGTGTCATGTGAGCCACTGTATGTACCATAGCAGCACAGCTGGGGTTGTTAGGATGCAAGGGGCCAGTCAGCAGGGGATGGTGAGTCTGAAATCTTGTGTTGTAGTGAGCAGTAAATGCAAAAAAAAAACCAGCCCTGGTCTAACTGTGGAAGTGTTAGAAACAGGAGAAAAGAGAAACCTGAAAATCAAGTAGAAATATGAAGTATTTACTGATGTTTAAGTTGAGTCATATGTCTAAAATGACATATATGTGTCATAACTGTGGTGTGTATATATACGTAGGCAATATTATATGTTCTTCTTCTGTGGAACTCCCAGAATGCTTTCAGTGTAAAGTGCTACCCACTTCTTGTGTTGTCTTCCTTTCAGTATTTTTTATTTTTTTTATTTTTTTATTTTTTTTTTTTTTTAATATTTGTAAGCTGATTCATCAGAGCATATAGAAAAGAGCATCTCTACTTGAAGGAGACAACATTTGTAGGAGTTGGTCTTTTCCAGAGGAAGCTTTCTGTGGCGGTGGTCTGTTTGTAGCACATAACAGCTGATAGGATATTTGTTGCTTACATGTGTGCAAACATAAAGGTCAGTTCTGCGATTTTTCCTCTCAGCTTTATTTTTTACTTCTCAGCTGGAGAAATTTTTGTTTGGAGGTGTGCGCTTCAGTGCCGTATATTGGATGCACTGGCAGCTTTGTTACTGAGGACTGGCACCTCTTCAGGTGTCTGGTGCTTTGGCCCAAAGGTGCAAGGCCTTTAATTATTTTTCTCTGTTCACTTTTTGTTCCCCAAAAAGTACCTGATGAAAAGAACAGTCATTCTGTAGCATGGAAGGATTTAAATGCTGTTGGCTGTTAAGTGCTTCTGCTTTTAAATTCAGAAGAGTTATGTTCCAGTCTGTCAAATCATAGGAGCTGTAGGTTGCAGAGCTTGTGCACATCTAAGGGTGCATTTAATTAAACCTGCATTAGTGCATCTATACAGACTTATTAAAACACTTAGTTTGTCTCAATAATATTGATTAAATAGCAGTAGTTTGTTTAATCTAAGTATTTTTGCTGTTACTACATTACTTCCTAGTAATCAGGATAATAGTCATCATCAGTGAAATATCGTGTTAGTTACGAAGTAATGCCATAAGAATTGATTTAGGCTTGGCAGGAGAGAAAGGCTTTTTGTCATATAGTGCCAGGGCCTGATTTGGATTATTAGAATGAGAGTTTTAAACGTAATTTCTGTTCATATAAACACTATGTGTTTTATAGGCTTATGGGTTATTCCGTACTCTGAGTATCCATTATATCATGGAACACCTCAGACAGTTAATTATGCAAACATCATGTAAGTAATTACGCAGTATTATTATGCATTTAAGAGTTTTATTGATTTGCCAGTTGCTCACTTGCAGTATTAAGAGCTCTAAACAAGAGATGTTTACCCTCGGAGGAAATAGGGACGAGGAAATGAGCTAAAGATAAATGATAGTAGTATGCATTGTTGCATCAGATGTAAGCCTTAAATGCAGGAGCTGTCAGCGGCGATAATATGCAACACATTGGGGTATCTCAGGATCATTTCCTTCTTGTTAACAAAGTTTATCAACCAGGAAGCAGAGGGAATCAGCTTGAAATAAAAAGGCAAGCAATAACAAATATTTATACCTAGAAGGAGGGGTGTTAAAATAGTTCCCCCCTCATTTCCAAGGTGTTGCAAATTCCTTGAACAATTTGTTTTTAAAAGCAACCTAGAAAACAGGCTCTGATGAGACGCAAATGAGAAGGCTTGGATTGCTTTGCTCAGTGAGCATGCAGTGAGTGCTGCAGCAGAGCTTGAGCTGCCTGCAGGCCGGTGCAGTTCTGGGCACTCCTCTGTCGCTGCTGCTGGGAGCTCAGTGAGGGCTGCAGGTGGTGTTGCCTCTTTGACTGCAGCAGCTGCTGCGGTGCTTCGCCTTGCCACGGTGAGGTGGTGAGGGCTTCGGGAAAACAGAAATGAAAGAAGAAATTATGGGAAATTATGACAAATTCAATGGTTAAAAAAAAATTATGTCTATAAATACAAAGCCACCGCTATTCCATTTTGTGCAAAACATCTTACTGCATGGTTGTACATGGTACATGGGTGTTTATTAACAAAGACCTACTAGGTAGTGATAGTTTTATTTGTGCATGCACAGAATGAGATTAACAATAGTTGCAATTAATGATCTCATCCAGTAGGTTAACCAAGTGGACCTTAGAATATTTCTTATTAAAAAAGAAATCCTTTTTCTTCCTTCCCCCAACTAAGCCAGTGCACCTTAATGCAATGATGATATGTTAGAGCCAGCAGTTGTCAAAGCACCGTATTACTGTGATGCCATAATGACACCCTGTCTCTGCAAAGTAGTCATGTTTTCTCAAATCACACGTTGCACCGTTGATTTCTGACATGACACTTCATTCAGTCACTTGCCTTTTCTTTGGCATCTCCATTCTCTGACAATAGCAGCTGGTGCCCATTTTCCTCCTAAGTAATTCGCATTTTGCCACTTTAGTGAAGTGCAATTAGCTGGAGGAAAAAAAAAAAAAAAAAAAAAGCTTGATGTGAAGCAGCATGGCTGAGATTGCACCATGGCTCCTGTACAGGACTTGCTTGGGGTGTTACAGGCATCTGTGCGAGATGCTGCATTGCCATTCCTTTCCACGCAGATCTCTTCTCCTCCTGCATTCAGAGATACAGGTGTGGGAATGACTGCAGTGTCTTGCTGCTCCCTATTGATTTTGGTGCAGATTCTGAAAGTGAGCATGGTTTATGAGAGGAAGTGTGGTCTTCATGGTCAGAGCAAGGAGCTGGGCTCCATCCCTCACTCTGTAGCCTGCTGTAGGCTTCTCACATGCACTTGCTTATAGGCAATGGTTCTTTGCAGCCAAAAGGTGAGGATAACAAAGTGAGATGTTTTGGGTCTGCATGCATATGGGTTAGAGGACCATGCTGGGAGACATCAGATGGATGGCCGTGTTAATGCACAGAGCACCTACGTATGCATAATGACATCTGCCTTGCTGCTGCTCCCACCAGTAGCCGTCACTAAAAATGTCAGCTGGTAACAGCCTGGCCTTTGTGGAAGTGGAACAATTCTCTTTTCAAGAGAAGAACTGAAAACTTCATGTGCAGGTGAAAGTGGGCTTTTGTGCTGTTGTATAATAAAGGTGCTCACTGTAATTATTGTGACTAATTACTGCACTCATTGAAGCCACCAGTACAGCACTGAAATAGTGAATGATACTGTAAGCAGAGCTTATTTTTCCTGAGGTACGCTTGCAGATTAAGAAGTCTTGTCTTGGATTTCTGACCTCCTTTAGGCATTGACAGTAAGGGAAGAACAATTTCCTGAACCAGTTGTACGCACGGGCACATATGACTTGAACGGGAAGGCTTTCTTTTTTTAAGGCTATACGCTCTAATCAAATGTGGTTAATTTTTGCACTCTGCTTGTATATTGATACTGATTTAGCTAGTGTCAGCGCTGTCAATATCATTAGCAATGTGGCAGGTAGATGGAAATACGAATGTGATTGCATTAATGAATTCTTAATGTATTCAACCTTCCATAAGCATACGGCATACAATTTGTTCGCTATTGTGTTAGGCCATTTTGAAGCTGGGCTGGGTTTTGAAGTACTCCATTGGTTTCCCTTTCTGCCAGCAGAAACTGGCTTCTGGTCTCGCTCAAAGACATAAGTTGGGAAGCGAATTTAGAAAGGATATGAGGAGTTGTACTACATATTGCGTATTACTAACAGTTTGCAGCACTCTGTGTAGTTCCTTGTGCGTGCAAATGTGGAATGATTCAGGAGCCCATCAGCTGCTTTCCCTGCAGTTCTTCGAAGTTCACCCGAGCTTTCCAGGTTGTTTGAAAACTTCCCTGGAGCTGCTGTGGCTTTGACTTAAAATATAGTAAAGGAAAAAAACAACCCCACCAAGGCTTTAAAATAAATACTGCACGTTTTTATATGACACATGTTATTTCTATTCATAAACCTTAACTAAATTTAGATTTTTATTAATCCAATGTGACCTAAAAATTTTGCATTAACAGCACAATGTGGAATTGCGCTTATTCTCTTTGAATGCAGATAAAGCCATCATCTTGAAAATAGCTCTTTCTGACAAAAAGGTGTTCTTTTGAAATAAAGTCTTATTCACTACATTCCTCTTAGAGTTAATGTGAATTTTAGTGCCTCTAATTTTAGATTGAAGTGAGGTTTAGAATAAAATCCACCGGCTGACAATTGAATTTATAGATAGTTGTGAATATTTCAGGCTTGAATAATAGAGCTGTAGAATTTCAGACAGAGAGAGGAAGGGAGAATTAAGCTCCGACTGTAGTTTTAGACTATAATGTGGTGGTGTCTAGGAATTCTTCAGGGTAACGAGCTAAGTAGTAATTAGGAGGAGCAGAGGGAGGGGTTGTAGCCCAGGCACTACTCCAGGCGCTGGGTTGGTGATGCACTGGTGGCCCCAGCTGCCATCTACAAAGGGCCTCCTCAGCCTCTTCAGCCACGGTGCGGCAGCAGCAGAGCAGGTTGATGGATGCTGATGCTACCCATGGGTACACAGCCCTTTCCCTGGCTCCCTGCTCTAGGTCAGAGAAACCTTCTCTCCTTGAGACCTTGACTGGTGTTTTCTGCTTCCCGTGGGAAGGTTAACATTTTATTGGCCTTACCTTGCCATCCTGCAGCAGGCCGGCCTGTGCTTTGGAAGCTGCAGCTTGATGCAGCCATGTTTTGGTCAGCACCAGAAAGCACTGCTCCAGGAGCATCAGCAGGCAAGCTTCAGCCTGCGCAGAGCTTCTGGTGTGTGTTCATGCTCACAAAACTGTGACCGCGTTTTGGTTCTGACCGCTTCAAGTGGAGACAGCCGCTTCCGCACTGGCTAAAGCCAATACATTTGGACAACTAATTAATTGCAAATGGCTTTTCTAGGAAGTGGAGGGTGACTTTCAAGCTTATTATTGTGCAAGTAAGAAAAAAAAGCAGAAGGAGAGTTTAGAGAGACAAGAATGTGCCATCAAACCGGGCGCAAGAGACAGTACGCAACAGGTCTCTTACTTTATTTTTGAGTCTTGTCCAGTGGAGTTTTGACAGGAGGGGAAATAGAAAATCACCAGGTACCTGTTTATTCAATAAAAAGGACCTCACTGTTAGTGTAAAGAGAAACAATATAAAAAATAAGTTGTTGGAACGTGAAAGTTAATTGATAATTTTAATCATGGCTGTATAAAATTGTGTCAAAGAAAGAGGAGAGAGAGAGAGAGAGACAGTGCGACACCGTGTTTTAGTACCCTAATAACTTCTAACTCCAGTCTAAGATCGTAATGTATGTGAGAGCGGTCCAGTAATTATAAGGTAATAAGTGGAGTGGTGGTGTAAGTGCTCTAAATTAAAAGGAATTTGCAGAGCTGCTGTAAGTCAGCGCCGACCCGCTTTCTTTCAAACGTTGACTTGAGAAAAGTGCTTAGCCTGGAGTGCAAGTAGAGAGACAAGAGAGAGCTATCTATTAATTACAGCACTCATTAACAGTGACGGCTACAAGGCAGCAGATGCAGAAGAAAAGGCACACGGTACCGCAGGCTGGCAAGGGGATTTCCCCCCCTCCAGTTCTTGAGGAAAGGACAACACAAGCAGGTGGTCCAGTGTAATAAGATATTTCCACAGCTTTAACCTTCCCATTTCCTTGGCTTATTTGCTGACACCAGATAGCATGTTTCTTCCACCTTCCCAAATAAGTACAGATTTTAAGTTTGGGGGGTGAGATTTCTGCACATCAATCTGGCCACTATCCGAATTCACATCTAGCTTATTTTCAATAGTATTTTCCAGTAAAATGTCCAGTGATTGAGAGATCCTAAATAATTCTGATGGGCACTGATTTTTATCGTAAATCTTATTCTAAGCAAATACTTGTGAGGAATGGTCAGGCTTTGATCTTGATTGCACTCATTGGAAAATACAACAAGTCTCTGGATTTATGTCTGTTTTCCATTAGTTTCCATTTGATTCTCAAGCTTGAAGTAAAAATTATACGTAATACATATGCATCCAATACTTACACATTTATATTTAACATGCAAAAAGTTGAATGAGTGATGTTGAAATCTCAAGACTGACTTGAGAAAGTTACTTTGTCAGATTGTCTGTACTCAAGCGCTTGCTTTGAAATCATGAGTCTGTACCTCCAGGTGGGTGGCCTTATGGAGTAGTTGCATTTCTGCTGAAAATGATTCTAGAGAAATGCTCATAACTGTCATCTGTACTTGGCAGCTTCAGATGCTACTGTCAGGAAAATGCTGGGTAGGCCATTTGCAACTGTGATCTCATAATCACAGCTGTAGAAATTGAAGATGGTATCTGATTCAGAGTTTTCAGATTATTATTTTTGTTCTTTAATCTTTCTAAAACGCATTTAAAAATAATATCAAACCTGGGCACAGAATGCACAAGATTTTTTTCCTCTATAAAAAGTACTAATTTACTGGCTCAAGTATTTTATGGTTTTGTTTCAGATGCTTAATTCTGAAAAGGTGAAAACTGAGATAGAATCTCACCTTCTGAAAGACAAAACTTCTATCTAAAATTTCCTCTAATATATTTCTTTAATCCAAGAATGGAACACGTAAAATGTCAGATCCTATAGAGCTGCAGATATATGGGATGCTGGCGTAGTTATTACTGGTTAGTCTGAGGATAATGGCTAGAAAGTAATTGCAGCCAGAGCTGATTAATCATTTCACTTAGATTTTGTGAAAATGGAGTCCAGCCTTAATTACTTGTTAGAGTCCCCAGTTGATGTGCTATTCAGTTACTAAATAGCTATATATATAATAAAGCAATATTAATAAAGAAAAAAACGCTTGTGGGAGACATGCTCTTCAATTCTAAGATCAGTTCAATGGATGATGGATATATGTTTTATTCAAGTGTGTTGACAAATATTAATCACAGAGCTAAATATACATATGCTCAAACTTGAAAATTCTTGTCCCTGATAATGATAGAATTTACAGAACAAAAAGCACTGGTGGAAAAAGAAATGTAATATTTTAGTAATCTAGTGGGATTTCAGGATGTTTTGACTCCCTGGATGACAAGTTCGGAATTTAGAGCCAATCTGAAGTTGACAGGTATCCTAAGAGGCAGGTAGAGGGGACAACAGACGGGTTTGGTCTCTTAAAGTTTTTGTTTACTGCCTGTCTGGAGCTTTGACAAAGCTCTGTCGTGCCCTTATGCTGATTACCTTCATGTAGAACAAGAGGTATTGACTAATGAATGAATGATGTGCAGTCCCTAACCCTTCCAGAGCAGACCAAGCAAGCACTGTCTTTAATACACAGATTCCTTTCTCTCTCTCCCCGCTCCAGGCTTCTCTGCAGAATGTCAAGCAAAGATCGACACATTGATTCTAGCTGTTCGTCGTACATCAAGACGGAGCCGTCGAGCCCTGCCTCTCTGACGGACAGCATCAACCATCACAGCCCCGGTGGCTCCTCAGACGCCAGCGGGAGTTACAGTTCCACCATGAATGGACATCAGAATGGGCTGGACTCACCTCCCCTCTACCCTTCAGCCACGGGGCTTGGGGGCAACGGGCCCGTCAGGAAACGGTACGATGACTGCTCCAGTACCATCGCTGAAGATTCACAGACCAAATGTGAATATATGCTGAACTCGATGCCCAAAAGACTGTGTTTGGTGTGCGGTGACATTGCATCAGGGTACCACTATGGAGTGGCTTCCTGCGAGGCCTGCAAGGCTTTCTTCAAGAGGACAATTCAAGGTTGGTGGTTCTTTAAACATCTTTCCCTCCTTCTGTTCAAAGTGAAGCAGTACAGTCCTTGATTAAATGATGTTGCGACTTCAAACCATAGCTTCTGATTCTTTGTAGTTTGGTCCTACAGATGCTACTTGTGAAAAAGCCCCTTTGGGCCTCGTGAGGTCTGCCAGGTTAAACTCATTGTTATGTTTATTTTGCTTATCAAAAATAGTAGAGCCATCCAGTACATACTCAATTCTTTTTTTCTGAAGGAGTTCCTCATGGATTCTCATCAATGCTGCCAAGAAAAGTGATTATTTTTTTTTAAGGTTGTTATGGATACTTCTTGAACACACCTTGTGGTGCACACAGATTATGCTTATGGGTTTTGCTCCTAGCTATACCACTATCATACTTAAATTCCTACAAAAATCCTGTATATCTTTATCAAACCACTAGTGCATTTTAGAATGGAACAAAATGTAATGCTGTAGTGTTTTGTTAGTGTCAGACTATTAATAAAGTGGCCTTTCACCCATACAATATACTGTGACCTTAACAGGTTCACCAAATGGCCTGTAAGATCACATTTTAAGGACAGTAAGTTGACAGCTTTTGGTCTCTGTAGAGTACCTTGTGTTAATCTGCTCCTGATACCTGTTACAAATATGCCACATATTTTGGCATAAATTAGTTTGAATGGAATAATTTGCACAACAACTTGTTCTAGCTACAGGACCAGTGGAGACAAAATAACCTTCTACTTTCATTTAGATATCATCCTTTCAAGTAAAATTGAAGGTGCTTTATTTAAAGAACATGAGGACAAGCTTGGCCTGTACAGGAATATAGTGTCACATTAAATTAAATTCAAACTTCAGAGACTAAAATTAGGTTGCTAAGTCCAAAATTAAGCTCCTCAATAAAACCTGCTTGATTTTCATAGATGCTGAGAACGTGGAATCCTCAGGAAAGGCACTGCAACCTGGTGGTATGCTTTGCTTTTTTAAAAATGAGTTACAGTAAGGAGAGTAAAGTTAGTTCCAGTTTGGAATTTCACATGGCTCTAAATTTGAAACATTTGATCAAAGTTTTTAAAATGTACTGCTTCCACATCTCATATACAGTTAGGAAACAAAAATAATGTTTTCTTTTAAATTTAGCCATTACTAAGATATATATATATTTTTTTAATTTATCATTTTACTCTCCGCAACTAATTGTTGTAAGCATACTAAATCCACTACTCTGGGGGATTTGGGCCTTTTACCAGCATGAAACAGGCATTTCACGATGCCCATATTGCCACCAGAAAGAAACAGCAGAGCTCTGTGGTTATAATGGAGCTGATTTTTACGAAGTTTGCAATTAGTAAATAAACATACATTCAGAAATTTCTAGTTACTTGGGTTCAAAAAGTGTTTTTTGTTTGTTTTAAAAAAAGTTAATTTCATTTGACCTTCAAAAATATTTTCAGGAAAGCTCAAAAATCTTCTGAGTGAAGGAATTTGTATTTGTGGGTTCTAAATTTCAAGTGGCAACTTCAGCTAGCTACTTTGATTTTATAAATGGCATTTAATTGCTGCGTAATAGCTATTCTACAGGACTGAATTAATGCATGATGATTTTAGTAGTATTTTGAGCATGAGAAAATTCATCAAAATCTCTAACTGAATAAAGCATTTACTTCTGGCTGTAATATATAGCCTGCAATTTTACACCACACCACAGACAGCAAGTTTCTGGGCATGGAAGCACAAGACAGAGACGTCATTCTCCAGATTAGCAACCTGGACTTGGCCACAAAGCTCAAGTTAGAACTGGCAGCTGCGCAAAACATCTCAGCAGGGTTAGAGCATTAGCTGCATCAGCAGGTGATGGTGCTGTGAAGACCAAAAAAAAATGCAGTGAGGCAAAACCTGGCATTGGATGGAAAAGCAGTAACAAAGATACCAAGAATAGGAAGTATGTTACCATCATAACGTCATGGTAGCTTCTTCAGAAAAGGTGCTGACTCAACTGATGCAGGCTTGAGAGTTTTCAGATACCATCCGAAATAATGGAAGCTACGCATCTTCAGTGAATCAAGCCATCATTTGTGTTAAATGACAAGAAGTAGATAAGATAAAGCTACTTCTTATGGTTTGAGTGGGCAAGTTCTGCCTTTGAGATTGCATGAGGAAAAATTCTCCTGAGTCTGATTTGCTATAAATGACAGAACTTAATATTTGTAGAGGTCGTTTTCCCCTTGCATTTTCTTGCTTGCTGCTTCATAGCACATTCTTGTTCTGTTTGTTTTTAAAGCAAATTGATAGCTGAATGAGCACAAATAAGAAAAAAGGAAAAAAAGAGAGAAATTTGTAAATACAGGATTGTAAAGCAGAGTAAAGAGAGTCAAATATTCTAACTACACTTATAAGCAAGAATAGCTTCTCTTAACTAAGAGTTGCTTATTTTAAATCTTAATAATTTAATTGTGATATGTAAATAATTATAGATTCAGTGAAAACAAGTGCTTCACTACCAGACCTTTCTTGCTTTATCATTCATAAGTTACTAAATTAGCTTAGACTTGCAGAACATTAGTGCTGCTCCTGTTGAGGTCACGAGCAAAACTGCCCTGGCTTCAGTGAGAGCAAGGCTGAGCTGACAAAGTGTGACTGTGAAGCAGATCTTGTGGTCATGTCAGACTTGATGCCCTTTCCACTAAGTCAATGGGATTCTTTCCATTCTTTCCATTTCAAGGGAGACTTGTCAGATCTCAGTTGGTGAAAGCCACAGGCAGCTGTTCAGAGAACCGGCACAGTGTCTGCTCACCACTGCTAGCTTACGTAAGGCAGGCAGGCAGGAAACACATCACGAGATATGGGTAGCCTCTTAAAACAGTTCAGTTTCCCTCTAGTGTGGACTATACACCTGTTTTAAAAGCTAATGGAGGTTGTCATTCCCTTTCAGATGGTAGAAATTCAGTCCAAAAACTGTCAATTTCTGGCTGACAGATTTCTCTTGCTTCGTGCCTCTTGCAGTCCCTAGTTGTTTTCATAAAAGTAAAAGGAAAATGGAATGACTATTTTCTTGAATTACAAGAGAGGAATTTTTTCTATTCTGAATATAAATCGTTTTACATAGCACGGAAATATTTAAACTTGGTGCTGTGAGAAAGAATGCATAGATAATGATAAAAAATCGGTAACAAAAAATAGAAATTGCATGGTTTAAAACAAAACCCAGAGCAACAACAATAACAAAACAAAATCCACGCATGAAACAGCTGACAGTGCAAAATCAGTGTATTCTGAGGTCATAGCAAAATCTAATGACGATCTGCCCCCTCTTGTGACATATAAGGGCTGAGAGAACTGGATGTTCTTTCTGCTCAGCCTTGTCCTCAGCTGCAGCTCTCAGTTTGCTTCTGGGATAATTTACGTGATGGCTGATTTCAGATGTCTCACAGAAACACACACACAGCCAAATCTCTCCAAAATTGGCTTAGCATCAGGGATAGTAGAAAATAGCATGGCCTAAAAATAGTTACAGGACCATTGATTTTTATATTTTTTTTTAGGGTCTCTCCACAATTTTTGCTGTTCATTGTATTATCTTGAATCTAAGCTTTCATTAAAACAACAAAAAAAGAGCGAAAAGGATTTTCAGTTGTCAGCTGGGTGTAAAATCTTGTGTTCAGTACAGAGGTCTTGTAGTACTTACTATATATTTTATAGTGAATATTTAGTGTAAATACATTCCCAATCATTTTTATTTGCGCAGTTATTATAAAGACTAGTAAGTACATATTTTGCATTAATAATATGTAATTACTCAGTCCTTTGAGCTTAAACATTTCTACAAGTAGACTGAAATAGTTCTCTTGCCTTCAGTAGAAGAACTGTGGGCGTTAGTTTACTATTATGTTTTATTTCAGTCTTTATCTCTGTGAAATAATGACCTCCATCTAGACAGCTTTCTTCAAGCTCTTCAGGATTATTGTCTTTACACTCCTTAGTATTATTGGCTTCAGACTTACTTGAAAAGGCAGTGTGAAAGGCCTTAAGTATTGATATATTGCCTTCCTAGTAAGGCGTGCTACAAAGATGTCACAGCTTATTTTTATTTCCTTGAATACCCCGCAAAAGCTAAAATATTTTTGCATAGTTTGCAGTCATAGGCCTTTGGTTCCTTTGTTTATGTGTTAATTTTGGGGAGAAAAAATATAGGGTTAGCAGTCTTCTTTTTATACACAGGATGGATAAAGCATCAGTAGTAAGAAGCCTTGCAATCCTACTTTCAGCTGTCTCATTTAAGACTTTTATCCCTGAAAGTTGTTGCCTCTCCACATCTCCTACCAGAAACAAGAAACATTCCATCCTGGAAATAATTTTGGTCACTGTACTGTTATGTGAACTAGACCAAATCTGCCATTTCATTTCATGCTGATAGCCTAAAAGCCCTCAGTGCTGCAGTTGTGCAGAAGTATGTTTCCTGTGGTCTTCCTCAAATCCTGCCCAGTCTAGGATCTAGGTGAAGCTCATGTTGTCTAGGAGTGCTTTGTTCACTTGTTTTGAATATTCAGAATTATTTTTAATCCCTTTAGCGTTCAGGCTTTTCAACCTTCTTTCCACTCTTTACCCATTACTGAACCAATTTGATCTGTAAATCTACAAATGCTTTACCATAAATAAATTGTTATAATCAGGAGGTTTTAAACAGGGATGTTAGACCTAGCTATATTAATTCAGGCAAGATGACATTTCAGATGGGCAACATAAGTTTGATTCTAAGTTGCTCATGACTGAAGTGGCTTCAGAAAGTTAATTTACATCTCTCAAAGATAACTCTTGTAATAATATTGAATGCCATATTGTTGTGGAAGAAATCAAAGAAAATTAAGCTAGACTTCACAGCTTTTCAACATGTTTACTGGTAGCTAAGATTCGATTTTTATAGAAAAATAGGGTGGAAGCTTACATCTTGGTGCAAAGGTCTGTGGACTTTGTGGCAAGATGGCAGCTCTCCAATGAGCTTAACACCAAATGTTATCTGAATCCATTACCTGATTAAATCATTCACCTTTCTTACGTAAGTTAGCGTGTGCATCAGCACTTACTTCAGAGAATATTTTAATGGTAATGATAGGTATCTTCCCTTTTGCCATATTTCTCCATGCCTGTGGGCCAACCAATTCTGAGCAATCACTTCCACCACGTCTTTCATTCTGTTGTAATGTCACTGTAGCTATAGCAGCCAAACAAGATGAGACAATAAAAAATAATCACACCGAAATCTGAGAACCAGAGAGACATTCAGAAGGATGCAGATGGTCCTATCCCTTTTACTGTCTCTAGTTTCCTTGCAGCGTTGTATGTTACGCACATTTATATTAGGGAATAAGATTGAGGTTCCTTATTTGTGCATGGCTTTTTCAAATATATCAGAAATACTCAAAAAGAGAGAGAGGGTTTAAAACAATACTGATTTGGTGCTATGTATCATTGCCATGGCTCTCTATTTGTTATGAACAAACTTCTGAAAGCCCCAGCCCAACAATGAAGCTCATCCCAGACTGAAGCTAAAAGCACGTGAGTTCTCAACTAGTGAGTGATTTATTGTAATGATTTATTTTAATGTTTCTGGAAATGATTTTTTTTAAACTGCTGTGAAAGTAATTTAGTTTCAGAAACTTTAGAAAATGAGATATTCTATGTGTTCATTAAAAAAAAAAAAAAAAAAAAAAAAGGCAATTATCCACGCTATCTTGGAAGAATATATCAGAATTGGCCGAGAAAGAATATCAGTAGGAGCTGAAGGCAAGTGGTTCAGTCTTTCTTACTTGGACAACCCTTCAGAGATTTCCGGGTGACAGGGAGTCAGTTCTGTAAAAAGGTGGAGTACCTAGGTCTCATGCTGTTGATCTTCCCTTGAGAGGATCTAAATGGCCTTGATTCCTCTTGACTCCACTGGAATTCAGAGGTACTTGAACCCTTACAAGTGGCATTCAAACCCTACTAGTATCAGTGGCATAGTGAAAAATATGGTGTTTTTTATAATGTTGGAAAACCTAAAACAAGCAGCTAATGCAATAATATCATGCGTTCAGACAAACCAGCATCGCTTTTATGTTTTCATTTACAATCTCTGTTCACATTGCTTTTTAAGAATACAAGAGAACATGATGAAAATACAATTTAGAAGTTCTGAATAGATTATAATTCAGAAGCATATTATAGTGGCTTGCTTTAAGCAACACAATTGAAAGATAGTTGTTTAAATTAAAATATAGTAATGTTAAGTTGTCAGAATCCCTTTGTCAAGTAGTAACTTACAGTGTAGAACAATTAAAAAAGTGGCTGCTTTTCCTGAGTTTCTTATTTTAACAGAAGAGGCAGCACAAGCACTAGAAGCATGAGCATAATCCATCATATATGGCCCTACCATATTAATTTTTAAAATTTATTTATTGAGTTTTTGAATGGAAATACATTTGAGAACTGAATTTTTGAATATTCTGACACTGTGCGTATGTGAAATTGTTCCTGAAGTCGTCTGGTTGAAAAGTAGAGAATACAGTCATCTTCAGGCTTCATCAGCCACAGATACCATGTAATAGAATTCATAGATTTATAATTTCTTGAGCTATCTACAGTATCACATGAATCCATTTAAGGGTTTGTCAGCCCAAACTAGGTTTGGTTAGGTTCAGATCCAACCTCATTTCAGTCTCACCCCTTTTCTGAAGTAGTCATAATGAAATTCAGTTGAGTTTTGACTCCAAAGTAAAGACCACAGTCTAGAAGAACTGAAAGATTGACCTGGAAGAAATTATTTTTATTTTCCACAGTTGATCTTTGCTAAGACGTGCAAACAGCAAATGTGTTTTTGAGTCCTTTTGGGGCTTTTTCCTCTCCTTGTAAGTCAGCCTGTCATTCTTTAGTTCTATCACCACCTGCTCTTTCTCAGTTTCTCTGAATGTCTTCTCTTCTGATTGGATTACTTATCAGAGCATCACCTAACACAGCATTATTCAGTCTGTGTTGGCTTCTTCTGTCTCATTGCAAGAATTTTATTAATTCCCAGAACGCCTGTTGCCGTAATCACTGCTAAGTTTTCACATTTGTCAGTTCACGAAAGGCATGAACCCAGGAAAATAGAGCAATATGTTGGTGTGGAGGGTAAACTTTAGTGCAGAAAAAACTTAAATCCCGTTGTGCAGGTGAGCCACTGATAACACTTGATTTTTAAATATAATGCTTTTAAAAATAGGTACTCGATTGCAGGATTTCTAAGAGAGAGATTGGGTGATAAATGAGTCATTATTGGATATAAATAGATAGTGAAATCCACCTCTATGAGTAGTTTATATCAAGGAATTTATTGCATAGAATGAATAATTAGTTCCCCCATACCCTTATTTTTTTCTTTTTTTTCTTCTGGATATGCATTTCCATACAGTACAGATTTCAATACTGATAATGTCACCATTCCTTCTACTGTTTTTAAGTGCTCAGGAATAGCTAGAAGACAAATTTTCAATCTATATCTTTTTACAACCTGTATCTCATCATTCCTCACCTCTTTTATTCTAGAGATTTTGTGGGCACATTCCAATAGTTCATATCAATCTGTTTGCGTCTTTAGCGTTAAATGTCAAAAGTCACAGCGTGAAAAGGGAAATAAAGCTGCTAAGATTTTGGTGTCTTCATCTTCTATTCTTGTCAGTATTTCTGGAAGAGAGAACTTTGTTTTTGCCTATCCCACAGATGGCAGCCAGTTCCTACAGCCAGCTCTGTGGTCAGGTATCTGTGAGATCCCTCATTTGTAACTGCTGATGACAAGAACTTCATTTGGGAGAGAGGCCAAGGTATGAGGTCTCTGCTTTTGGTGGCTTGGCCTTTGTCCTGGCTTTAACTCCTCCTTTTACTGTGAGGCCCCCAGTCTGCTGACCCATGTCACAGTCTCTTCTACACAAGCAATAGTTAGAAGAGCCTTGATTCTTTTGGCTAAGTCCAGTTGGTTGCCTGGCTCATAAAGCCATCAAGTGTGTCCTTGTTTCAGTGAAGTTTTACTATGACTCCATGTCTCATCCAGATAACCTCCGAACCTCATGGGGAAAATACGGTGTGTTGGCCAACTTATCCTTGAGCTGTCTGCAAAGATCTTACAGTTTGAAGCATCTGAAAATAGTGAGCGGGTTATGCAGCATTAAGTTTTAGCAGCTAACTTGCTGCCTAAAGATGAAATGGCATTATTTTTAGTGAGTTAGTTGTTTTTGGAAGGCTTAGGGTGCTGGAAATACTTTCTCGTCTTGTGGCAGAGATGATAATATTTAAAAAATCAGCAGAAAAGGAAAAAAATTTGAAATACCCATCAGTGAATGAGTAGAGGAGAGGGTCTTCAGCATAAATCCTTTTATATTTTTATGATGAAGGGCAGTGTGTTTGGGGAGTGAAGATTTGACATATATTTTTGTTTTCAAACGTCATCCTAATTTGCATTACTCAGCCCTTTAGCTGCCAGACTGTAGAAGTCCATTATGCTACTGAAAGGAATATACAAATTATCTTCTGGCACTTCAGGCAGGAGTTTTACTTATCCGCTGTTATTCTATCAGTCAGCAAGCTGCAAGATTCTATTAAGCAGTAAGTGAGAAAATTATATTGCCTGCAAACTAATTGTGCAGAAGACTCTGAAATAAGTAATCAGCGCCCAGTCCTTCCTGAAAACCAGCCAGGAGATATTATAAATTGCTCTATCACTCTTGTCAGCCTGCTTTAAAGACTCCAAACTGCCATGTTGATCTCATTCATTGTTTAACGTGACAACCTTTCCAGCTAGTGACAGAACTGGTCAAACTTGTATTCTTATTAGCTGCTCAGTTTCAGCCTCTAGCACCATGCACTGAGCAAGTAAATGGCAGAACTTCCTTCTGAATCCTCCTGGGTTGTACAGATTGCCAAATGCTTGAATAATTTCTGTTTATTATATTGTATGGAAGAAAATAAGTAATTAGGAGGGCATTGATGGCCAAGTAAATTTATTTTTATAAAAGTAGATCCACTAAAACTTTGGAGTTAAAACATATTTCTAGTATCAAACATATAGGTCACTCTGAAAGTAATGCCTCCTATTTATTTCCATAGAAACAGCACAATAACACTTTGATAGAGCAAATTCTCAGCTGCAGAACACTTTGTCAGCATAGTCACTGCCATTACTTGTGCATTTTTGCCAGCAATGAACAAAAGCCTGCATGTTTGTAAAAATCTGTATGACTGCCCAGAACGTGGCGTGTCTTTCACCTCGCTGTCACTACTGTTGGTGCTCATCATCCAACACCTCTGTGTGCTCACAGCCACTGTTTGGCCCGCATAAATGTTCAGCAAGCATTGATGAATGTCAGTGGTTGCTATTTTTTCCACATGGAGGAATTTAGCAGCACACCTTTGCTTCATATGCACTTCCATGTCAGACACCATTCTGTCAGACTGCCCCAATGCTGCCATCTGTCACATGGCAACAGCATGTAATGGGATATTGGTGGGAAGGTTCAGCCTCTAATGCCATACCACCTTACTGCTTTTAACGTCATGAGCCAACATGATAAAATAGGTGATCTTACTTTCAGAGCAGTCCTCATATTTTAACATATATATCTATTAAAAATTCCCAAATTTTTTTATTTTATTTTATTTTTTTTTTTTCAAGTAAGAAAATCTCACTAACAGAAGTAGGGAAAGTCAAAGTCTGTCTGTGCTGATAGTTGATAAAATTCTGCATTCATATGTGAATTGGTAACACAATTTTAATTTCCTTGAACTCTCATTGCACTCTAGCCTTATTTTGAAAATCAGAAATACTAGGAGGACCAGATAAGATGGTCCTGTTGATAAGATTGAATAGTTGTTGCAGCTATAAGTCTGGTTACTGTATCTCCTCTGAGTTCATTGGAGGAACTCTTTCCAGCATCTTCCAGGTTTGTTTTCTAACATCAGAAATGAGGATGTACCGTCTGCTGTAAAAAAAAAAAAAATATATATATATATATATTATTTTTTTTTTTAAGTAGAGCAGCCTGAATTTGATAGTAAAAGATTCATCATGCTATAGACCATTGATTGCTGTGGTTTGCAGAGTTTTGAGTAAGGCTGAAATTGCAGGTATGGATTAGAAGAGTTTGCATAGGAAAATATGCAATCTTCCAAAATTTTTCTGGTTTTCAGTATTGCTTTTTGATATCAGCTCCTGGACTTTTGTCCTAGGGAATGTTCTGCTTGCCTCTGTACTTGCCATGCTGTGTTATAATCTGTCTGGATTTTGATCACAGTAATTGTTGACCTTGTGCAAAGATAGTCTTTGATCTTGTGTGAAACACATCTGATTGCACGTTTTTTTTTTTTTTTTTGTAATTGGGGATAGTAGTACATACATTACTATGGTATTACTAAGTTATCTATTATAACTAGATAAAATCTGTGAAATGCTTTGAAGATCTCCATGCATAGTGGTTGTGCCTTACTGATAATGTCTCACTAGAGCATGAGAAGTTAATGTATTTTCTTTCTTTTTTTTTCTTTTTTTTCTTTTTTTTTTTTTTAGAAGACGTTACTATCTGATCCTACTCATGCTTCTAGAAGTATTATTTTTCTAGTTTTGTTAATGCATTTGAGAAGGCAGGTCTGCAGGAGCCATTCCACCAAATTTCCTATTCACCGTATCCTTCAGTTTCTCAAATGTCTGTCTTCTCAGGAGTTGAAGAAGGGGAAGAATGCTAAACTGAAGTTTTAAGTTTTGTCAGTGAGAGCTGTTTGTATTCAGCCATGCCAAGATCCATTTTACTTGCCAACGTTGCTGCTTCAGCCATGCAGCATGTTTAGGAGAAATAAAACCTGCAAAATACGTTGGTTTTGTTGGCAGAACTTACTGTGCAGACCTCCGTTATCATAAATACTTAACCAATTTTCAGTAGATGTAAGTGGTTTAAGTATTACTTCCTGTTGAAGTAGCAGTTGCTGAGCATTTGAGTCTTTGTACAATCCTGCAATCCACTAATGTGATATTTAATGAGGAGACATCAGTCTGGAGAAAGGTAGTCAATATAAATCAGTGTTTACAAAGTGTGATTAACTCTGAAATATTTCATCAATGCTGTGGTCCCAGGCAGACTCTATGCTAATTATTAGAACCTGCACATGTTTCAGGGGACTTCAATGGACCCTGAGTGCAGCAAACACGGAGCAGCAAAATTGCAATTATGCTCGGACTGTCTCTGATGACAATTTATGCATTTGGTGTGATGACCTCCTGCTTCCCAAGAGGGCAATAAACAGAATGCATTTTCATTAAGATACTAATGCACTTAATCACAGGGGGAAAGGGTTAGAAAGTAAAGAAATACCTTGAAAGCAAGATGTGACAGGCTGATGGGGAAGACACTTTATTTAAAAGTCAGTTTCGTGATAAAACTTCTGACTGCTACAAAGTCTGTCATACTGAATGTAGTCATGAGCAATAGGGTGCATGGCTAGGCAGAAGAATAAGCTGAGCTAAGCTTTTATAGAATGCAGCGGTACCAGGACAAAAGAGAATAGATGCTTCCTAATTTGGACTTGGATTCCCGAAGACATGATTTGAAAACGGTATAAAGAAAATGATTTATGCATGGCCTTCCCATTAATTTTCAGACTTCTTATTTTCGAGGATTACTGCTATGTATTAGTAATAATAAAAAAAACTTGCATCAGTGCTTTGCCACAGAGGCCTCATCTTTAAGAATCTAGCTTGTGCTTGGTCTTACGGAGGGAGGGTTGGGAGAAACAGAGGCAAGCATCTCCTGTAGTTTTTGCTGTTCTAATCATCTGAGGATGATCCTGTTTCTGATACCTCTCAATAGAAGAACTTCATGTGAAGTGCAGACAGATAGGAGTGTTTCCAGGCAAGGAGATCTGATGCACCAGTGGTGGGATGTGCTGGGCAGCGATAGCAGTGGGCAGCGATAGCAGCGCAGCCAAGTCCTGTCTGATACGATGCAGTTCTTGGAGAAGAGTGAAGTCCTACAAAATTTCTTCCAGATCTTTTTGAAATAAAACGTAACAGTCATCTTCTGGTATTCTATCCAAAGAAAGGCTGATGACATCTGCAAATAACAGGAAATGAAGAGTGCTCATGCTTTGTATGTTTGGCTTGATACATCCCACCAGCAGGAGTAACCGACGTGAAGGATTTTGCTTGAGACTGTGCATGGATCTAGATATGAACTCAAGATTTTTTTTTAAATTATTATTGTCTTTAACATACAGCTGTCTAAATTAAAATATTTTGTTGTCTAACTTGGTTTCTTTTTACTTAAAAGATATTTTCTTTTTGTACAGTTGTTTATTCTTCATGTATGTACATGTATATACTTTATGTACAGCAGTGGTGTAATTACACTTATATCTGCTCTGTTGGCTGTTCGTTTATTCTGAATACCTCTTTTTCTCTGGGCTTTCTATCACAGGTAACATAGAATACAGCTGCCCAGCAACAAACGAATGTGAAATCACAAAGCGCAGACGCAAGTCCTGCCAAGCCTGCCGCTTCATGAAGTGTCTAAAAGTTGGCATGCTGAAAGAAGGTAAGACTGATCAAGTCAATACCTATCTCTCTGCAAACGCATTCAACAACTGTAGAGCAGTCAGGAAAGAAGAGATAGGTGAGAGTTCTGATCGGTTATTGTAAAGGCAATTTTCAAGTATACTTGCTCTTCCTGACAGTCTTAAATGTCAGCTAAGGAATTGTGGTATATCTACATGGAATGCATCTTCTCTGGAACATTTATTCTTAGCTGAAATACAGAAAATGTGCCACAGCATTCACTTTCTTTCAGTAGATAACTATTAGAATAATCATCAGGAGACATTCTCTCATTTTTCTTAAAACTTTTACATTGTGACTTTTCAAAGATTTATTTCTTTCATTATTATTATTATTATTTTTACCTTCTGTTAGTCTCTCCCAAATACAGCAGAACTATACACTGTGCCCTCTTCTCCCCACTTCTACTTATTCTTAATGACATCATGACAAGTGAAAGGGTTATCTCTCAATTAAACATACATAAATCTTGAGCATATCTGCAGAAGTTGTTGTAACTGCACTGCAGCAAATGCCGGCATACAGAAGAGGAGAATCCACCCCTCTTTTTTTTTTTTAAGCATATGAAAACCCCTGCCCTCAGTGTAAGTATGCATTGGTGCTTAATTCTTCAGTTACGTTTTGAAGATATTTACTAACAGATAAATGTATGAAAATGTTTCCAAGAAGCTGTGCTATCCTACTTGGAACCTAATTAATTTGTTTTATAGAATAAGATAATTCCTAAAATCTCGGTTGCCTGCCATGCATTATATTAATGTATTTGCAAAAACATTTTTAATGTGCATATATTGTACGTGTTATTATCATGGTGCATTGTTACTACCAAGAAGGAATAGCAGAATACATTTCATACTTCTGAGCTCCATAGCCTTTTAAAATAAAGTCAATATAATGCTCTCTAAATATTGTCTTCATTGGAAAGTACTCTGTGCTAAGTAACCACTTCAAAATAGTCCCTTACAGTTTTGTTTCGTCAATGCTTAAAATGTTGGCTTTAATAGATGGCTAATTTTTGCAAATTATTTGATGGTAATTTGAAACGTTTAGGTATGCATCTGTTGGGTTAAAATCCAGGAACAACATAGACCAATGGAGAGATGATGGGCAAATTAGGTCTATCACGCACCTACAGACATATTCTTATTGGATTATACTTACTAAGAATAAACCTTGTTCTGTACAACTGCTTTGGCAGACGCTGGGATCCTTTGAGCCAAATCCTGCTGTCCTAAGTCTTACTTGAGCAAAACTGTCTGATTCAATGGGGATTTTGAGTCAGTAGGAAAGGCAGGATTTGACCCTTTCTTCCAGTGGTGGTGGGTGAGTTCCTCATTTGCCAGGAATCCTGATGTAGCTGGCAACTAAGTAGCTGTTTAAAGCTGTGAAGCTTACATAAACAGTAGAATGAAAGGAGCATTTCAACATGGCACCTTTTGAAATGACCTGTGCTTAACATCTTTTTGGTAAGTTCGTTGTCCCGTATCACTAGCAGCCTAATACAGATATGTTGAACAACCTGATTGGAAACAGAACAGTGCCACTAAGAGTCCATACAGGTGAACCGATTTAGCCTTCTTTTAAATTTTGGGGATAGAATTGCATGTCCTTTAACACACACACTTGAAAATCTAGTTTGTGTGTAGCTTCTGGGTCTGCATGAGGAAAGTTAGTGTCTATTCTACAAATGAGTAGTTATGTCAGTTATTCAAAGTTCTGCGCAGAAGTGCTACTTCTATGCACATAATTTTAATAACTGAAACAATTAGAGAATTCAGAGTCAAGTGATTGGACTTTTTGCATAAATGATAACTGAGGAATAGTTTTCTTACTCATTACATAAGTGGTCCACCCTAAACAGACATATCTTTCTGCAGTGATGAACTAATTCTCTTAAAGGAAGTGTTCCTTTGTTAGCCCAACTCCCTAACAAATCTTAGTTCTTCCACTCTTATTGTGAGTCTTTCTATTAAAACATGCTGAGATTCCTACTTATTTTTAATCACTGGGTCTCTGTATTTAGGAGTGAGTTAGCTTATACTCCTTTCAAACAATGCTTACCTACAATCTAGCATGGTAACTTAAAAGAGCTAGAGAGTGGGTTTTGTTTTCCTGTATGCTTTCGTGGTCACTTCTACTTTTGGAACAGTGCTGATTTGTGCTACACTTGTAGAACTTTTGGAATATATTTGGTTTGTTGTTGGATGGAGAGACAAATTGGTCTTTTTTTGTTGGATTTTTCTTTTTCTTTTTTCTAAATGTATGCTAATGTCTGAGGATTAGTTTTTTCACTTCGGATTTTAAAACATCCTTTATGAACAGAAAGTAAAGAAAGATGATATACCTCTTTCTTTTCATGTGTAAAGTGGTGTAAATTTATTGGTTACTATGGACTTACAGCAGGCATTATCTCAGCTCAGGGTATCTTAAATGTTTCTTTATGTATAGACAAGGATTTCAGTCCCATGCTGCATGTCAGAGATCATGCGGCAGTAAATCTATTCAAATGTAAACCTGTTCAATTCAATTACCAGTTTATAATAAAATTTGCTGCTACAGCCTCCACGTTTGTCACAGCAGTCTCTGCATGTTGATGGCACAGCATGCCTGGAAATTGACAGCCTAAATCTATTTAAAAAAAAATTTAGTTTCAGACCTGAAATAAAATCAAGTTTAAGCAGCTTTGAGAGAAGCATCATATTCCTTACAAGAACTTCTGCACGTCTGCCAATGTGCATCTTCTCCATAAGCCTTACCCTATTGGTGGGGAGATTTTTTCTAGGAATTTTCCCTAATAAGCAGTTTTTAGTATAGTCATAAGTGAAACAATTATCAGACATTGTGCTTCTTTTCTTGTTTTGAGAGAATTTATTTGTCATTTTGTGAATTGTCAAATGAAATTCCTTATATAAATCACAGTACATAGAAAAGGATCCTGAGCTTTGTTTTAGATTTTTGGACAAGGTCTGAAAGGCGTTTTACTCACAGCAACTATGTCTGTAGTTACTTTCTCTTGTGGTACTTATGTGGTAAGTCACTTACTGGGGGAAGATGTTCTTACTTTTCATCCGGCATCCACTCTTCTGTGAGAGACCTAGTTCGAATTTTGGGGCATTGGGGCCATTGGTAAGGACTTAGATTATTCATCATGAGTAAAACCAGGTGAAGCTGGGCATTTTTGCTCTCATTCTCGATGATGTTGATGAATTGTGACCAGCAACACCTACATCAAGATTCTTAATTTAGAAGAACTAACATCCCCAACAGTTTAGGTCAGAAGCTAGAGAAGGAAAGGAAAATAAACATAGTAGTGTGGTGGTTTGAGGTGGGATGGAAGTCATGGTTTCTGCTCCTGTTGAGTGGTACAAGGACAATTCCACAGGTGGATTGAGAGGGAGCAGTTCATTCTGTCGTAACTTACGGGCTCTCACTTGAAAACATAAGTCTAGATGGACTGAGATTTTTAAGTATGCATTATGCTTTATACTGAAGCATTCCATAGATACTAACAAGGTTTTAAGAACATGACAAATAAAAATGTGTCGTGATTTCTTTTGTTTTCCTAGGTAAAGAATGCACTTTACTCAAGGAAGAAATTCTAAACTCTTTCTGTTTTTAATTTCATTTCAGTAGTATGAAAGATAAAATTGTCAAGGATCACAGTTGTTCTTAAATACAGTTTCTTTGATATGCTTATGTTTTGATACGTTGCCTAGGATTTCCCATAGCGGAGGAAACAGCATAAAGATACTTGTGTAGTTTAGGCAAGAACATTTAAAATGTATCCCTGGAGTTGTCTCTAAGTAATAATATAATTGCTGAAAAAGGAGGTGGGGAAGGGAATTTTCCCTTTTTAAAAAATCAGTGCTTTAAGCCATTCTATAGTTTTCAGTACTGTTGTTTAGTAATCAGTCTTTTAAATTTGGCCTTTCAGACACTTCAGAAGCCACCTGTTGCCTTCAGGTGGTAGAATTAAATCTGTGTTCATGTGTAGGGATAGATGATTTAGCTATTTTCCTTTTTATAAAGCTAGTTGGAATGAAATCGTGGGCAGACATCTGACATTTATTTGTTTGTTTAATTGTTCATAAGTCTGCTTGAATTCTACTTTCTGTTTCCCATTAGCTCTTTATGCCTTTTAATTCAATCTGCATGATTGGCTTACCAGAATGTGTCTGTGTTGGAAAATGCTATTCCACATTTATCACATTGCAGTGTTATAATAGCTACCCACCTAAAATAATTCCACTGGAGTAATTATTCCAAAATAAAATTACTCTTTATTTCAGGTACAGTATTCTTAGAGCTATTTTCACAAGAAGTTATTGCATATGTTTCAGTTTTCTCCACGGAGACAAAACCACAGCCTCAGTTTTATCTGTTCCTGTACTGTAGCTGCATTCAGGATTATAGTTAAGAGGGAAACCCATTGGGCAGCACTAACGCAGTTCGATTACTGGAAAAAAGATGTGTCCAGTCATAGCTCTTACTGGACAGTAATAGTTTATACTTTTTAAAGCACTGTTGATATTGAAACACCTCCTTTATCTTTGATGTCTGGATGTTTTCAGATTTTTTGTAGGTTTTTTGTTTGTTTGTTTGTTTGCTTTGAGGCAATTGATGTTCATTGCTTGTTATTACAGAAAGTGTAGCTTGTGAGTGAGTGATACATAAAGAAACAAATTCAGTTTTATTTGGAAAGAATGTATCATACCAGAGTGAAATAGCAAAAGTTTGTTTTGATTCACATAAATGTGCTTCTGTTTTCCTTATGGAAAACGTTTATTTTAGCTGATAAAGATGGCCATCAGCTACTTTGCAACTTGTTAGAATAGACATGATGGTAGAAGTCTAGCTTAATTAGTCCACTTATTAAAAATGGGAGGTCAAATCCCTACTTAGTAGAAATGAAGCTGGTGGCTGTTCCAGTTTAGCAATCTATGCTATGAGGAAATCAGAGTATACCTGTAGTGTTGCTAGTCTGTTAGCATTCCCCCTCCAAAAATGGATAGAAACTCTCCAATGTTGTCATCTGGCAATGCTGACTTCAGATTAAGATTTCATTAGTTCAAGTACAAGGCTATATTTTTTGGAGGGGCGCAGGTATTTTCAAGCATAAATTATTATTATGCAAATATAGCTGTATGGCTGTATTTTGCTTGTGTTAAGCAGCAGATCAGATTAAATTATCACATTGATCCTTTCTGGTTTTGACAATCTATGGAAATGGATCTGATACAGTAGGGAGAATAGACAGTTTGAGTTTACTCTTATAGGAAGAGGTGCATGATATGCACAGAAAGAGATTAATGGCTTCTCTCTAAAAATGATGAGTAAAACTGAGAAATCCTCTTTGTAACTAAAAATGTGTTATCACCTATGTTTTGAGGCTTGTAAAAAAGCCTGCTTAATAGAATTCCTGCTAACAACATCTCCTTTGAAAAGACCTGTATATAAGACATTGCCAGGGTAAATTTCTGTCACAAGTCTAATACCATTAGACTGTGAATAAGAAAGCAGAAATTATTGTGGAGGAAGTTTTAGTTACTGCTGCCTTCAGAAATTAGAACAAAGGGAAAGACAAAGCATTAATGGTATTCAAAGAAAATATTTCTGTACAGGATGACATTTAGTAGAACTGTGTTGACCTCAGTGATATTTCTTTTGCTCTCGATTGTAATATTACACTTAAGGAGCTCCTTCATTAATGTAGGATATTAAACAAAGCTCCTGTGTTATCACATTGTGAGATAACACAGTGTGCCTTTTCTTGAAATCTCTTCTTCATATCAACCTTTTTCTGTGTTTCCATGAGTTATGGGGGAGTTTGGATTCTACTACAGGTATTTTTGGAAGTCTTTCTCACTCTTCCTTCCTTCACACATTTGCTTTCCTCCTCCTCCTTTCTTTCCTCTTCTTCCCCTCTTTTTCTTCTTTTCCTCTTTATTCACCCTCTCTTCTTTTGCCTCTTCCCCTTTTCTTTCCTTTTCTTTCTTTCATTCAACTTATGCCTGGTTTTAATATGTACTAGGATCTGTTAAATCCCCTTGGAAGCAATAGAAACTAATCTCTAAGTGTTGTTGGTGCTCATAAGAAGGCTTCTTTCCTCCTAACCAAAATATGGCCTGATAGCCCAGTTCAGACATTAGAACTGACAGCCCAATTTGTCTGTCTTAAAACATGGCTCTTGACTATCTACTCTCTGTAACTGATGAGGAAGGACGAACTATTCAACTGAAAGCTAGTGTTTGTAACAAGCTCAAGCAGCTAGCATTTCTGTTCATCCTTGAAAAAATTACTCAAGGAAAAGCAAATATTGGAAATGGGCATGTTCTTTCTGGGTTTGGAAATCACATTGAAATATCTCTGATATGGAGCAGCTGTCAGCCTGCAAGAAGTTCTCGTGGTGCTCATGGTACGGTGTTGTTCCTGTAGGGCTTAGAGTCAGATGCAGGGCACTTTCGGTCCCCTGATTTCATTGGAAATGAAAGAAACAAGTTCCAGTAATTCACTGGACACAAGTTTTATGGACAGATTTCTCTCTTTAATGGATGCAGGGTGTTGTTGTTGTTGTTGTTCTTTCATACAAATGCTTCATTTCTATAAGAGGTGGTATAAATTAATATATAGAAAGCAATAGGGTTTGTTTCTGTCTGAGGACTGCCTACATTTCTTGGCATCCCATAGGTTTATGAATGTACATTTCTGGAGGCTAGCCTAGGCAGACCTCTGGTCAAAGCAATTGCTGGCCCAGTCATCTGCAGGTTACTTGGAGTGAGATGATAGGCTTGGTTCTAATTTCTAATCCCATCACCATCACCAGTCCTGGTGACTGCAGTTGTTTTCAAGGGTCGGGTGTATGCCAAGAATACATTTGACCTATGGTTAGTTACTGTTCTGTTATTAAAGATAATGAGTATAAAAGACTTTGAAAGAACTGAAGTCTGTGTTATTTTTCTTAGAGCATGTATCTTACCTTTTACTTCCTCAGAGTTAGAAAGAGTAGATTCAAATATCCACTTCAATTAGAATACCATAAAATTAATAATTTTAGGATGAGAAAATATAATTAGCACATCGAAGATTGCTGAATAACTGAATATCCCCATTTGTCGTATCTTCTTTTGAACCTAAAATAAGAAAGCAGTATTGTTCTAATTTCCTAGAAATTATTCCATTTAGATATTTGGTGAACTTAGTTCCTGTGAACATTTACTTATGCACTGGAAGTACAGTGACAGCATTATAAGTGATAAAGCAGAGCTGAGTCTGAGGGATGTAGGTTTGTGCCTGTGGCGTCTTTTCCCATGAGCTCCCAGACAAATAACTGCCTTACCTTCTTGGTTTCTGCCACCCATAAACACATACATCAACATGGCACAAGCATTTATTGCAGAGTACTTGAATTCTTCTGTATGGGTCCTGCTCTGTATTAAAAAGGGGTCACATTGTAAAGTGTGTCATTAATGTTACATGTGTTCTTCACTCTTCTGTTTTCTGTTGCACAGACACCTGTACATCCCCTTCTTGAGGGGAAAATGTTCAGTGTCCCAAGCAGAAGGTACATTAGCAGTGATACATGTGTATATCTCTGTAATTCTGCTTTGGAGCCAACCCCTTTTTGTATTTCTTTCTTCACTCACATCTGCTCTGTAGGACTTTTCAATGTGTAAAATGCTAGTAGAAACATCAAGATGTATAGATAGGATTATCTGGGATTGAAGTGCTGTAATGATGTAGGGGTGTAGATGCTGCTAAGCAGAGCCTGCATGGCAGATGTAGAAGCAGACTTTTGCTACTTGGGATGGATTGGCACCAAAAGGGTCAGAGATTTGGGAGCTCTCTTGGCCTGTTCACTCAGCCAAAGCAATAAATGAGTAGCCCTAAAGCTATAATCTGTAGTTGTCAACTTTGACCTCAAATAATGCAGTCCCTCAAGCATTTCACGTTTCTAAATGTCTACTGTCCTAAGTAAGAATGTTCCAGTCAACGTGGTTTACTGAAGTGTTGATGTAACTGAGCCACAGTTTTCTGTCTGGCCAAAAATTGTCCTTTTTAAAGCTGGAGGTTTGTTTACCAGTGGGGAGGAAGTCTTTGTCACTTCTATTCACTAAGTCAGTTTGTGAGAGGGGAATGTTATTTCATTTGCAATCTGTAATATGATTTTTGTGGTTGAAAATCAGCAGCCCAAAGTCTGAAATAAATGTCATCTTCAGCAGTGACTTGTCATTATGTCAGATTTTGCCATGCTTACCAGCTATTCTAATAATAGATCTCATGTACCCACCTTTCTTCTTTTTCTTCTTGTTTTCTTTTCTTTGAGTATTTCACAGAAAAGTGCAACTAAGTGAGGAGTCTGTTTCCTTCACAGAATAGTGACCTAATATAGCTATTAATCTTCATAAATGAAAAGCATAGCTTTATTTTAAGCTGCAAAAGTCTTTTATTAGATTAATGATTCTAGAGAAAGTCAAACACAAGCTATGTTAAATGTATTCTCATGCTGAATATCAGTATTTTCCTGTTTTCTCTTTATTATTCCAACAAAGTTAATATGCTTATCTGTTCTTCCAAGCATCTGGTTTTAGTTCTAAGGATCATCAGGTATAAGCTCAAATGCCAATTTGCTATACGGTAATATTGCAGCAGATCTGAACCCAACAATTTGTACAACTTGCTTCTGTAGAATCCTGTTACAGTCCATGTTAAAACTGTTAATTATTAAAATATTTAATTTAGAAAAATTAAAATACTTATCTTTTTCCCTCCATCTTTCCCTTCTGCTTTTTTCTAGCCAAGAGGTAGTCCAGAACAGCTATTCTGTTCTTGGCTTTAGTTAGCCATATCAAAATTATTTATCACATTATCATTGCTCTTTGTCTCTTTATAATGTTCCTTTCAGTCCTGTGGGTGACTGACTGAGGAAGGCTTTCCAGATGGGTCTTGTCTTTCTTTCTGGTCTGAATCAATCAGCAGATCTGTCTTAAATCATTTGTTAAATGGTTGTGCAGCTGCAGGGTGCTTTTAGTGACAGTCTACCAGATTGGGTTTATAGTTGTGTCCAAAGCTGATATTTCCTAGTTTCTACTTCAGTTTCATATTTTCTGTAATTCAACAACAGCTTAAGAAATGGGCTCCTTCGATTTCACTGTGTAACCAGTCCCAAGTGTCCACTGAAACATGAGAAGAGAAACATGCTATAACTCATCTGAATTACTGCATTTTTGAACATAGTGTGTTGAATCAGTTAAGATGAGATGATTTATGAGGTGACATAAATACACTTTGGATGCAGAATGAGGTACCTGCCCATGGATTATTGAATGTCAGGAGAGGTGTTGCTTTGAACAGTTTTTCAAGTTTACAAGTCATTTTCTGGTTTTCCTGTCAAACTTTTAATGAAAGTGCTTAAGCTTCCAATTTCAAAACAGATGATATTGCTAAATATTGAAATGGGAAAACGAACATTTACATCAAAAAGTAGAAATCTATTCCGAAACATCAGTATTAATGTATTGCTTTTGGGAATTCTTTCTCAAAGATGTACCAGAAATGTTTCTGAGATCACATATGCACTCTCTAATTTATACCTCATCTGGAAGTGGAAGTTCTGTCTGTAATGATCTTACAATAAAGGCTCTTTTCAGTGGCTCTCAAGGACATCATCTCAAATACAAATTTCTGCTCAAAGAAAAGGCTAGATCACTATGAAGGATGGTGTGCTGGAGGTTTAGTCTGATGCTTTCTGTCTGACAGCATGCCCCATTGTTTGGTTGTGTGCAAGGTGCTGAGGAACCTGGCAATCAGAACAAATCCACAGACTAGACTTGAGATTCCTCTTTCTTCTCTTTTTTTATCTTCTCTCATTTTCTTGTTTTTTCTATTCTTTTTTGTCATTATAGCACATCTGTATTGGAAGAATGCTGATGAGGAAATAGTTGCTGCAAGCAGATATCCTCTAGGCAGTCTTTTGCTGGCCAGGTGGGAGAGAGAATCATTAATTTCCTGAGTTCCTCACTACCTGACCTGAGCTGTTTTGTGAGCACTGCCTAGGCTGAATGATTGTATTTCCTCCTGGGCATCCTGGTATTGCTGAAGATATCCATGCTGGCAAGATACTTCAGCTCATCTCTAATTAAAATACTTGTTATGAAGTATTCTTAAACACGGCTGCTTAATGAAGTTAGAAAAGAACATTTGGATGTGGAGTGCGAAGGCTTCCAGTGTTGGAGTTTATCCCTAGGGAGATTTGTGCAATCAGAAGGCGTTCTAAATGCTAGCAGTCCATCCCATTTTGTTCCTATTTCTCTTCTCTAATTCCCTGCCTTTTTAATGCTGACTAGCTGAAGCAAGTCTTCTCTCCCTCCTCTCCACTCTTCGCTCCCCCTTGATGGACTGGCTCATGACACGTGCCTGTAAAGTGGCTTCTTGGGAATTTGCAAGTCTTTGAATGTGTTATCTGATTAAAGGGATGTATGTGTCTTTAATTCTCATCTGCAGTTCCACCTTTGACCCCATCTGTTAAAGTGGAAAGGAGTTGAGAGTCAGCAAAGTCCCAGATTCAACCCAGATAACCTGCAGTGTGCATATCTGAATGCTTTAACTCTTTGATTGCCCTGGAGAACTACAGACTTCATTAAGTATCAGGCTTGGCTGGAAAATGTGGCAGATCTGATGTGAGGCAGTGAATTGTTTTATTTTGTTGCTGTACTTAAGGGAGAATAGTTCAGTCCAGGCACACTTTCATATTAGAGAAATGAACGAATATTTACCTGTTTGTGCAACACAAACAGATACAATGTCTTGTTAGTGGGTGTGGGTTTGATATATTCAAGAGATCAATCTCTTGCTTACAGAACAGAAGTGAAAGTTCAACCCCCCCCCCTTTTTGAAGAGGAGGCTGAATTCCACGAGTGGGAATAATAATGCAGTTTTGGATGGGTTTATTAGTCACCCTGAAATAACACAGCAGAATTCATTCAGTGTATAAAGTAGATTCAAAAAGTGGATGACACAGGTGTCATTTTTATGATATTTTGCTACTGCTGTGCATTTTCTGCAGAACAGTGTGATTGTGACATTTCCTGTGTTTGCAGATGCTCAGCTTAAGTGACTGGAATACTCCCGTGCATTTGGATTTATGGATGTTTTCGTCTTTCCTCTGGTCATTTTCTGTCCTAGCTTTCAAAAACTCATACAACAGTGAGGATTTTCAGTATCCCAAACCTATCCTCTTCTGTGAAAGCCAGAGCCAAATTCTTCCCCCACTTACATCTGTTCAACTCTGGTGGTTTCACGTATGCTGCATGGCTATAACAATGCAGCATTTGTCCTAATCTGCCCTTTATTTTTCAATGGAGAGTGCGCACGTGCAAAGTGAACGTAAGCACATTAAGTTGAACTGCAAATAGAAAAACATAAACATATATATTGTATGTGTGTATATACACAAACAGAGATAAATAGCACACAGATAGGTTTGATAGTATATCTACTGTACATAATATTGTAAATGGTACCTTGCTGTGCTGGAATCTAGGCAATATGAGTTCAGTACTAAAGTGTTCAGGTTGCACCTGAGCTAGCTGGAGCCTGCCAGCCCCTGCAAGCCCACTGAGAGCATCTGTCTCGCCACCACCTTGCTCACGCTGTGTCCTCTGCAGGCTCTCCGATTCTTCCGACTATGAGCATAAATCATCCACCTGTCAGGAGCTCTAGCTGCCTGGATTATGCAATGCCTGCCTTCATTTGGAGATGGTGTGAGCAGAAGATTGCGGCAAATGGTTTGCATTCATTTTAGTGCTGTTCCAGCATCTCTTCATCTTTAATGAGGGTTCAGGGTGGTGATGACGACTCCCTGAGACGATGAAGGTCCTAGAGACCCAGGCTTGCTTTATATGTTTGTATGGCCTAGTTTAATTTTATTTTTTTTTCCCAAAGAAATGAATGGGCTGAAAATTGAGGCAGAGAAGCGGGACTGCACAAAGCCAGCTGTCCACAGCTCTGTTTTTTGGCCTTGTAATACTTCCCTCCAGCTGAGCAATGAAGAATTTAAAAATCAGTCATGTTTAATGCTGATTGTCCATTTGTGCTGTCTAAAGCTGCATTGTGCTTAGCTGTCTTTACTTAAATGTTTAAAAATCTTAGCTTTACAGTTTTATTTAGTTACAGGTGTGTTTGGATTATACTATTAAGAGTGGAACACTCTGTTGTATATCCCAGATTTAAAATACAGCTCCCCTATTTAAAGCTTTCCTCACACTAAGAAAAAAGAAAACAGCTTACAGTAAAATTTCCTTCTTTTGGCTCGGGCCTGAATTGATCAAACTATTCACACAAAATTTTAGTCATGAGCCAAAGTAAGAATAAAAGTGACTGTTTCCTTGTATGTGTAAGCAGAAGGAAAAGATGGAGGTTTGTGAGAGAAAAGCAGTCCAGGTCCTCTCAAAGGCAAGCATTGGAGGTACTGAAGGTAAGTAGTGCTTTCATGACTGTGTCTGTCCCTAACATTGAATCTATCAGATTCCTGCAAGTACAGCCCTTTGTCTGTAGTCCTTACAGCTAACTCCATGTTACTGTTTGCCTGAAAAACGTTGAGTAGCACTAATAGAAATCATACAGTATATGGTTTGAGCATTAGTTAGTAGCGGGAGGAAATCCACGTCTCCCATACCTTAGCACTTCAGGTTCACTACTTGACAGATCTTTAAGGAAACAGACTTGTTTAGCAACTTTGAAAAACATTAAGCTTGTGCAACATATTTGTTCTGTAGCAAATACTTCACGAGCTTGTCAACACTGTTTTTCAGAGGGTGGTTATTTTTAGAGCCCTCTTGTGATACAGGCAGTAAGATCCTTTTTTGCAGAGATTCACCTAAGACAGAGAGCAAGAGTTGCTTTGAGGCAATTGCACGGTGTCAGTGGCATAGCCTGAAGTGGATTTTGCACCCCAAGGTCATTGTGTCATTCAGACATGGCTGCAAAGCCTGGCTGCTGCCACCCCTTTCTCACCCAATGGCAGAGAGAGAAGGCTTTATTGTGGGTTGGGTTGGATTTTTTATTTCGCTTTATAACACTGCCTTATATGTGGATTCCTCAATGTGTTACTGATGAAAAGAATGGTAAAAGGTGGAGTCAAATTAAGGTCAGCTTTTGTCAGCAGGAAAAAAAAGAAGTTTCGATGCACCTCTGTATTTCCTGTTGATATTAACTCGAAGTGTTACCAAAGTACTTGAAGATTTTCTCTCTATGGGCTTGTCCCCATCACCCCCTCACACCGAGGTCCCCCAGTTCTGGAAGTCTTTCATAGCAAAGCACACCACGTCTCACAGAAAACCTGCTGAAAATTTCCACAGCTGGCAGTGGTGGGAGGTGAAGGTGGAATGTGTGGTGCTGCAGTCTGTGCCCCAGTCACGGGTCGTAACGATACCAGAGAGCCCTGCAAACATGTGTGTTCTGCCCCTGTGAATTTCTGCTGGAGAATTTCATGCAATCTGATCAGAATTAAGTAGGACCACACAGAGCAAGGGAGATTTTTAATAGGCTGTTTGGAAAAGAGTGAGGACCCTAACGAATGAAGTGTATAGACTTTGAGATCTTTACTGTGAGCCTTATTTGCTTCTGGTAACAAGCTAACCTCCCATGCCATTCCCTCCCCCTCCAGTTTTAATTTGATGGAAAGCCAGCAGTGCTGCAGTTTTATGCAAAGCCTCCAGTGAACTCAAAAAGATTATTATTTCTCCCGTTGTCTTTACAGATAACTTTAAAATTTTATGCATCAGGACCCAGGATTATGTGAAAACACAAGTGCAACACAACACTGACAAAATCAGATGAAAAATCTCACTCTTTTAGCTGTGAAGAAATTAGATTTATCATCAGAAAAGCATTCTCTTTTCATTTTCTGAAAGGTGCTTTTTGACAGACCCTTTGCAGTGGACGTCATGCTCACAAAACATGCTGTCACAGGGCTATTTGAATATGGTGACAGGCTCATTATCATGTTGAAGACAACTGACAACACTGCAGACTAGAAATGGACAGGCTTGCCAATCAGCTGTTGAAAGGATTGCAGTTGAAATTGGGTTTTTTTTTGTTCTGAGAACAGTAGTACAAATTGACTACATTAATTCTTTTTATTATAGTTGCATACACTGTAGTTAAGGGTCCGTCACTGTTTCCATTATAAATCCCTGTTTTCAAGGGTTTATTAGTAGACCATAAAAAATGGTTGCTGTTGAAATTTTGCATTAAAAATATGTATTACCCTAACAGAACAAAATTTCTGTGGTAACTGTGTGGAGGAGGGAGGGCAGAGAAGAGGGATTGACTGATTTTTAGCTGAAAATTGCATAAAGCTGAATGCATTATTATTTTTATAGCACCTTAGATGTCCAAAAGTTTTATAGACAGGTTTGTGCCTCGGGAGTTTACAATTTCAGGGTGCACTACTGCCAACACTTATTATGGGATAGGATTTTCCTCATAGCTTCATTGGAATTAGTAGAGCACCAAATATTATCTGCAGAAGTAGGTATTTGCAGACTCAGTTGAGTGGTCAAACAGTCCTGAGCCAAGCCCTTTGTTTTGTTTTGTTTTGTTTTCTCATAATGTAAAAATGACTAGGGTTTTTGTTTAATATTAATCCAGAAAGATAAACGATAACCTTATATTAAATGTCATCAGCACCAGGGAATTTTACGTATGTGACAATAATCTAATATGAAATGGTGTTGAATTCCACCAGGGTACTGTAGTTACATGAACTGGGGAAGTCAGTGGAATTTTCTGCTTTATCTGAAGTGTCAGTCCTGAGAATTCCTACACGTCCTTCAACCAAGAAACTTCCCAAGGTAGCCAGGTGCTGCAGTTTGTGCCTCTTAGAATTTCTGCATCCATCTCCAATGGCACATGTATGTGCATACAGAAATTTCTGTTCTGATGGGTCTGAATTCTACTCACGGTTTAGATTATGAGTGCCCTAAGAGCTTAGTCATTCTCAAAGCTCACCTTCACATCTCAACATATCAACACAATCTGTGTTCAGAGTCAGTGTTCTTTGTAATGTTCTGCTTATCCTGCCACTAAGCCTCCACAGCTGAAGGCTGAAGGCAGGCTACCAGGATGTGTGGATAGAGAGTTATGGCTTCTGGTTCAGATCCCAGCTCCTTTCTGTGGGCCACGTGGAAAAAGCCAGGCATTGTTGTATGTAGGAAGTGTATATCCTTTTGTTAGTTTGAGTGGTTAAAGTAAAAAGTGAGATATTGAATCAGGAAAACAAACAAACAAACAAAAAAACAAGTAGAGCCATCAGGTGTAAGAGCATTTATCACACTTTTTGAATCTTTTTGTATTCAGTAAATATTTGGTGTGGAGCTGATCTGGAAAGAAGATGTGGCTTTGTCTACTGTATTCTTCTGAGATCTTTGCAAGGAAAAATAATTTTGTAGTTCTGTGGTGTCAAACATTTGCAGGCTTAATTGATGCTCATTTGATGTCTTGATTTCAAAGTACAATCAATTACCTTCCTGCATATCACTCTTCTCACAACTACAGTGATTGCAAAATTATGAATGTAAAAATGAAAGCCACTTCTGAAAATTAAGCCTGCAGTCCTATTTGCAAAGTCAGAACTGTGACTCTCATAAATTACACCAGTACATAGTAGAGTATTGTACTGTCATATTGCCAGAGCTATTATCAAGCCAGTTGCATGCATTCTTAAAATTTGTGAAACATTTACTGCTGCCCTCATGAAGTCACTCATATGTTTCCAGGAGGGAACTTACTAAAGATACAGCAACAAATGTCAATTGTAGGACCTAAAAAGTTGTGATAGCTTGCAAATTATTAAGGAAGATATTTTTATCTTTCTTTTCATGAAACCACGACTGCACTGAATGAAGTTGATGGCTGGCGTTGATGTTGGGGCAGACAGGTTTTCATGGAGAGGGTAACTAGTGGTAAAATCATAGGTCTGGAATCAAGACCAATTTCTGTTCCAGAACAAGTCATTTCTATGTTGTGTGCCTCCAGCAAAAATATAATAGATAAAATAATATGGAGCTATCTTACTAGCACATTGTGAACTTATGGAATTAATATTTATGGAACACTTTGTGTTTCTTTGATAGAAAGTGCTATATAGCTGCATAGTATTGCAATAAAATCCTAAAAAGCAATCAATCCGGAGTTATTCCTGTTACACCTAAATACTGAAATGCCTTGTCATGGTGGTAGTAATAAATAAATAAATTAACAAAATTATAAACATATGATAACTATTAAAACTATCCACCAATTGCTTGGAAAGCCCTGGAATTCTAAGCTTAATATTTAAGATTTCAATTTTTATGGTGATAGATCTTTTTTTTTAATACTTCCCAAACTATATTCATAGTTGAAGTCAAGCATAAAATAGTAACCCTTCGTGGCTAAAGGAGAGTGAATAAATATTTTCTTCCTGTGTTGTAAATTTCTTCAGAGAACACACAGCCTACACATTGTGTACTAAACAAGCAAAAAGCACTGTCTTTGAAACATTGGCTCCTATGATTCTTTGTATGAGCAAGTAGTATTGATTCATTGATGCAGGGTTTTTGTTGGCTAAGTATTTTTATATTTGCTTTTGAAAAGAAAATAAGTATTCTTACTGTTAAAAGCCACATTGATTTGAAATAAGCTACACATGAAGGTGGACTAATTACCTAATTTTCACTCTCATCAATCAAGCTCTCATTACCTTAACCATTTATGTGAAAAGTAAGCAGAAGTCACAAAAAGTCTTAAAGAGAGCATTATAGACAATGCTGCATAGAAAACAAAACAAACAAACAATAAAAAACCCCAACAGCTTCCCCAAAACATCTATGTACTGAAGAGACGTTGAATGAATGAAGTTGTTCATATATTGCAAACAAAGCAGCTTATCAAGCGTGTAACTTAATTTTGCATATCACCAAGTCTCACAGCCTAGAAATCTAGGCTATGAAGCCTGGAGGATATCAGTGTTTTAGTAAAAGAGTGCAGGCATGGAATATTCTTTTTCCCCAGGACTGACCTAGTAAACTGTGCAAGCACCAGGAGAAATTTTGCCACCTGTCCCTTATAATCAAGGTCTCAGTGATATAATTAAATGACACTGTTTTCCCCTGTAAGTTCCATGAGCATGTTGTCAAAATCCTATAGTCATATCGAGGTACCCAGAAATGTGACTTAATTTGTTCCATCTATGACCAAAAAGTAATAATATGAACATGTTCCCTTGCCCTAATAGCTAACCTAGCGTGTAATATTAGAATAATGTCGTTGTAGCATTCGTTGCAGAAATCAATAATCCACTAGATGGAGCAGAATAGAAATGTAAAAAGTGAGTTAAGTCTGGGATTTTGAGAAACAGAGCTGAGTATTGAAGTGACAGGACTTGGACAAAACAGCAGAAGAATGCGATGTGGTAATTTTTTTGTAATATGTAGTCCTAGAAAATCAACTGTCCTTACAAATATCTATGAATTAATGTCGTAGTCCTCCTCCTCTGATGTTCTCTGTTTTTCTGTAAGTGATAAAATGAAGATTCCTCTCTCCTTCAGGAGAGATGGTGATAACAATGAGAAAACTTGTGGGAACCAACACTGTTGGAAAGACGGTTGCTGTGGTGTTGTTATTACCCTGATCACAATTACAGCTTTTCTTTGAGGAAAAAAGACAAAAAGGAACTGTAAGATTGGGACTCAAGTGTAAGAAAGAGGAACACCCTGAAGTTCATCTCACTTGCTTTGAATCTCTTGACTTTTTAAAATCTTTGAACATCTTGAATTTGAAGATCTTTTAGATTGGAGAATAGTAAAATGTACACTTCCAATGATGCTATGCTGATCACTTCATCTGGTTATCGATATGAGTCTTGTTATGGAAGGCAAAAATGTTTCTAGAAACATTGAAAATTCTGCCTTGTGTGTAGACAGTGTTCTAAAAGAATTCTTTTTTTTTTTTTTTTTCCCATTCTAGTTTGTTTTTGTTTTTGTTTTTTGTTTTTTGTTTTTTTTTGAATGATGTGAAATGTGTTTGTCACTGGCTTATTTTTGTTTTTGTTTCTGCAGCATCCTGAAGTCATGATCACTACAGCGAGCAAGGTGTTAGACTTGACATAACTCGCTGTATTTTTAAATTAGGGACATTCTTTTATTTCTCTCTGACTGTAGCAAAGTCAGATTGGAAATTGAAGTGAAACCTTCAAGCTGCATTTGGAATCAAAAGGGACGCAAAGTCCAGTTTTAGACTTTGCTTTTCCTCTGAATTTTGTGAACAAAATGAGAGAAGTGACATGAAAAGGAAAATGAGTTAAATCGATTGGTATCTGAGTAAACATCTCCACAAAGATAATGTCTTGAAAGATGAGCAGTGCCTGAAAAGTCCGAGAACTGCATGGGTGTTTGTGTGTAACAAAAATTTTCTTTTAGGTGTTTCATCAGCTGAATGTCCCTTCAGTTTTGAGTTGTTTGAAACTAGTTTTGCCAGCAGCAAATATCTAGGTACAATGGTTATTTTCCAGCAATTGTTACTCATTGTTTTGTGGATAAACTAAGCTGTCAGAGATGCGGAGATTTTTGATGTAAAACCACAGCCCTTTCTGTATCAATAATCTTTACAGTGATATCTGCTTAAGAGATGTGCAGGTGATACAATGTTTATGGCAGTTGTATCAGCAAGTTAAATAAATGAAAATGCCACAGAAGTCTATGAAAAAACAATTTAGCAGTTTCTAAAAAGAGCCCTGTCAGCGCATGTAGAATGACCTCAAGCCTGCCTATTCTGCCCTAGGTCTCCTATCAAAGGGATGGCCAATTATGCCATGAGAAGTGATTGTGTGATGGAAGTGTGTGTGGGGAAGATTGTTCTTACTCCTGAAGGTGTATATATGATATTTTGCAAACACAAAGAAAAATATGGTCTGTATTGCAGGGAAGCAGCTATCAAATTTGGTTTGCTGACATCTGTAAATGTGTTCTTTGTTGTTTGAGTAAGGCTTTAAACCCAGGTCTCCAGAGATGCAAGCCTCAGGCATTAACCAATTGCAGTATTTCACTCTCAGCTTTGTATTTAATAAAAAGCTTTAGATAGATGCAGGTGAACTTTATTTGTTTAATATTGATTGGTTTGCCTTCTTTGAACAAAGAATTGCAGGAACTTTGATAAATGAATTTAAAAGTTGTCCATTTCCATAGGACCTTGTGCATATTTCTGTATTTCTGTGTGTCTGAAGCTGCACATCAAATTACAACAGATAGGCTTCCTGTAAAATACATGTGGAGGTGAAATTTTGTTTTGTTTTTAATGTAGAACCTATGACAATTGTAAGTATCCCATCCTCAACTGCCTAATTTCCCCTCTCCCTCCCGTCCCGCCAAAAAAAAACAAAACAAAAAACAAGCAATCATACAAATAACAAGGGGAAATTAGAACCAAGCAGCCTTGGTATATCATGACAGCAGTTTTTTTCTTTCTCTTACATGAAATTAACATTTTCATGATGTACGGTATGTATCTTACTACCTGTCCTAAACTACTGCACCACATTGTTGTTAGCAATCTAGCATTCCCCCCATATTTGTTCCCTTTCTGATGTAATTGATTTCTGAAATACTTTGGAATCTGCTGTTGCTACAAAAATAGCTGGTGTTAACCTTTGTAATCACACTCTTACTTTGAGAAAGGAGTAGCCTGAACGTCTTACATTACAAGATGTCCTCTTCTCTGTCCTTTTCTCCTTCTGTCTGTCCTCCTGCAGCCCAAATATTAGTTTTGTCCGTTGACAGATCTTTCTTAATTTCAACCAAATCTTCAGATGTCCATTTAACTAAGGTCAGTACAATATGTACAGAACGAATATCCATTTTCTCTGAAATCTCAATTTTAGTCCAAATGGTCAAAAACAGTCACATTTTCTTAGAACTGCAAGACTGTTCTGCTTCACTTGGTTTGAAGTGAGGCCCTAGGTTGCAGCCCAGAAAGGTCTTTTTGTAAATCCAGTCTGTAATCAGTGCTTCCTTCCTTGCTTGCTGGAAGGAGCCCCTTCCAACACCAGGAGCCCCACAGGCACATTAGGACAGGATCTCCTTGTGGGAAAGAAGCTATCCAGAGGAGTTGTCCAAGTGCTTTGAGAAAGAGGTGTTGCTTTGGTGCACACTGTTTGTCTTGTGGACCGTGAGTATTCTATTCATCTAGCTTTTTTCCCTCAGTCATTATGTCACAAAAGTTAATATGCAAGCCTGAATTCTTTTTCTTCCTTCATCCCTTTTCTCCTTTGCAAAGAGTGACTGTGCCAGCTCACTGTTCAGGGCCTATAAGTGTCCATGGACCGCTCTCATGTTACTGAAATACAGAACGTATCCATGCTCAGCGTGGCTGAAGGGAAGTCCCTTTAATCTCAGATTTATCCCATTCTCTGTTCAGCACTTGGTGTACAGAAGGAGCCAAGACCCATGGGCAGATAGTTGTGCTGGCTTGTCACCAGGGTGCTGTTAAAGGTTTTTTTCAAAAGGTCATGGGCCCTAAAAAACCATTGGCGTTGTGTAGGGATTTGAGTGGAAAGGGGAGGAAGTCCCCTCATGTTGCTTTTCTTTCTAAGTATTTGGCAGGGAAGAAAAGATTTTGTCTGTATTGAGGGAGGAGTAGAGAAAGGAGAGAATTCTTTGTCTGAAGAACAACAGGGCAATAACCAGTTAGTCACTTTTATGTTATTAGTTGGAAGTGTTTATTGCTGAACCCTGGAGTTTCTCCCATTGTCTGTGGTGTGATAAAGTGGGCTGCAAATGGCTTTGTCACACCCAGGCTTGGAAGAGAGCAAATGAATTTTGGTGAAATTAATGTGTCTTGTCCTCAGTTTGCAGAAACCAGTTGTGAATTTAGTCATAATTGATGATAAAAGGCAGGTCCAGCTCTTTGCAAGCTCTTCACACATCTGCTACTGTATGTAGAAGGAGATGTGGAACCTTGAGCCCATAATTCTGTGCATCTGAGGTCTATGCAGTGTCAAGGTAGATACTCTGGAGTACGGAAAAGGCTTAGGCTTTCTTTCTTTGTTAGTGCTTACAAAATGGCTAGTATTGAATTTTGGGTATGAGCAAAGCAGTGACAGCAAAAAAATCCGTGTGCTTCACACTGAAACAATTCTGATTTATACGTGTATCGGGATACCTGGTGTCAGTGTGTTCAAGATGTATCTTCACAACTAAATAGAGATGTATTTCCTAAACATTTCTGTCTGGTCCCAGGAAAGGTTTATTTTTTTAAGTAACTTGTGGAAAAGCACTTTTAGCCAATAGTAAAATAAATAAATAAATAAATATAACATTTAAAAAATTGGGAGCAATATTAAGAAAAGGAAAAAATAATTGGGAAGATATTGTCTGAATTTTCTGAAGACACTGTCCTAATGAACTGGGAGCCATCATTTGGAAAGGTCTTCTGTAAAGTATATAATCATAGACTGCATTCTTAATTCTGTTCTGTGTTTTTGTCTGTGAGGGTGCATGTGTTTTTTTTATTAGCTCTGCAATGGCCGGAAGTAATAGACCTCATCTTAAACAAAAGTTGACATGCTCTCAAAAGGACAAACTGTGGTCAAAGAGAACTGTTCAAAAGAGGCATTTCCAGGTAAATATTTTTTGGGCATTAATGCTGCAAGCCACGAAAGGGGAATTAAAAATCAAACTGATACTGCAAACAAGCTCCCTTCTGTTATTTTCTCATGCGGTTCAGGGGCCTGTGTTTAGGACACTTTTGCAGAAATAGGTCTACAGGAGTATTTCTTCAGATGTTAAATTTTTTGTAAGCACACTTACTTCACTTATTCAATAGCCAGTGTATACTTAAAAGGAAAACCAGAAGGCTTGATTTCAATATTTAATCTTAGTTCCATGCTAAATGCAAACTCAGTTTTACCATATAACATATATTATATGACTAGTTAAATAGCTAGAGAACAGTACTAGGTCATCTTTTTTTTATCATTTTAATACCCTGACATGGCCATCAAATTTTAATGGCCGTTGTCTCTTTTACAACAATAACTGTGTGCATTAATTATTTTGTGGTGAAGTACAGTATGTACATTAATTTCTGCATCATGCTTTAACAATGCGAATGTTAAAATCACAACAGTAAACTACCAATGCCATTAGCCAGTAGTATTGATTTACTCTGCAGATTTAGTTATAAATTAGACCTGATCTATAATGCATTGAACACTTGCTAAAATCTTTCTGAGACTTCTGTGCCTGGACCTGTTAAGTAAGAGAGACATTTTCTCACGTTTTTCTTTTCTTTAATTTTAACTGCTGTATAGTTTTGTTCACATAGGAGTAGTAACATTTTCACACAGATCAGTGGTATTTTTGTTTGTGTTTTTATTTAGCTTAGCATCAGAGGGCAGAGGCTACTCTATCAATCTGATAAATGGAAATTAAATAGATGAGTATTCATTCCTCAGCTAGCAGGAACAAACACTAAACTAGCAGTGTGCTCGCCAAAAATATGATAAATACAGATGTTTCAGTAGGAATAAGGCTGTGTCACCTGGGAAGAATACAGGAATGCCGTCCGGACTTGCAGACGTGGGATCAGGGAAGCCAAGGCGCAGGCAGAACTGAACTTGGCAAGGGACGTGAAAAACAATAAGAAAACCTTCTACAGGTACATTGGCCAGAAGAGACAGGCCAAAACGGGCGTACCTACTTTGGTAAATTTAAAAGGAGAACTGGCTTCAACAGATGAAGAGAAAGCTGAGGTGCTGAATGAGTTCTTCACCTCGGTCTTCACTGGTGGCCAGGATTCTAGTCTTTTTCACGTCCCTGAACCCTGCATCCCCAAACCTCTATGTGGGGACCAAGGAGGTAAATCCCTCCCCACTGTAAGGGCAGAGCAAGTCCGAGAGTGCCTCCTTAGACTGAATGAATTCAAGTCTATGGGGCCGGATGGCGTGCATCCCAGGGTCCTGAAGGAGCTGGCTGAGGTGGTTGCCGAGCCGCTCTCCATCATATTTGAGAAGTCGTGGCTGTCAGGTGAGGTCCCGGATGATTGGAGGAAGGGTCACGTCACTCCCATATACAAGAAGGGGAGCAGGGAGGACCCGGGGAACTACAGGCCGGTGAGTCTCACCTCCGTGCCTGGGAAGATCATGGAACGGATCCTCCTGGACAACATGCTCGATCACGTAAAGAATGAGCATGTGATCCGAGACAGCCAGCACGGCTTCACCAAAGGAAGGTCATGCCTAACTAATCTTGTGGCCTTCTATGATGGAGTGACGGCATTGGTGGACGAAGGGAAGGCGACTGATGTCATTTACCTGGACCTGAGCAAGGCCTTTGACATGGTCCCCCACCACATCCTCATCTCCAAATTGGAGGGAAGTGGATTTGATGGGTGGACGACCCGATGGGTAAGAAACTGGTTGAAAGGCCGCAGACAGAGGGTGGTGGTCAATGGCTCTATGTCCAGGTGGAGGCCGGTAACAAGTGGTGTCCCCCAAGGGTCTGTCTTGGGACCGGTGCTCTTTAACATCTTTATTAATGACATCGATGAGGGAATTGAGTGCACCCTCAGCAAGTTTGCTGACGACACCAAGCTGAGTGGTGCGGTTGATACGGTGGAAGGAAGGGATGCCATTCAGAGGGACCTCGACAGGCTGGAGGGCTGGGCTCGGGTGAACCTAATGAGGTTCAACACGGCAAAGTGCAAGGTTTTGCATTTGGGCCGGAAGAACCCCAGGCACCCGTACAGGCTGGGAGGAGTGGTCCTTGAGAGCAGCTCGGCAGAGAAGGACCTGGGGGTCCTGATGGACGAGAGACTGAACATGAGCCAGCAGTGCGCTCTGGCAGCTCGAAAGGCAAATGGGATCCTGGGCTCCATCAGGAGAGGGGTGGTCAGCAGGGACAGGGAGGTGATCGTCCCTCTCTACTCGGCTCTTGTGAGGCCCCATCTGGAGTACTGTGTCCAGGTGTGGAGCCCTCAGTACAAGAAAGACATTGAGATTTTGGAAAGGGTCCAGAGGAGGGCGACTAAGATGATCAGGGGGCTGGAGCACCTCCCCTATGAGGACAGGCTGAGGGAGTTGGGCTTGTTCAGCCTGGAGAAGAGAAGGCTGCGGGGTGACCTCATTGCAGCCTATCAATACCTGAAGGGAACCTACACCCATGAGGGGAGTAAACTCTTCAAAAGGGCTGACAACAGCAGGACTAGGGGAAATGGATCGAAGTTGAAGGAGGGAAGATTTAGGTTGGATGTTAGGGGGAAGTTCTATACAAGGAGAGTGGTTAGGCCCTGGAACGGGCTGCCCAGGGAGGTTGTGGATGCCCCGTCCTTGGATGTGTTTAAGGCCAGGTTGGACAGGGTCCTGGGCAACCTGATCTGAATGTGTGTGTTTGGTGGCCCTGCTAGGCAGGGGGGTTGGAACTACATGATCCTTGAGGTCCCTTCCAACCCGGGTGATTCTGTGAATACAAAATGTTATTTTCATGACTCATTGCAGAAATAAAATTATTTGCTTTAGAAAAATACAAAAAGCAAACTTTGTTGTCAAATTGGACGTTATCTCCTGAAATTCAGTTTCCCCTTTTCACTCACTCACATTCCTTTTGATATTAAGGCTTCATCTTTCCCAGTAGAAACTAAGAAATGGCTTTGTTCTCCTCTGAAATGTTTCTGCTGTGGTGTACAAAGTAGTGATTATGCCACTGCTTAAGGCAGGAACTCTTAGACTTCATGTTGCTGGGACCTAAATTGTCCCAAGCAATAATTTTATAGGCTGTTGCTAAAAACAATTTCACTCCAAGACGGTTGGACTTTTTACAGTCTAATTTTGGCCATATATAAGGGTTACTTAAATGCATAGATAACATTAATCTTTCAGTAGCAACAAGTGCTGGCTGTGGTTAAGACCAGGAGCTTAGCATTCCTGTAATCAAAATGTTGTTGCTGCTGGACATGGGTAATACAGTATGTGATCATCTCTGAATGTTAAATCTAACCTGAATGGGTTCAGCCCTGCTATGTGATACTGAGTTGCCTCACATGGCACTGGTCTGCCCCTTTGGTCCTTGAAGATATGGGACAGTAATTAGCAAGTACCTCGTTTAATTGGCAGGAGTTCGTATAATACCAGAAAGTGTGCTCATGACACGCACATAAATAAGCATTCTGTTTCTGTAGACAGCAGGCATTTGGATTTTATTTTATTTTTTAATAATATAACTGCCTGGCTTAGTGTTACAAGTTGTGAAACGTTTTGTTTATGCGTTATAGATAGTGATACCTATTTATAAATCAAAGGCACTGTGTTCTCATTCTGTTCCTAGGAGGCCCTTGGCGGTGTGAGCGTTACCCACTCACAGGCTTCCATTTTGTTGCCTGGGAAGCTAAATAGAAATATATGACTCTTAGCTGGCCTCATTAATGAGACAATAGATACAGTTGGGTGCAGATTCTGAAAGAGTCATAGAGACAAACTTAAGAAGCATGGGGGGTGGGGGGGGGAAGAACACTTTTAAATTATTAAAAAACGTTATTCATAGGAAGCAACAGAGAGTTTTATTTGGGGAGGCGGAAGGAAAACCCTGAGGTGGCAGAGGATTCCTGAGTGGCAGCGAACAGTTTATCTCTATCCCGCATAGTCATGTGGAGACAATTTATTCTCATCTTGGAGGAACAGGAAATATTTTAAAGTTAATAATGTTTCTGCCACCTTTTTCTCCTCTCCTATCATGCTTACAGTCAAAGGTGATAGCCTGCCTTGCATCCCCTGTGAGTGGACAGGCTCCGTGTCAGACACAGAGACTAGGGAAGGAGGAGGAGTGGAGTGAGATCAGCTTTGTGGTTTGCGACAGCCTATAAAACTAGAAAAGCCTCTGCAAAAACAGGAGCCAGAGAGAACTCATAAAAGGCCCATCATCTCCTCTAAATGCATGCCAATTGGCAGGCTGAGCTGTGCTTATTCTATGCTGCAATAGTGTCTTGCTGCAAATCAGCAAACGCTTTTAACACTGTAGTACATGCAAACAGGGGAGGAGCACTTCTTAATACTTCCTTTGAGCTTTATTGGCTAAATTCAGTTCCCAGCAATCTTGTGGTTTGAAAGAAACTGGAGATTCTAGTGCAAAGTAATTATGGGAGTAACTGGTAGGGATGAATTCGTTACTCTCTGATAACCTGGGATGTGTGTCCTCTTTACAAAGTGGCATCAACATTTACCTGCCCAATGGACCCATTGACCTGGGGCCCTGCAGCACTCTGTGTAGAGTGAGTGCCGTTCTGCTGGCTGCATAACTATATATGTGGCTGCCCCTGTGACATGTCAGATGGCTGCTGAGACCCTGCCTTTAATAGGCAAGGTTAGGAGGACAGCGTGTGGCACAGGGGCCGAGTCTTCCTTTTTATAAGTCAGTAACAATGGGGTGTTGACAGGCCTTGAGGCCTAGACAGGCTGCAAGGGTCATCGCGATAAGGAAGGATTAGTGTATATAATTCACCAAATATGGGGCCAGCCACTAGCAGGGTTTTTCTGCACATGGTAGATTATCTACAGTAGCTTCATGGAATGCATCTTAGCTGCTGGCTATATTTATTAGCAAGTGTACCCTCACTTTCAGTTTAAGAACTGTATCCTAACTGGGGAACATACGCATACATGATAAAAGAAGCTTTGTGTAGCATTTGGACTGAAGAATAAAAATTGAGTGTGCTGTAGATGTCTGAAGTATAAATACTTCTCAGTGTACCGTAGCTGTTTTTCCCCTAAGATTTTCACTTGAGAGATTTTGTATGCATCTTCATTCTTTGTAAATAAAGCTGTTTCTAACTTAATTCCCTGGAGGGTATAGATATCCAGCCCAAAGATCAGTGGTCAACAGAAAATATAAAGAGCCCCTAGATCAGATCTTTGACTTCTTTGTGGCAGATAGCTAAACTGCCCACCTTAAAATGTTAAGAGAACGATAAATGCTGTAAATTCTTGGCTGCAGTGAAGGAGAACTTGTTAACCCCAAAGTTACTGGAAAGAGGAATGGATAAAAACTAACAACCTTGTAGTGTTGTGAACTTTATTTTTTTCCTCACAAGAAAAACAAGAAAACAGGAATTTATTCAATTGTTGCAGTCATTCTCCAAATCAGATTTTCATTGGCATACAAAAAAGCCACATTGGTTTGCTCTTTGAGGCAGAGTTCAGTTCATACTTTTGATCTTCTGAGAGATGCTATGGCAATTTATGTCAATCTGCAGAAAAGTTTTAAAAATACTGCACATGAAGTTACTTTGAGGTTTTTGTTTGTGTACACGTTTCTTTAAGATGCTGCCATCCAATTATGCATCTTTCCTCAGCGCCTTGATGAGCTGAAATATTAAACTAAAGACCGAGTATAAATAAAATTTTGCAAGTCATTTGAGGATGCAGCAAAAGACATAATTGACTTTTTAGTCCATTTTTAGAACAAACTCTCTCAAGGCCTTTTCTTCCTCACAGGAACACTTCCCATTGCACTGGAACTGACAAGGCTGTATGCATTACTTTATTTTGATACTGACATTTAAACAATAAAATAAAGCCATTTAAAACAAATAGTGGTGCTTTAAGTGTCTGAGCTGTCAAGATATCAAATTATATAACTTGGAAAAATCAGAATTCATTGTTAATGGTATGCACTTAACACAAAGGGTCGCTGAAGTACTAACCAGATATATATTCAGCTACCATGTTGGAGCTAACAGGCTATATTCCTTTAGATAGAATTGACTATATTCGCTTAAATGGACTTGACTCCAGTACAATCACTGTATTCAAATGTCAAAAAAAAGAGAAAGAGGATGTCACGTAGGGTCACAAATTATGTTGGATTTTGACAGATTGTAGCCTTGCTTTACAAGAGCAGTAACATCTCATTTGTCACCGTTTGATCTGTAAGTGCGGGAATGAGAGCGGAAGGCCCTCCATCTCCACCGCAATTTAATCGCTCTGAGGCCGACAGTGGCAGCTAAAGCCACCTGCCCATGCACTGTACTGCTGATCTGTTTTAATTTAATCGTCCGTCAGCTGGGATGAAAGCATAAATCGTCTCCCTTTGATCTGCGAATGGTGTGTTTTTTTTGTAGAGCATGGTGCAGAATCAGGGAGACAATTTTCACATTTAGTGCAACATAGACAACGTGGGCTTGAAAAGCTTGTAAGTGATATTTCGCTGTAGTAGTAATGCAAGAAGTCGCACTTTGTGTAATTTGATATGAATTAGTGTAAGCTAAAAAAAAACCTGGCCATAAGAGAGGTTATTGATTCATATTGCATTAATTATTCAAGTGTGAAAAGCCAACCTTTACCCTTAAATACCTTAAACATCTTTAGAAGTCTGAGTATCCTTAAATCAAATTGTTTACAAAGGAAGAGTAAGGGAAATTATTTGGCAGTAACACAGCCTAATTGTGCAAACTGGTAGTATTATTGTGCATATCAGTTGTTTATGTTGCGGATTCTGAAAGAAAAAGAAACGATCTTAAATGTGTTTTTCAAAATCTCCTTTCTAGCAGAAAATGGTGGCCCTTGTAGGTGCTGCTGGAAATTTTGTTTAAGGACAGAAAGTGAATGTTATTTGGACATCAGGTGTGGCTGGTAAGCCAAACTCTCTTTTTGGTTGTGTTAGTGGAAATCTTATACCTCAGGATGAATTCAACTGAGAGTAAAATGGTAACGTTTGGAAAAATCTTTATCTTTCCATACAGAGTAGCTAGTGTTAAAAAAAATCCTGAAGTTTGTATTATAATTCTTCCTCTCAGTCCCTTTTCCCACTTGCATCATCCTTTTCCAGGCTCGTACTTCCTTAGATTTTTCATTTAGCTGAAGTAATTTTGACATTGGCTGGTGTTGATTAGAACCAGCTCAGTCAGCTTGTCTGTCCCAGCGTTTTAGTCTTTAGGTCCTCTGAAGGAGCATCACAATTGAAGGCTCACCCCTCAGCTGTGAGAAATATGACTGAAATGCATGGTCTTCTGTCCCTTTCTTGTGACAGCTTCAAATTCCAGGTGGGCAATCTGAAAATCAAAACTCTCCCTAGAATTCATACAAACCTGAAGAATTCTTTGTAAGATCATTTTTCTGATTGGAATCACGAAGTGCCCACTGAGCTCTTGGAACATCTTTCCATTAATCTTGAGCCTAGATTATGACTTTTCTGTTGGGAAGGGACTTTTTGTTTGCAGATGTCAGCACTAGTAATCTCTCTTCCTAGTAATAAATACTGTGTATTTTTTTTTTACTTCTGTGGTAGCAGAGAACACAAACCAGAGCTTGTAAGAATCCTGCCTTTAAAGAGTGAAAAAACACCTTTTATTTACCTAATAATCTTGCAACATTTCATTTGATAAGCTTTTCCATTTTTGTTATTTGTAGCAGGATTGTTATTTGGCAAAAGATTCTGTGTATGGGCAAAGAAGTGTTTATGCTGTGTCTTGTAAAATTCCATTCAGGCTATGCCGGAATATAAATAGTGAAAAATTGCCTTTATCCTTCTTTTGCTTTCATTCCTCATGAAAATGTTGTCAGCTTGACAATACAATAAATAATTATGGAGTTGCTGTGGCCCTGCAGTGGGGAGGGAGAGAGAACCAAGCTTCTTGCCTTTGAAATCTAAAGCTGGGGATGGTTATGCAGTTTTGGAACTAAGGTTTTCAGACAGAGTAACAAAGTGCTCAGACGAAGGCATCCTGTATGGTGTAGATTTTTGGCCTACTATGCTCGTGACAGTTTTCTTTAGTCTTGTGTAGGTAATAATAACAGATCTAGCAAAGAATGTCCTACACTCCCAGGTAGGCTGTTTTAAATGTATTCAAATAGAATCAGTCTAAAGTAGCAAAAAGTGAAGAACTAATTTTAATACCAATTCTTTATCTAGAATAATATTGTTCTGCAAGCTGGAATGCTTATTTTCCCCAAACATAAGAGATTTGCACCAAATTCTCTTTGTCAAAATGATGTTTAATGTGGAGAAATGGAGCATTGCTCCACTGATTTTATAATTGAGCTGAGAAATTAGCTTTTCACTTTAGAGTACTTCTAAACAAAGGGCCTCATTGTTGGAACTGCCAATGTTGTTACCAAGCTGCTGGGTACAGGATGAACCTGTTCATAATGTACTGTAGCATCCTCAAAGGTATTTTCAACAAGTCTGACTTTGCAAATTCTATCTTTATGAAAGAAGTCAACGTAGTGTTGTACCCCTTGTTGTCCACTCCTTTTACCTTTTTACTTTGGGCATTTTTTCTTAGCTTTTTTGTATTGGAATTTTGAATTCAATTACACTGTAGTCAGATAAGCATAAATATAAACCACACCGTGCTGCTATCAATATGGCTTTCTCTTAAAACTCCAGCGCATGCAACACAGATAACTCCTTCCCGATAATATGCTTGTATCTACTCAGTCTAAATAGTGTAATGAAATTGAAGGCAAAGACGCAGTATACCACATGATGCAACTATGCAACATATAGTAAGAGTAAGTAGGCAGAAAGCCACTCAGAAGCCCTGCTAGTTTTGCTAGTTATTTAAAGGCTCTCACAAGCCCATTAATTCGCATGGTATTTTTCATTGGTTTTGTTGGTTTTGCCAGCATGTTCCTGTGATTGTACATGCTCTCCATTCTGTCTGTGGCACTTTCAATGATGGACACTGCAAGTTCTTTGCATTGCAGTGAGAAGAAGCAACAAGAGAAGGGTCTATCATGGTACCCTGTTGGTAGAATGATGGTGATACACATACCATATTTAGTATTTTTATCTTTATTTTTCTAGCTGTATTTTGATGATTTCTTTACAGCACGAAGCATGTGCCTTATGACTCTTTCTACAGTTTTCTCCAGTGGGGGTGTAGTTCCATGTACACCACGTGATGTGATTTCAGCCTGATGTATTCAATTCTTTATGTACGTATATGCACACCCAGGTCAAACCGCCTATCATCTTCTCTTGGTACACTTGCAGCAGTGACTTTTGGTCCATTAGTATGTGTTGCATACCACTGAGAAACCTGTATGAGTTGGCAAAGCAACTTATTTATGGTTCCTTACCAGTAGAGAGGACAGGATTCGAGGACTCACTTATTTCAATCCTGTGTGTGAAAGGTCAGTGGTTTCATAGCTGGAACATTACAGAAACCCTCAACTTCACCAGTAGTTTTCTTTATGGTTTATAAAGTGGACACTTAGCATGTCTGTCAGGATATTGGAGATTATGTGTTCAGGAAGCCACCACGATCTAAATGGCAGTATTAAATATTTACTGTTACTATATAGACCATGACAAGCAGAAATTTATTATAAATGCAACAAATTTTTCAGCCTGTCCCTTCTTAGGACAAAAGCTTTAAAGCAAGATATTATTTAAATTGATGAAAGATGCAAATACATTTTCACTGTATTTCTAGATTCATACTGAAAGAATAAATATTTCATCCTCATAATTAAAGATTCGTCAAAGATTTATCCACGTCTTCTTCTGCAGAAAGCTATAAGATCTAATTAGGAAAAGTAACATTTGTTGTACTGCCCACTAATTTAAAAAAATATTTCAGTGGAGCTTGGATGATGACTGTTTCATTTACATTAGTAAACTGTTACCTGAGGATTTTAAAAGTTGGTTCCTAGAAGGAAAAATCAGTAAGAATTCATCTTTTATAAGGCAGGTCTCCACAATGGCAAATATTGCATCAAGGGAACACTGTTAGAAAACTACTAATTTTACTAATTAATTTCCATGTGGATAATGGATATACACTAAGGAATGGAGGTAGATAAGAATCTCAATAGGACAGGCAAAAATTAGGTAAAGCCTAATGGTAATATCTTCTGTTCTTTTTCATAACATCCGATAAAAAGCAGAGCCTAGAAATATATTTTTGTATTAACACTTTCTGAATTAGAAACCTGGGATTTCCCTTATTTTATCAAACTGAAAATTATTCATCCTGATATGTTGTTTCCATCAGAGACCTAATAACTGATTCTTTCAAGATAACCATGCAAGTAATTAATGTCGTTATGCAGATAATATTTGGAGAGTGGGTGAATATTTTTTCATACGTTCTGTAATTCTCTGTTGATAAGGCTCAGTCTGCAGTTTAACCTACCTAGTGCAAGTTCCTGTCCTTTCTTCTGCAAGTGCTCTAAATCTGCCAGGCTACCTGGCTGCAGGATTTGGCCCAAAATACATTGAGGTCAGGGAGAAGATTGGAAAAAAAGATGTGAGTGCTGTTGCTGTATCCTCGTGTGTATGTTTGGAAGCTTTTTGTGTGTCCTGGTTTTTGTTTGTTTGTTTCTTCTCAGGCCTAAGGTTTTTATATAAACAATAACTGTTATTTATTTGTGTATTTATTTTAGAAAGAAAATAGTAAATATAAAAGCTCAAGATGTAGAAAGCATGTGTTTCTACTGTGAGGGTCATATTTTGGTATATTTTTATCTGTTTTACTACAAACATTTTGTTTTACTGAGTGCAGTGCAACCACTCTCTGATTCATATATTAATGAGGAATTTCTTTTTCAATTATCTTTTCTTCAAGAGTCCCAGGTAGATACAAAGAACAATACTGGGATTTATCTGAAGAGACGTTACTCCTATATGTAATGGGGAAGCAGATTCAGAAGTTTTGTGAAGACTGCTTCTCAGAGTAGTTCATTAAGTTATTTGGTACCATTTTCATTTTAAAAAATACTCAATAACTATCACTTTAAAACATTTCTAGTGACCTGCTCAAGCTAGGTATGTGTATGTATTCACTGTACACTCACTGTCTCTCTCATTTGATTTTTGTTACTTACCAGGTACATTCAAATTCACATTTAAATTTCAAATGAACTAAATAAAGCATTTATTTCAGATATATGGTTGATTTTGTTCCTCTCATGTTATATTGATATTAATATTATAGATTCTTCTGTACCGTTGCTTTACCTCCTGACTATCTGATAATTGTGTTGGCAGAGTGTACCTGGGGTCATCGTGTTTAGCTTATCTGCACAAAGGAAAGAGTGGCAAATAATAAAGAAAAGCAGCAATAAAATAGTGGGAAAAAAAAATTGAAAGAAAGATTTAATCTGTGACCAATTTGAAACATATCCCAGCGAATCCATGGAGAAAAAGATAAAGTGTGACTATGAGTAAGTTAACTAAACACATTACAGCGTGTGAGAGCAAATGGAGTTAGTCCATTGTACATGTTTAATTTCCTATTAGTCTCTGGCGTTTACTACTGTGGTCTGAGTTGGGGCATCTGTAAATTCAGTTAAATACAGTGCATTGTCTAAACATATCACAGCTCCAATCAGTCACCCTGGCTGCTGATAAGAAGCCTCTTGTATTATTGAATCTACAATAGGGAGGCTCTGCAGGCACAAAGATAACAGCTAGGTATTTCACTTTAAGTATGAGAAAAAACAGCGACTCGCCTTTGCTGCTACAGCTGTGACATTTATTACTACTCCCTATTTGTTTTATACTACTGATGTGAATTTGGTTTCAGGTGCTTTATATCTCTTCCTGTTCCTAACTTTAGACTTCTATCTAGAAAGAGTAAGGAAAAACAAATAAACTAAAGTCAACTTTCATGCTGTTATATAGATAGCAGAAACTTCAGTGCTGTACCAGTTTGTGTCATACTGATTTCATCTCCCAAGGATGAAGCAGAGCCTTTTGTTTATTCCTTCACCATTTTGTTTCTGTAGACTTCAAGGAATTTCAGAGATGGTGCTTCAGAAAGGCATCTGCTCTGGAGGAAGCATAGGTCTGCCCACGGTCATTTGAACATAGTTTTTCAGTGTTCTTGTAGATAAAAAATGAGGTATTTTTGTGACCTTTTAGTGAAGCCCTTGACTTAGAGAGAAAATATTAGTAAAGCCCTTGAGTTAGAAAAAAAAATAATACCAATTCTACTAGCAGATTCCAAGCAGATAAAGTACTACAGATGCATAGCCAGGATGTATTTATACATCCTGACATCCTTGACATACAGAAGGATTCTGAATATAAATATGGAATTGGTAGAAACCAGGGGCCTTTGTTTCTCAGTTTGATGCTTTTTTTTAGTCCTACAAACTTAAGCAAACTTAAGATGCTCAGGATAAAATTTTCTCGCCAGAGAAAATTATGCCAGCTCCAGAAGCTTTTTCTCTCTTTTTTTCAATTTTACCTATTCTATAGAATTAAAGTTGTAGGAAAATGCATTTTTTTCATGTATAAAAAAAAAAGAGACATTTTTTATGAAACCACCTGCTTCAGCATGAATTGCTGGGAATACAGAGGAACTGATGACTGTCAAAGCATGAGCTTCTTGCTGTGCCCAGAGAAATTGCTTCAAGTTTGGGCAACAGTGTTGGTCCATTTAATGTGATTAGTGATGAAAATGTGTTTTAAAATGAGTAAGAACTCATACACCTTATTTCCACACAGCATAATATACATATTAATAGTGATAGCATCTCTCTGTGAATGATTTAATTGTATGCACAAAGAACAGTTCTATCCACAGTAGTAGACAGCATCCATATATAAATATCTTTTAATTTATTTATACTATTTATTTTACCTATAAGCCATATTTTATTTAAAATTCAGAGATTCTGACCCTGAAACAACATGGCAGATGGTTTCAAGCTCTGTTTCCCAAAAATATACTTATTTTAAAACACAGTTACTGTCTTTGATATTTTTAATGCAGCTGTGATTTTATATGTCTTGTTTCTGCATTGATAGATTGCTGAGAGATCGTAATTCATTGTCCAGTAAACTTGTAGTAGAAAGTTTGTAGCTTATAAGATTTGTTTATTTCCTAAGACTGCTTTAGTTGTACACCTGTTGAGTTACAGCTGTATTTCTTCAAGTAGCTGACATGACTTGTTTTGTTTGAGCCCTCACTTAAAGTTTTATTTCTGTTACCAGATGAGTTTTAACTGCATGAAGTTTGATTTACTACTTGACACCATATAAATAAAATTCCTAAAGCATATACTGTAAAGATTAAAAAAAAAAAAAAAAAGGAGAAGTTTTCAGCAATATCTGAAGTAAAGTCAAAACCAAAACAAAACTTAAAACAGAATGCTTTCAGTTGTTGTAGGATTTTTTTGGCCTGGGCAATGGATTATTTGCAAAGCTGGTGTTTATTAATGTTTGTAAGATCATGGAAGTGGGCTTTATTGTTTCTGATATTGCAAGCTAACATGGTAGGCTAATGCATCTGCTCAGGGTGTTAGAGGTACACCAAATGGAGGAGTGAAGCTTTGTGCAGCCAAAGGTAGACGTAGGGAGAAGAAGGCAGATACAGGAGATGCAAGGCTGGAAAACTGTGAACAGGAAAGAGCTACCAGTCGGTGATGAAAAAAAGTCATAGGTTGAAAAGGAGACTTATATGGTGATTAGGATGCCTAAAAGCAATATTCAGGTACATACAGAATATGGAATTGTTCTTGGTAGGCAAAAAATTCACAGAAAATGCCTCCAGGAAAGTCTGTTCACTTTGTGGAAACAAATGTAAATCACTTACATGTGTGGATAAAGCTTTTAGAATACACTAAAAGTGATCAGTGGAGATTTCTATACCCATGAGATCTGTGGAGATCAAGAAACGATTCTCTTTTTTCGGACCAAAGGTTGGAATTGCGCCTCCTCTGCTGAGCAGGAGCTCTAAGGAAGCACAGTGGAATGCCGCTGTTTTTTTTAGTTGCAGACTTTGCAGGGTGTACTATCTGGTCCTTGAACTGTACGTGATGGCCGACTGACTATATGGCAGTTGTGCTATGCATAAGGGAGTAATTGAAAAGTTACTCAAAATAGTTTGCTCATCACTTGGTAATACACCAGGGAAGGCCAAGATAGGTGTTCATTTCACAAAAATTAGTGAAAGACAAATCTCTGAATTGCTAGAACACTGTTTGATACACAGCAGAACTTTTTCTAACTTCTCAGTGAGGATTAATAATACTGAAATATGTTTTTCATCACGGTTTTCTTGATATTTACAAGAGAAAGCTACCTGGACAATTGTACTCCATATTAATTTAGTGTCTTTTTAAGTGGAGAGCTGGGTGTTATGATTTAGATGGAAGAAACAAAACTTTGCAGTTCTTTCCCAGTCCATTTGGAGTCTGTTAAGCAAACCAAGGTAAGCAAATCAAGGGTCTTGTGGGCTGGACTTCTCATTTCTTATGAGGCAATATAAGTGATAATCAGCATAACCACTTTTCCTTAAGTTATTACAGCTGTTTTTTGGGGGGAATTTTTTTATTTTTTATTTTTTAGTAAGTACAAATTCTTCCCTAGTATTCAGCCCATGACTAGGTATTAGCAGTCTGGGGAAGGTTACATCATTGTTACCAATTAGAATTTGTTTGCAGGCGTGGTTATTGGTACTGTGTGCTTTTCTAATTCCTCTTCAGTATTGGTGTATCTCCAACCCTACCAGTTTAATTAACATTGAAATTCTCATATTATTTTGGCATGCTGATTACAGGCAAAGACTAAGTGGAAGTCAGTTTGGCATCCCAAGAGACTTGAGTGTTAATGCAGATTTTTTTTTTCTTTTCTCCCCCTCCATGAACTCCAGATAAGCAGTAGGCCCCAGTTAGATTTCATTACTATCACGCACTCTTCATGGTCATCTTTTAATATTTGAAAGGATCATTTGTTAGCGGGAAATGGTCAATTTTTTTTTCTTTGGCTTTTGAAATATAATTTTCAATTTTTAATTTGATTCATTTAGATGAAATCATTAATCAGGGTTGAAACTGAGTTAATTTTCTGGAAAATAAATGAGGTTGTTAGAGTGAACATTATTAAGTGGGCTCTTTGCAAGAAAGGGATAATAGCTGAAAATATGGAAGACTTTTAAGAATAGCAGTCGAGGGATAAAAAACAGAAAGGTTTTTTTTCTAGATAAGTGCAGTAATTTTTTAAAGGAAGCTAGGCATAGGAGGGATATTTCAGAATATCATTATCAGGGTTACAGAGTAAATACTCTTATTAAATACATATATGACTTAAAATGCTTGAGTCAGAATATAGATAGTGATTCTCTTATGTTTTTACAAGCAGTATGCTTCTCAGTATATACTATTCCAACTAGTGCCTATTTGGTTTTTGAGACAGAGAAACATGACTGTTAGTAATTCAGTAGAGATATAGCCATCCAAGTACAAAGCTTCAGCAGACAGGGAGCAGAGGTCACTAAACCATTTTTTTCAGCTTGACCCAAATTCAGCTGCTGGCCTTGAGAGAGTTCTGTTTTCTCTTTCTCTGCATTTTACTGGATGATACAAAGTGGTTAAGATAGTCAGCAAATTCTCTTACAAATGCAAACCAAAGAAGAAAGGATTGGACTAGACAGGCAACATCGTACATTTACCATTCAAATTCATTTCAGTTAACTACAGAATTTGTTTTGCATTGTTTCCCAATGCCATCTGCTTTCTGCTAATCTTCTATTTAAAATAGCATAGCCTTTTTTAGAAGACAGAGCTGCCTCCTCTGTTCTGATAGGAAGGAATTTCTTCTCTTCAAGTGTTTCAGTCTTTGCTTAAGAGTAATCATAACACTAAGCACTTAGTGGCCCTAGGTCAAAGTTTTTGATGGAGTACTCAAACTCTGTTTAGGTTTTCCCTAATGCCCATATGCTCATTAAGGAGCGTTTCAGAGCCTATCACCACGAATGAATGGTGGAGCTTTTATGTGTCTTATCTAAAAAGGTGTTTTCTTGTGGGTGGTTTTTAACTGTCCTACCTAACAAGCTGTTAAATGCTCTCACCTACCATTAACTGCAGAGGGAACAGGTAGTGTGTAACACATTTAAAAAAAAAAAAAAAAAAAAAAAAAACACAAATTCTCTAGAATGGAGAAATGATGAAAAAATTTCTGCTTGGAGGAGAAAGAGACATGGAAATAGAAAAAACTCTGAAGTGCCGTTGCTTTCCCTTTGTGATGTACCTTTCCGTGATAACAAATGAGAATAATAAGAGAGAACAATAATTGACTTGGGTTAAGCTTGCAATATTTTTATTTAAAAAAGGTAAATCCCAGGGAGCAGACAAAGTCACTTTTAATTTCCTTTTAAAAATAAATAGTTAATCTAGACACAAATGTTCAGATGGTACATCATCACTGCTACCAATAGTAACTAAAGAGATGATAACTACAGGCTTTTAAGCATCCAAAATAGCATTTGGAAGATAGTTACTTTGAGGCAGAGCAAAACAAATATTGATTTAGAATTTTGTTTTCAGCTTCAGTTACGTCATCTACAAATAGAGATGTAACAGCCTCAGGTGAATAGCCTACAGCATGTTGATTCAAAATGGCAGTGATGGGGTATAAATATACTTGAGCTAGGCTAACTGGTTACATATTATGTGGAACCTCTTTTAGGAGAGGCAAAAGTTTCTCTCTTCTGAAATCAGAGAAGGTCTCAAAAGTCCCTCCACGTGATTAAGATCAGTCAGTTGTCATCAATGAGTCAATTGCAATTAGTTAGTACTAATGGTTTTTGTATCCGGCCTGCATTATAGACTCTCCATGCTAATAGCAACAGATTAATAACTGGGCCAGGGTGGCCAGACGCCCTTACTCTTTATAATATAACGTATTACAGTATTTGGAGTTAATAGGCTTCTAAAACTTGTTGTGAGTAGCAAAAGCAGGATCAGACCATGAACACAGCATGGTAAACAGTAATATATAGTGTCTTTTGGTATGCAGAAGCTGTTTTGCGTAGCACATACTTACAGAAGTTAGCATCACTCAAATTTTAAATGAAGCTTTAAAATGTTAAATTGAGAAGATGCGTTGTTTCTGTGTGACTTTCAGTTTTTGCTGACGGATTTGGTTGTGGCAATTGTTACTTTTTTTACAGCTGTGCAAAATGTTCACAGGCTCTGTCCTCCCATAGTTACAGCCACTTTAGACTCACTCATAGATGAGTAACATTCATGACAATGTCTCCAGGGAAGCCAGGCTATTTCCAGGGCTTTACTGCATTGTTACTCTTGAATATCCGGTAGCTTAGGCTGGGGGGCAAAGATGAGGTTGGAGCAAAAAGCAGGGCCTGCCTAGCTTGGTGTTTAGAGGAGATTCCACTCGTCAGGTGTGTATGTACATCATGACTACTATAGGAAGCTTTGATGCTTGCTGGAGGCAATTGCTAACAGCTGGCTTGGCTATTGACTGTGATCTCAGAACTTGGTTCTTTTGAAGCTAAACATGCCCTCTCCAAAAACTGTTTGTTTGTTTGTTTATTGAATGTAGGACACTATTCTCTGTCCAGCTTCTTTTTCAGATTCCCTTCAATGCTCAGACTTGGACTGTTTCATCCTAAAATTTTCTTCTAGTATTTTGTAGTATCTTTGAACATAGCTATTTCCAATCCTTTCTATATCTAAGAAGTGTCTTAGAGGAAAAGGCTGCATTTCACTTTTCTTCTTTAAAATATATGAACCAGAAATTTGCTGCAATTTTGGCATGGAGATTCTCTTTTTCGTCAATCATTGCTGGGTAACCTGCCTTTGTCTTATGACAGCTTTAAGACACACAAGACTCCAGTACATACTGAAATTACATCAACAGCTTTTGGGTTAGAAAAGACAGTTTTGCTTTGCTTGTACGTTGTTAACTCTGTGTTCAAACTGTACCATTAAAACGCTTCAACACTGGGGAATTTGCTATATAGAGATGCTCTAAACATATGAGGTACAGCAGTGGAAAGCAGTTTTCTGTCTCTGAAGATGATGAGTCTAGAAATAGTAATACCAATTGTAATAATATGGCAAGAATAGATTTCCAGTGCCTTGAAGAAATATAGCTGAGATCTGGAAGTAAAGTATTTAGGAGATGAACAGTTAATTTGCCTTGTTCCTAAAGATAGATTTTATGTAAACTTTTAAAAGCATAACAGATTCATTTGGTCTCTAAATAGTGAGCAGCTATCTAGTGAAATAAGTTTATTGTGCAGAAAACTATGAGGAGTAGTTGAAGTATTTGTGAAACTTACGTTTTCTTTCTTGTTTCCTTATTGCGCAACAGACAGTGCTAGGAATTGGATGCTCACTTGGTGTGTAGGATGTCAGTAAATGAAACGAGTCAGTTCATGTTTGACACAAGTGGTTCTGTACAGAACTGCAAATGTATGTCACTGATTACAAAATATCTTAATTTATTTGCTGTTGGAGTAAGGAAACAGAAGATGTGATTCCTGTGTTTTTGGACTGACTGCGCTGCAGTGGGATAAGCATCTCTCCCGTGTGTGAGGTGCTCATCTGCATGCATCTATTAATAGTGACATGGCTAGCTGGCTTATCCAAGCAGTTGCCAGAGGCCTAAGAGTATACAAATACAAATGATTTTAAATAACAATTTTTAAGGGACTTGTGAAGCTCTTAAAGAAGAAGCAGGGTTGGTTAGTGCAGAGGTCCTGCTTTGAGTTTCTTATTTCAGGCTAAGCTCACCAGTTTAATTTTAATCCCTTTCAAACGCCTTGGTCATGCTTTGAAGATAGAAAACCACCCCCTCCAGCTCTGAAGCTGAGCAGTGGCCCTTTTTGTTTCCACGAGCCGAAAATAAAGTGTTCGCATGAGCTCATTTACAGAGAGTAGAGTTGGCAGCCTTATCAGGAGCAGAGAAGGGAGCTCTGAAGATGAAAAGCTCTCGCTGTGACAGAAGTCTTTATTAGGTTGGGCAGTAATGGAATGTGGTGTACACAGGATAAAGCGACGGCTACCTAGAGCATTTAGGGAACACCAGAAGAGTAATCATGTTTTATGTTGTTCCTAGGCTGGCTTCTTTGGTGATCCCCCTGGTCCTGAGGATGCTTGAAAGGGGGGACTGCGTAAGCAGCATACTGACCCAGCTTTGCTTGCTGCTTGAGCCCCTGTTGATCACAAAAACGCAAAGTGATGTTGAACCACTGAGCAGTTTATAAATTGCTCAGCACTCCCAGTTTGGCCAGTACTAGAAAATGGATTTTGATGAAAAATCCCATTATTCAATTTCAGTTGTGCATCAAATCCCATTTACAAAAATACTTCTTGTGCTGAAATTCAGTATTCTTAAGATTTTTTTTTTATAATACACAATATTGCTATATATTGCTAAATATATAACTAAGCTAATAATTCAATATTAGAGATATAAATATATATATATTAGCATTTTAATTTATAATTAGCATTACAAAAATTTATAAAAAATTTGTAAAACATTTGACTCTTTCAGCTTGGTCTAGTGAGTATTTTTATTTTCAAATGTAAATCCATACATTGACGCATAAACATACACACCTTGGAAATGTAACTCATGCTGGCTGGGCAGTTTCTGCTCAGTTTCAGTCAGAAGTCAGTGTTAGAGAGGAAATGTACCCTGAGAAGTGCAAAATAATCTTCAAAGATTTCTGTTCACTCTGCATAAGCAGCAGCCTTAACTTTGAAGGAAACACTGGCTGCCCTAATGCCAGTCAGGAAACAGGCTGAGTTTGCCTTATGCTTTGCACAGCACTGGCTCCTTCGTGATTGAGGGAACACTGCAAATCAGCAAGCTTGCATATTTTAGCCCTGTTTAAATGGCTGCAATGAATGACTAGAGGAAGGATCCGCTGCAGGCACTCCTCTAGGCCTCAGACTCCTCCTCACACGGCCCTAGTTGTAAAAAGCAGCCTCACTTGGCAACTGCCACTTGAAGTTTAGAAACACAGCCTGAAAAGGCTAATGTTAGTCTTACACTGTGATTTGAAGATGGTTTGTGTGTGGTCTTGTTGAGATTAGCCCAGGTGACAAGGTAAGCAGCACAGTGGCATGATAGTTGCTGCTGTAGGGCACCATCCTTTCCTCCATCACATGCTTGGCACTCACTTTCAGGAAACTCTTGTGAGGTTCCATCACAGTCTGATCAACAAGGCAATTTGGTTGTAGCAGATATTAACATCTCTGAAAGAGGCTCAGCCCACCACTGCCTTCATTAATCCTGCTTCAGGAGTGTACAGAGCTGTAACTGATGCATAGGTATTTGCCAGCTCTGTGTGTATTTATTTTTGATCTGGATGTGCCCCAATGTTCTTTTAAATGCTGAGACTCTTCTTTTCTGGATGAATTCAGTGGCAAAATTTCTGCTGACTAATAGGAATAGAACTATAATCTGCTTTGTATTGATAGTAAGCGGTGCAGTTCCACTCATCTTCCCCCCATCACTGACAATCGGTGTGGCCTTGTGTTGGTGGCTCTACTTCAGAATTTTTCCTATTCAGTTTTCATATTCCCACCTTCATTAAAGATTCTGTCTTCTTGCTAGCCCTACTAATTGTTTCAGTGTTTTTTATAAGTTTCACAGCTGCTGTGAAATTCAAATTGAGACCTGCGTTGCTTTTATAGGCATTTCTGCCCCTCAGTAAAAAACAAAAAGGATTTACTTCAAGTTTTGAATTGCCTTCTTTAATGTCTTTAAACAATAGACCTATTTTTTCATTTAATTAAAACAGTAAAAGTTAACTATACAGAATTGACAGAGAACTGTAATTGATTTGACTTTTTTTTTTTTTCTTTTTTAATCACTATTAACAATAAAACACAGAGCTTTTTGCTGGAAAGGTAACTGAGGAGAAAAAACAACAATGAAAAAGAAAGATAAATGACAGCAACACTGCTTTCATTAATTAGGAGGAAATGCTGAGTATTATTCATGCTGCAAAATGTCTGCAATTGGGATTTTAATGGCAAGGGAGTTTCAGTTAGTTTTCTGCAAGTAAGGACTGCAAGCATCAGTTTGTCAAGATGGTATAAAAATACCTAATTTTATTAACAGATCTTTTTGTGTGTGCAGTGGAAATTGTACATCTTCAGGTAATCTGCTTATTCATAAAGAAAACAGTGAGATGGAAAAGTTTCTCTTTAAAAACAGACTTACCAAATTTTTCATAGGCTGTATTAAAACCCCGTATTTGGATAGAATAAAAGCACCATTTTTTTTTTTTATCTTGCATGCAACTTCTGTTTTGAAAGCTTTGCTAACATTTTAACTTGGAAAGTAAAAAGGGAGAAAAGACTTTTCCTTAAACCAAGTGATTTTCCTTTATTAATTTTTCATATATCTTTACAGTAGTTTTGTTCCTTTGCAGTGCTTTCCTGAAAAAAAGTTTTTAGTTGCGTTAGTCACATTAATAATGTGAACTGAAATTTGCTCTGAATAATCCACGCAATGTTTTGTGATATGTGTTGATGAATGAAAAAGACATACAGGAGTTGTCTGTCTATTCTCAGTGGAGAAATTACTAGGCCAGCCATTGATCTTTGCCATTGGCAGGATGGATTGTTGTGCAATTACAAGTAATAAGATATGTTTTCTCTTCGGTTTTCTGTTCTGACTTAATTTTACATGTCTTAAAAATCAAATAATATGCATTCACTAGTTTTGGCATTATACTTTTGGAACCATCAGTTTTATTATGTATAACATAAGTCACATGCAGGATCCATCTAGAAAAAAACTGATTATGGCTCATTTCAGTAACAACAGTCTGAAATGGATAAGGAAGAGCCTGTTGACTTATCAGTTGCATTGGTCCACTTAATGGACATTGAACCCTTTTCTATCTCTGCCAGCACAGGTGCAGTTTCATTACCGATACTTCAGACCTCACACATATATTAGTTAAACTGTTTGGTTAGTTGTTCTTTATAAGTACATTTATGGTACACAGTAAGTTTGTTTCTATTTCCCTTTAAATTCAGCAGAAAGAGCCTTTCTTATGCGTATGCATATGCCACAGTGGGGTTTGCTCTAGATAAATGACACCCTCTCTTTCTTAAACAATATTCAAGAGCTTCCCCAGCTGCAAAGTATAGCATCCAGCACTTGGAGTTGAGGTCAGTGCACTGTGACAGTTGCCAACTGCCTGGAGTTTTGAAAAGGATTATACACCTTGGTGGTATGGTGTGCTTCATGGCTTAAGAAATGTGAAGTATAGGCAAATATATTGCAAAGATTACAGTACAACATAGAGTAGAAGTAATATAATACAATGAAACAAACAATAAACAAGCATATGAAAAACTTAAAGGTTTATCTTTAAGTTGTCTTTATCTTACATATTTATGTAAGTTTTAATTAATGACTTAAAAAAAATCAATTTCATGTAATGATTTTTCTAAAACTGTATTATAATGCTGCTTTATGAGAATGGCCTTAAATAAAAAATGGACCATACAGCTCTGGACATAGGGAAGGTAGCTATCAAAACTGTTGAACTCAAGCTCTGAATTTCTTTGAGCTTTATGAAATTTTTGGTGTGGAATTTAAAACCAATATTGGTCTGTAGAAAATGTTATAAATTTCAGTCTGAATAATGACTGAATGACGTCCAGCTACCACTCAAACTATGCTAGGTTGATGCATTTAAATGCCAAGTTTCCTATTATGCTAGTCTTTAACCACAAGCCAACTTGATTTCAAGAAATATGGAAATATGTAAGTACGATCATTGAGAGAACTACAGACTCGTGACAAAAAGTAGGGAAGTTTACTTCTGTTCTTTGTGGATAGTTTGAAAAGATCACTGAGCAATCTGAAAAGAAAGGCACAAGTTGGAGAGAATAATAAAAAGATGTCCATCCAGAGTACTGCAACATCTGACAAAATGGCATGACAAGTGGAAAATAACTGTAAGATGGGGAAAAGGCAGTAAAAAATGCATTGTGTTACAGTTTCTAAAACCTGCTTCAATTCATGAAACAAATGCTGCTGAGCAATGCCAAGGTGTGTAATGTTCACATAAATCTCCCATGTCAACAAATGAGAAACATGTAAAACCTTAAGAAACACTATCAGAAAATACTCGATTTGTTAGGACCATTGAGATCACATTGAGATCAGGGCAATGGGATGAAATTCAGCAAAAACAAGGCTGGTCCTACACTTTGATTATAACAACCCCATGCAGTCCTACAGGCTTGGGGCAGGGCTGGAAGACCATGCAGAGGAAAAGGACCTAAGGTGTTGTCTGATGCTTACCTGAACATGAGCCAGCAGCGTGCCCAGGTGACCAAGAAAGCCAATGGCATTCTGGCTTGTATCAGAAGTAGTGCTGCCAGCAGGACCATGGAGGTGATCGTTCCCCTATGCTCAGCTCTGGTAAGGCCATACTTAAAGTACTGTGTTCAGTTTTGGACATCTCACTACAAGAAAGACGTCAAGGCCCAGGAGCATATGCATAGTAGGGTAATGAAGCTGGTGAGGGGACTGAAGCTTGAGTCTTATGAAGAGTGTCTGAGGGAACTGGGATTATTTAGTCTGGAGGAGTCTCAGAGGAGACCTTATTGCTCTCTATAACTTCATGAAAGGAGATTGTGGCAAGGTGGGGGTTGGCCTCTTCTCCTGGGTAATAGTGGTAGGATGAGAGGGAATGGCCTCAAGTTGCACCAGAGGAGGCTCAGGTTGAATATTAGGGGAATCTTCTCTGAAAGAATGGTGAGGCACTGGAACAGGCTGCTGTTGAGTCACTGTCCCCTGGAAGTGTTCAAGAAATGTATAGATGTGGTACTAAGGGACATGGGTTAGTGGGGAAATATTGGTGATGGGTGGACAGTTGGACTAGATGATCTTAGAGCTCTTTTCCAACCTTAATGATTTAGTGATTCATCAAAGGATCCACCCACATCATTCTCTGTTTTTATTTTTTGCAGTAAACCATATCCCCAGAAAATGTATTGACTTTTCCTGTAACTGACAGACAATTTTTCTGGTCATTTAGACTTGTTCTTCAGCAGTTGCTTCCTTTCTTTTCTATGGGTTAACTAAGTTAAGCTTTAAAGGGAGGAAAGAAAGAATTACTTCAGTCAGTTTCTTCCCAAAATATAGACGAGATCTTATTATGTCACTATAGTAATGTAATAAGCACTGCTCTCTTGTTGAAAACTGTGCATATTTTTATACAATTATTCTGAACTCTTGTAGTTCAGATTGAAATTGGTAGTAAATAACTAGAACATCTGAAAATGGATCCAAAATCCTGGGATCAAAATACCTTCTGGAACAAACAAACCCTATTGTTGACGGAAATTCTGATCCAAAGAGAAAGCTGTGGGGTCAAAAACAGTCAAAAGAGGAAGAAGGAGGAATAGATTTGTTTTGCTTGAAGGACAATCATGGAAGTAATTTTGAGTTTTAGGGGAGTAGGTGAGGGGACAAGAAAATATAAATGCCGAAATCTGAACCATGCAGTCTTTGCCAACAGCTCTTGATACCTTTTTGTCTTTTGTTCCCAATATTTGTATTGAAGATTTCCTATGTAAGATGGTATAAAAGAATGAGTAAGGAACTTCAACACTTGTCTTCAATTAATCATTAAGCAATGTAGTGTAATTTGTTCAAGTTACTCTGTGATGTGCAAAGCGCGAGCAGCCTTTGGTAGCTAGCTGGACAAGAGACGTGGACTCCCTGCTGCACGGTATAGATCGTTATAGCTCTTTCCTTTTCTTTTAAGCTTTTCCCTGTTTTCCTGATCACAGAGGTAACAGCAATTACAGTGTTTTGAGGAAATGCATAGGACCCAGTGAATTCATCTGTTCAAAAACATGAACAATTTGACTGCCTTTTGTATGCAGTTAGAACTGGTATATGTGTTTCTTTTTTTGGTTTCTTTGGTCACATAAAGAAAGATGAATAAGTAATAAAATCAAATTCCTGTGAATATCTCTTTTGGATATAGATTCTAGTTTTTTAATCCAACTTTTGAAGGAACTAAAGAAGCCTTAAATCTATAAATTATGATTATGCCAAGAGCATTTCTGATACACTTTGCAGTAATGTAAATATCAAGTAAATATTTTTCATGTGTCTCATTTCCACCTTGCATGAATATTTTCAAGTGTGATTGACCTCTCTTGATGAAAGAATTTCAATGTTTTGAGCATCATACCAAATGTATAGATGTTTCAAGTCAAATCCTATCTCAGTTCAGAAAATCTTATACAAACAAGCTTGTAGAATGTATTGATAAGGAAAGCATAATAAAAAAAAATTCAAAACAAAACAGTGAATGTACAAGTAGCAAAATAATATTAGGAAAACTTGTGTTGGAATGATTGCTTCTGAAGGCAAAAGAACAGCATGCTTCAGAATTATTAAATTTTCAGTTAAAAAAAAGCCAGCGCAACTATAGCAAGGGGGGCATTTACAACAACAGATGAAAGGTATTACGTATTTAATGTAAGAGGATGTGGAAAAAGGTATGTCATAATTTGTCCAAGGCTCTTTTCTGCTTGAAAATTTGGGTTTCTGCTGAACATGAAATACAATTCAATTATTGCTGAATTTTATGGTGAGCCAGTGCAGTAAGTCTGTTCTCATCATCATACTGAGAGGGCTTACTTTTTCTCCTTGACTGTTGCGGCGTCTGTCACAAATACAATTCCAGATTGACATGTGTATGCTTTGCAGTGATGTTGCTCAAGAACTGTCCTTTTGAGAGGATCATACGTATTTGTTTGTTTTGTGGGTGCTATTTAAAAATAATCTGAAATGCTTCTCTAAGTTTCTATTTGTGAGCTTGTTTACTTAGGTTATTTTCCAAAAGGCTGTCTTCTTCCAGTGAATTCTGTTCTTGTTTTAGCCATATCTTTTAAACTGGATGACACAAATCAAAGGAAGGAAATTCAGGTAGAAATGTAAGTTTCGTGTTTAAACAAAAAAAAAGGAAAGAATCCAATGTATATCTGCTTTAACGGGGGAGAAGAGAACTTTGAGAGAGAAATAGGAGAGAAAACTTCGAAAAAGACCAAACTGTTTGGAACAAATATCGAGTCCGTGAAAATAAATTGTTTGCCCTTTCTCTCCTTAGAAGTAACTCTGGATAAATCTCCTGACTTCAGTAGAATTAAGCTAGATTTACAATGCATTGAGAAGGGCTCAGACTCCTGTTAGGTAAATATTCTTTTTATGGCCTGCAGATAAATAAAATATGCATGTATTTTGCATTGTGCACAGCAAATATTCCCATTGAGATCCGCATTCAGAAGGCTAAATACATGCCAATTTAAAGAGGGCATCTTTGTCAGGAATTATCAACATAAATTTTTTTTTTAATAATTCCGTATGTTCTAGAGATGAAGAAATTTTATGCTTTATTTCCTCTTACGCTTATGATCCTCTTATTTTCCCCCACTGTTCATGTAATTATGTTGCCCAATCATTTATGTTCACGTACCCTTACACGCTTTCTACATTTTTTCTTCATAGTGTTTGCCATTGCAATTTAGACAAAAATATTTTCCTCAAATGTCTTTTGTATAAAGGTAGCGAGGAGTTTCTTCTTCTGGAAAAGAATAATTCTCCTGACAGCGATTGTTGACCTTTTTTTCCTTTTCTTTGTGCTTTGTTTTGTTCATTTAGTCTGGCTAAAATTGCATACATATTCATATATTGTAATAAGAACAAAGCATTACTCTTGGATATTTTCCATAAATTTGTTCTCATAAGCAATTTGATAGACATCTACTGTACCTGTAATGGGGGAAGTTTGCAGTAAATCAGACTGCCTGGTTTAGAGAACTAGAATTTATTAACCTATTTCCAAAAGAGCGAGTATTACCTGTGAGATTAGAACAAAATCGTCACTGTTTTCTATTTTAGAGCAGAAGCATTTTATAATCAGAGTGTGTCATCTAATTGTGGCAGAATTTATTATGTTTTATTAAAGCAAAATCAATTTATCTCATAGCATTAATTGTGCTTAACATTATGGTCAGTCAAAAAGACTGGAAAGCACCAAGCACATTATAATTATGTTTTTAACTGGGATTTTCTGCATTAACTGTGATCCACTCCTTGTGCTAACTACAAGAGTAGTCAATATGTGAAGGTAACCATTATTAACTCTCTCTGTACTGAGAGTTTCTAGCAGTTGCATCAATTAACTGGTCTCACTAATAAACTTTCTATTAATTGCTCCTGTGTTACCTTGAGACAAGATGTAGAAGCCTCAGCCAGAATAACCTGTCACTCCGGAGTACTGGGCAGCAGCAGGATATGAGGCTGGTAGGACTATGAGCTGATGTATGCAGTTACACTCTGGGCATGAATTGAGTATTTAATATGTCCAGAAGAATAATTAATGTCCAAAATGAGGAGTTATCTAGGCTTTTTTATTTATTTTTTTTTTCTCCCCCCTTTTGGGTCCGCAAAGCTCTGCCTGTTTTAACTTCTTGTTATGGTTTTGTTTTGTTTGTCTTAGGATTTTTATGAATATATACATGGGAATACTTCTGCCCTTACTAGGAAGAAAACCTACACATCAGAATATTCAAGAAATAGTATATAGTATATATGTAAATAATATGTATCTTTTAATTTGGGACTTTCCACCTCTTTGAATACCTTTACATACTGTTTAGATCTGACTGTATTTCTACTGAATTGAGCCCTGTCTTACAAAATGAAAAACTTAGAAACAATATTCTTCACTTGGCTCCTTATTCAATTTCAGCATCAAAACTTGGTTGAAAAGAATTATTTTATTTTTGTTTCTTTCTACTCAATTTCATGTTTGAGATCTCATAATTGCACAATTTCTTTATACTGGTCTCCACAGAATAACAGGGGAAAGGTTAAACAAAGACAAAGGTTAAACAAAGACATAAAGTGCCTTTTGAAAATGTTTTGGTTTTTTTCTTCCAGTTATGTTACTTAAATATACAAATATCTGTTTAAAAATGGAAAGCACTTAATTGAATTGATGATATCCTTTCAATCAGATGCTCCAGTGATATCTTTAGTATTCTGAGTACTCCGGACAATGCTGGAGCAAATGTTTGTACGCTGTCATACTTTGTATAAAATAGCAATACTTATTTCTTCTGAAGAGTTCTGTGGATGAGATTCTTGGCCCCAGTACAAGCCATTTATGAAATCCATTCTGGTGGGGCCACTTGCAGTGGATCACACAGGAATTCATAATCAGCCGAGTTTTACTGAAACATACACTGGGGCTGTAATGGCACTACATTTTGATTTTTTGCTCTAGTTTAGTCTGTGACTTGGAACACTTCTCATATATGCAAGAATGTATGAGCAGACTGAGCAGACACAAATATATTTTCAAAACGAGGAGCTATGGTAAAGCACTGTTCTCATTGAAATACAACACTATTATAACACCCTAATTTTCCCCAACTTTCAGAAACTTTGCAGCCAGTTTTTGAATTCTGAACTAAAAATTGCTTTGTTGTCTGTAGTCTCTTTGTAAAGACCTGAAATCTGATGATCAAGGTGTTATCAATTACATCTCTTAATGCTGGGGAATAGTGGGGACATAAAGTTTCAGATGAATTGTAACACGGTCAAGAGGAAGTCTCTTGTGATTCTGCAGCAGGACTTCCTGAAGCTATTACTGTCATGGTGAGAAATCACAGTATACTGTTTGTAAAGGGTTTGTCTAAAGAATTTATTTTCCTATCGATTTCTGAATACAATTTTGTGAGTAAATTATCAGGGTTTTTTACATACTCTACTACCCAGCTTTTTTGAGGGGAAAAAAAATTAATAATTTCCTTAATCACATTTATCCTAGTGCTCATTAAACTGTACACTACACACTGGGATGTTTTTACCTGCAATCTCCTGAAAACATCATGGACACGTGGATCTCACGGATACAGAGAAAATATCTTCCCTCTTTATTTCTGCCTTTTGACATAATGTTTTAAACCACAAGATAATATAAATAGGAAGAAATTCTGCTGTGTTGACATTTCATATTCTTTTCTTTATTTTACTACTGTATGTCTTGATTTAATGTCAATTTAGCCAATTATTTTATTAAGTTCTAGTTTCATTGTTTGAACACTGATCACAGTAACCCACTGCAAAGCATGTTCTGGAAACAAACAAACAAAAAGCTTCAGTTTTGTTCTTCAGCATTAACACTGAGATTCTGTGCCAGGAATGTTGCTGCACAGGAAGATGCTTCCTGTACCTCGATTACTATTTTTTTCTATCTAAGTACCAGATAAAGATTCCCATTTTAAAGTAAGCAATTGCTCAGAAAGAGAGAAAAGTTGGTCAGGTAGTAGAAAACAGGGAATTTCAAATTCCTTGCTTTCACAAAATGTGGCATTCACTTTTATGAACTAGTAGGGGAACTTGATCAGTAGCAAGGAGAATTATAAGAAACAGAAAGATGTGGTATGTGGGCAGGAGCACAAAACTTCTGCAAAGCACAGAAAAGCCATGTCATTTGCCAACAGAAAAAGAAAATATGTTCAGAATTTTGCTGTACCTTTCAGGGATGCATGAAAGATGAGGTGTAGAACTGGAGAAGTTCTGCAAATCAATCTCTTATTCTTCAAAAGAATAAATCAGGGAAGAATTGCACAGTATATCACCAAAAGTATAGCTCATAATTACTCAACACATATAAATGTTAAGGATTGCAAAGATTGCAATGGGTTATGTTGTTGTGGGTATGCTACAAGAAAAAAAAAAGTCAAAATTATATAGTAATGAAGAGTCTTAGAAAAGTCTGAAATTCTGTGAGAACACAGGTATTTGTACTAAGACCAATTTAAATTCAACTAGCAATGTAAAGCCACCGTAACTGGAAGATAACTCTTACACTTCCAGATGTGCATAAGTTAAAAACTAAATTTTACTCTTAATCTTTTACTGCTCAGTGCAGACAGACTGGCTGCTCCTTGCAGAAGATGAGAAAGGTTTTGTTCCGAAAGGAAAAAAAAGGGTAATAAAAGACAAATGAGAGAAACCTAAACTCAGGCAATGTTTCTTAAGATAAAGAACTTCAGGATTTGAACAGAATGTACATATTTTTCAAAGATCTAGTGTGATGAGAGAGATCCTTTAGTTTTCTCTCTATCAGCTCCCGTCAAATGAAATCACTTCTTCCAGATAGAAAACCGTACTCTAAGCAAGCTATTTTTCAGTCCCAATAGGACTAATGTGATTTTATGTAAATGTTTCGACACAAACTAAAATATTGTGAAAATTAAAATATTGTGAAACCGTACATTATTATATCTGAAAGGGATGTTGAAATCTTGATTCATGGTAGTGGTACTTCACAGTCCGATTATTATAATGCATTTCATTTTGATCTTTCCATCTCTCTTGAGAGTCTCCAGCAAATGGTCCAGAAATTCAGTTAGGCTTCTTTTCTATTAGAGTTGTCACTAGCATAGCTCTTGAATTCTTTATAAGTTTTGCCAGTGTAATCCAGAATGAAGGCCTGCTTTTGACCTTCAAGCACTGGTAAGGCCTTGCTTAAACTTATTTTTTTACCTATATGTCTTCTGGCCTTCGTACTCTTTCCTTCAGTCATCAGCCAAGCTGCCTTTTCCAGCCTGCTCTTGTCACTTTGAGATAGTGATTGCAAGTGTATTGATGCAGTAATGGCAACTCTGAAACTCCTCCTCATTAAACTGGTTGCATTTTGAGTTATGAAACAGGATAGCATCTTGTGTAATTACATTTGAATCAGTAGAAGTAATAACTGTGGTAGCTACTTGGTGATTCATTACCTTTGTTTAAATATCTTGTCCCAGGATGCCATATTTATAATTAAAAAAAAAAAAAAGGCATGTAATATTTTAGAGTTTGGTTATGACGTATGGACACATTAACATGAAATTTTGTGGTGGAATTAGCAACAGTATTTTCTTAGTTATTCATAAATCTTTTGCAGCTTTTATATTTCTTCCTTACAGAATATTAGTAATCCAGGTAATGTGAAAAGAAGGATTACATGATAGTAGTTTTCGTATCAGAAATGTTAGGGCTTTCTATATTCCAAGTCTTAGCTCTGTATTGCATTTCCTTCTCTCTTTACAGACACGCTTGTTTTACTGCAACAGAGGCTTTTTAATCACTTCAGAAAACAAAGTGGAGGATTTGAGGCCTTCATTTAGTGGCTCTTTAATTTCTGTCTCTTTAAAATCAGCATGAATCTAGCATAAGTATATTGATGTTCTGGTAGAATAAAACTTACAAAAGAACAAATCTGGGCAACTGAAACTGAATGGTTGGAGTGCATCTCTTCTGGAAAATAAACGTTTTTTTTTTTAGTTCTTATGTGAAATTTTAAAGATATCCTTTTGTAATATTTGAGAGACGATAATGGGTGTTGCATGGTTAATGCAACAGAGTAGCTGTCCTGTTTTTCTTTTTTTTTTTTTTTTTTCTTTCTTCACATTCACCTCTTCTTGAACAGAAATAAAAGGTTCAAGGCTTGTCAGCATCAGTTTATAGATAGCTGTTTAAAAATAATGAGATATTGGGTATTGTAAGGCTCAGGGCTGTCTTGCCAGACTCATTTATTTCCATTCACCTTTTGTCAGAATTGCAGACAGAAGACATTCAATTAAAACTTGTCACCTGTTGCATGTGACCTAATTTGTATTTGTGAGTATCACAGATTAGGGTACTTGACTTCCTCTGGAACCATTAAAAAATGGAAAGCAACCAAAGTATTCTTAAAACGCTTCTTGCCATATTTTCTTCACATGAACATATTTATTTCTGGACAATTTTTCACTGAAATCCACTTGTGCTAAAAAATAACAGAATTTATTTACACTAAATCTCATTTCCATGGGAAAACTAAGGGGATTTTATGCGTGTTTTTTATGTTTTGGTGCAGCAGTAGCAGTGCTCAAAAGTTCAGCATGTAGATGATCAGTTCATGCAAAGTTTCTGTTCTTTTCAAAAGAGGTTGAGAACTGAGCTGTGTAAAGTAACACTTATAACAGTTCCTTTGTCAAACAAACAAGCAAACAATCAAAAGCTCTTCTGGGATTTAATGTAAGAGATTTTTTTTTTTCCAATTTCTATGGCAAAATCCAGCCTGCTTCCAAGAGTTTTGCCAAAATATTACTGAGATTTGGTTGCCTAAGGACATTTTTTTTTTATTAAACATGGGCAAAGTCTTTAATGAAAGAATAGCTTGAAACAATATCTTACAAACAGTGCGTTTTTCTTATTTGATTTTTCAACCTGGAAAATTGTTTTGGCTAATAAAAATCAGTTGCAAATTTTTGTTGGAGGAACAGATAAATTATGCAACTTAAAGTCACAGAGTAAGTTCGATATTAAAATAATAAACACTGTCTTTTCTTTCCATTTATAAGCAGCTGTTGAAATAAGCCACTTTAATCTCGTAATAACAAATATTTTTAAATCCTGACTGTATGTAAAGTATGAGAATGATTTTTAGACTTCCTTTGCTACACTAAGTAATGTGTTTAATAGTGCAGTTAGCTATTGGAAGGCAAGATGCTAGAGCCTTCCCCTGCTAGTTGTTAATTCAACTGTAGATCGGCAAAGCTTTAACGTGAGTCATAGCTTTTATCTACTTTGATGACTTAAGGCTCTGTTTTCAAACTATTGCCTGCCTAATGGACACATATTTTACACATCTTGATGAATTCTTACCTGTGCGTGGTATTATCCAAATACCTTGTAAAACTGATTTCAGAAGCTCTCCAGCATCCTTACAATTCAGCACACAAAGCAAGTATGCAGATCTAGAAGAAAAGATAGCTCTTGTTGTGCTTTTTCTTTGTGCTGTGCTACTGACTGTACGTTTCCATGCGGCTGTGGAAAGTCTTTTGTGGTTTAAAGTGCACTGCAGATCTTTCAGACTTTAAGGTTAATGTACTGGCCTCTATTTATCTAATCCCAAACTATAGAGATAACTGAATTGTCTAAAGAGGAACTAGATGACCATGCATTCATATTTCTGAATACACCTGTCTGTGCTCATGGCGGAGAAATTTCTTTCCCTGTGAATGTGTGAAATTTTACAGTATTCACCCAAGTTTAGCCTGCAGTTTTAACAGGCACGGTGTGATCAAATGGAACCAGAACACTCCACCAAGATTTTGGCCCAAAGGAAAGCCGCGTCAGAAACTGCCATTAAAATTCCTCCTTCTTGCTCTTTCCAGTTTTGCTGTTAATCTCTTCTTGGTTTTTATTTTAATTTTTTGCCTCTCCTACTGATGTTCTTCTAATGCTTGGCAAGGTGCAATTTTCTGGAGTCTATTCTTACTAGTAAAAATAAAATTTTACATGTAAAATTTAAAGCAATGCAGAAATCTTACAAGCAGCTGCATAAAATGGACCTTACACAGTTATGTATCCCAGAAAATGAGATGGGAAGATACATACTCCATACAGAGTGCTGTGTTAGAGGAAGAGAGGCAAATTATGAAGGAATTCATGATATAATTGGAGCACTGCTTGGATCTGTGTAGGAAAATAACAGATAGTTAGAAATGATTATCATATTGAGGACGTGAATCACAAAACGAATGATGTGTTGGGACAAGGGCACTCTTTGTGATTATGTAATGCTGGTCACAGTGGGGTACCTGTCACAAGTGAATGCTTCAGGGCAGTGTGAGAAAAGTAGTACAGAAAAGGAATAACAACATGCAACAGCATTGGTGAGGGAAGAATAGGCAACTTAAAACAGGTGAAAATGGGGAGTTCAGATTTGCCTGTGTTACGTTTGTTTGGCTGGAAATTTCTGGAGGGTGGCTTATTTCTGCAGCTAGTCTTCAATTATTTCTGTGCAAGACTCCATGGATGCTTTCTCTTTAGAGAGTTTGTGCCCAGTATCATTCTGTTCTATGTTGGTAAGCAGCTGACAACCTTTGTGCCAAGATGAGCTTGATGAGCTCATGGGTTGTGTTTGTTCTAAGACATAAAGTGAATGTATTGCACTTGACTGTTGAAGTCACATTATAAATGGTAGCAGGAGTGTTCTTTCTGTTGGTAACAAAATAAGACTCTGTGTGGTCAGCCTTGTTATTCTCATTTGGGGTTTTGTTTTTGTTTTTCTGCTGAAGAATTTCAAAATGAAGCTCAGTGCTGGCTTCAGTGGAACTTTGTTCACTGATACTAATGGAAATTTTAACCCTAAACAACTGTAATGATAGTACCTCAGTGCAACCCATTCTCAGCTCTGATGTTAGTTTATATAGATGGGATGGGTACCTTTCTTTACACTTTACAGCTGGGGACACTGATAGGGTGAGTGAACTAAGCTGCTGTCTCTGAGCTGTTCCTGGCAAGTCACATACAGAACTAAGTCAGGAGTCTGCTTAACATCCCCCTGTGCTGTAGGTAGATGCCACAATATCCTCTTTAATAATCTAAGTAAAGAGTATGTGTTGAATTAGAGCAATTAACTGTGATGAAGATCTCAGGCTTTCTCAACAGAATTGGTTTTTTTTTTTTTGGTTTTTTTTTTTTTGGTTTTTTTTTTTAAATAAAGAAGGCATCAGCTGTTATCATTTTGAAATCAGATAAATGTAACTTCTTGTAATGAATTTTCTTATGCAAGCTATGGGAGTTATAGGAAAAAAAATGTATGTACAGACTTACGAACCTCTGGATTTCAGTTTGCTATCTTCCAAACTACAGTAAGTTTTTACTAAATATGAAGCTGGTATCCTTCATTAAGGAGTGTCTTGCATTGTTTCTCCTATAAAGACTCTTGAGAAGTAACATACCATTTAGCATGTGTTAGATTATAAGAAGTTGGTGTTGAAAAATTTACTTGAGAGGAAGGCTTAGAAGATCCTTATCAGTTTTAATTAAAGGGTTATAAACCTCTAATTTATTTTCTTTTGCTTTAAAAATGTTTTTGCTTTAAAATTAGAATTGGTTATACTTTATTTGTGTAATTTAAAATTGTGCAGAACCAACTGCTTTTCTTTTTTCAACAAATAGCTATGATTAATAGTATATATGCATGTATAAAGGTGAGTGCATGGTTCTACATACAGTTTTGTGATATTTTTCTGTGTTCCCTTTCACTAACTATGTGAATGGCTTGAATGTGTATCTGCAAATGCAGGGGAGGTAAAAAAAAAATTGTTCATCTTGGTAGATTTATATTATTTTAATTTGAGCTTCAGTTCCATTACTTTTTGATTAAACATACTTCTGTCTGGTGCTATCCATCTTTATCACTATGAAATCTGTTCCCAAACAGAAAGAAGGATAGCATCTGAATTATGCAGAAATCATTTTCTATCTACTTTTCTTCAAATGCTGGGCAGACTTTTTTGTAATCCCACCAATATCGTGTCTTGTTCTAATGCTTTGCCTATTTCTGAATATTCTACTGTCAAAGCTTGGTCTTTTGCTGCTTGTTTTTAAAGGTGTGTTTATTGCATCACTATGAATTTGTATCAAATATTTTAGACCAACAACCAGTCAAAAGCTTGATGATGACAAAGATGAATACTATAAATAAGATTTTTTTCCCCATAATTATATATTGATCTGTTTGGGTTGTGTGATTGGTTAGTTTTATTGTTTGCATAATTTTATTCACAAAAGTGTAATTGGTAAAGTACAATAAGAAATATAATTAGTAAGTTAGGCAAGTTAAATGCACAGCCTTCTACAGTGAATTAAATCAAATTTTACCGTGACATGCAGGTGATCACTACCAAACATCCTGGTGAGCCAAAAACATGAGCACTGTTACCATGGCCAGTGCACTGCATTATGGTCACAGGCATTAGTTGGGACCTTAAGCCAAGTTCTGTGTTTCACCTTCACAGACATTAATGGCTCTTCTAGGGAAATGAAAACACCATGTATGCAATGCCTTCACTCCAAGTATGAGAGTACAGAATCTTCTACAAGCCATCTTCCTTGGTTCAGTTACTGTGTGCTCTTGCAGGCTGGTGTCATGCCAGGTCAGAGAGTGGAAGATAGGACAGGAAAAGGAAGAGATACGCAAGAGATATAGAAGAAAAAGAGTTAAAGCCAAAAAACGAGATCTAGCTTTGGATTCACGGCTGTCTGCATTTTTTCTACCAAAACCCAGTCAATTCTCTTTATTTTTTCAGAATAGAAGAGTAGTGACAGGTGTTTCCCTGTTGACTGGCAGTGCATAAATTCGATGCTGTCATCATCTTGTGCACATAAACTGTAATTACTTTGGTGGTAGCTTCCCCACAGCCCAGAAGCCCGTTCTGGAGCTGTTTCCCATGAGGAAGAGAACAAGGAGATGGGGAATAGTAGTGTAGAGCATAATAATGACAATAGAAAAGTATATACTGACGTTTTTCATGGTTGTAGGAAAATCTGTTGTCTCAGAAGTAAAAACGCTTCATTGTTTTGTAGGATCCGCCATCCTTATCCCTCTTTCTTGTTTTGTCTATCAGAACACCTATGGTTTATTTTAGGAAAGCAAGCTCCTCTCTTTGTATACCAAATAGGCATTGGAATGCTTTATTGAAGCAATGGACAATTTGAAAGTAAACTACAGATGTTCATTCATTATTGCTGATATAAATGAACGCCTATACAACTTCTTTCAAACTCTCATGCACCATTTTGGGTTTTTCATCCACGTACAGGTCCTTATTTTACTAAGGTACTTACTTTATGTTCTCTGGCCACAATACTTAAAAACAATGTTTTTCACTTCTTTAGACTGTACATAGCACCAATTTTTTTCTGAAGTTCTAACTCTCTCTATATTTCGTCTTCATAATGTTAGCTTTGTGTATCAATGGTTTTTGTTACAGCTTTGAGTTTTTGCATCTGCTGAAGAAGACTTAAGCTGAAACTTTCTCGTAATGGAATCTAAACTCCTTAGCTGTTATTAATACTATGTAAAATTGAACAAATGATTTTCACTAAACAGGAAATTGTTTTATACTTTAGTCTTGCATGTGTAAAAATCATGTGTAGAAACAGCTTTCAAATACTTGCAGTGCTGCTTTTCCTTGCTTCTAAAATTACTGTTTGAAATAAACACGCATTTTAAATAAATCCTGAAAGGCAGTAGTTAGAAGATTGCTTTGTTAAAATTATCTTTATAATACATTTAATGTCATGTTTGCTTATTTTCCCAACGTAGGTGTCCGCCTAGATAGAGTACGTGGAGGTCGCCAGAAGTACAAGCGCAGAATAGATGCAGAGAATAGCCCATACCTGAACCCTCAGCTAGTTCAGCCAGCAAAAAAGCCATGTGAGTACACCAGATAAATGAAATTTCTCTTTGAATACCAGGGATTGACTTGTAGCCCTCTTTGCTGGGCACCTTCTGACTGGGGCAAGACTGTGGGCAGAAGATATTACCATGAATGCAATAGCCATTTAGCTGTTAACCTACTTTGTTTTAAACATGCTCATCCTTTCTCAAGCAGAGTCGAACACAGAACATTCCTACCAGTGGAAGTGTATAAAAGTATCGTTTATGCAGTGCAAATTTTACATTTATGTGTTATCTTTATTTTCAGTAGTATATAAAATGGTTCATACTGCGATCATTAGTTCATTGAAGCTTCTAGTTTCAGATTTCACAAGAAAGTGATTTTTGTAGTTTTCACTAACTAAATGAGTTTGACTGCTCAACATCCCAATGAAAATACATTAAGAGCCTCATTAATTTATACTCATAGATTAACATATTACCTAGCATTAGATTAAAACAGCAATATGCCACACTATTAACAAGCATAGATTGGTTGTTAGGGCTCTAGTGCCCTTATAAGCATTATGGTGGTTTTTTGTGTGTGTTGTTGTTTTGTTTTCATGGTGTCCTTGATTTTATCTTGCCAGGCTGAAATTAAAATAGAGAGAGAGAGCTGATCATCTCATTGCCAAAATACAAGTTCCATCCTCTTTGCGATTAACTAAAAATAGTTAGGGGTTTTGCTTTGCAGCTTATATAAACTCAAGCAGTGACTGTACTAATTCCATGAAGTAAATTTAATAGCATTATAGCTGTAGTGCAAGATGCTCGTGTATTAGCTTGCAAAGGCATACAGTCTGTATTAATGGCTATAAACTTCAAATTCAAATCAGAATTCACGCATCCAGTTGCTTGTGTTAGAGAGGTTAATTCGCTCTTAAAAGTAGAGAAATAAACCAGACAAATAAGGAGAGAATACTCCTCCTCCTTTTGCATTTCCATCTCCCACTCTGCATCTGACAGAAAAAGACAACACGCACTTCAATTTTAGTCTCTTGAAAATACCTGGGCTGTATAGAAAATGGAATTTGTTTCAGAACATGTTCCCCAGTAGGGGACAGTGCTGTGTGCAATACGTTTGAGCATATGGGGTTCTCGAGAGCAAATAAACAGTCTTTGAACTGTAAGTGAAAGGGCATTTTAGCTGTGTCAAAGAAAAAACAGCCAGTTTTATATAAAATTAAGGCTTAAGTGAACATATGGCATAGTTTCCTTTTGCCTTTCCAAAAAACATTATGCTGATTATATTCCTTCAATTGTCCAATCTGGCATCTTCTACTCAGCCTGCATAAGCTGTCCCACCGTTCTGTAAATACAATCTAGGGCTGCACTAAGCAGATTTTGCACATTATAATAAAAACTTTCTGATAATACAATAAAATTTAATAAACTCTAATGCTTAATTTCATTAGAGGTTTAGTTTTCCTGGGTGCACAGATTGTCAGTTTTTCATTTACTTGATATTGTCATTGAGTAGAAATGCTGATAGCCTAGCATACCAAAAAGCCAAAACCAAGCAGAGGAAAAAAAAAAACCCAACAAAAAACAACCCCAAGCCCTTTGATACAAAGGAGGTTAAAACTCTTGTACTGAAACACAAGAATCTCTGTAAACCCAAGATTACTGCAAAGTAGTGCATTACATTACCTCTAAGACGATAACTACACCAATTTCTGTAAGCTCCATTTGTCTGAGATAAACTAACCTCCTTATAAATCATTACTTATTATCTGAATGCCTCCCTTCATTTTCCTCGTCTTGTCTAATTACAAACATTTTTGTAACAAACATTTATAAAACTTAATTTTCAGATCCTGTCAGATAAGTGTCAAGACTTGAAACAGTTGAATCGGTTTTGTGTGGAAGTAGCCTGGGAGATTTTCTGGACCCTGACTGATAGTTCGTGCATAACAAAGGCACGGGAATGAAAATTGGGTTCTATTGATTCTAATTAGGGAAACATTAAATAAGATTTACCTAGAAACAGTGCTCATGGCTATTCAATTTCCCGAGCGATGGGGCTTTCTGAGTTCATTCAGAATTTCCCTATGTCATATACTACCACATGCTTCAGTACACGTAGTTCTTTTCCCTATAGAGAAAGATCAGATGTTTGGAAGATTTTGTGTCCTGAATTCTGTTTTCCAGCTTCACCATGAAATCTCATGGCTTGTCTGTAGATCTTGTTGATTGTGAAAGTAAAAGGTTTTGAGATGTTTGAGTCATAAGCCAAAATGTACAATATTACTGACTCGTTTACAAAAAGCCATTGATGGGGAGCCTCATTTTAAAAAAGAAAAAAAAAAAAAAGTTATTTAGCTACTACTTCTGTTTACAGGGAAAATACAGAACTTAGGAACAGGAGTCCTACTTCATTTGTTTATCATTAGTTAAAAAAGCAGCAAAGTTGAGGTTCTCAAATTGATGTTTTGATATTTAAAAGTCATTTGATCTTACTTTGCAAAAATATAAAACTGGAATTTTGAGAGGAGCACTTTTTTCTCACTTAAGAACATGATGAACTGCATAAAACTAAAAAGGCTAAGGAAAGACTGCTTATAAAAATAAAAAAAGATGTGCAAAGGCTTTTTGCCAATATAAGTTAAAAATTAGCATCTGTCATCTCTAAATAAGAGTACAATTTCTCATTAATCAGTTTGATAATCAGTAGAATATTGAGATCTAGAATTACTCAGTTGGCATAGTTCCTATAGTTTCTATAAAATATGAATATATCCTCTTGTAATAAAACATGCTTGATGTGATGGTTTCCAGTTGGCTCTTCTATGTAGTACTCATTTTATGAAGGGCTAGCATATATCACAACTTCTGACACACAAATCTGGAATAAGGCAAAAATTGTAGAGACAGTAGATCAGAATCAAGGAGCCTATGTCACAAACTAGCCATAAAGTATCAGAAATCAGAATCAAGTGAGTGTTTTATGGAAATCTGTCATGGACTGATAGGGAACCCCTCTGACACTCCTGGGCAAGTTACTTCACTGCCAGCTTGCACTGCATTTCTCCATAGGAGGACACTGTGGTCCAGCTTGTGACTTAAATGCAGGAAAGGAAAGTAATACTAATTCTAAGAGCTTTCTCTGCAGTGCTTTGTATCTTCTCCCAGTGGAATCTCATTTATATCAAGCTCCATCATTCTTTATCATAAGAAAGGAAGCAATTAGTTTAAATTCACTAAAGGGTGCTGTTTGGGCTTGAATTTCTGGTGGTGCAATTGAGAAGATACCATAAAAAGGTAAAAAAAAAAAAAAAAAAGTAAATATATTTGGAATTAAAATAATCTGTGCTGCATTAAGGGGCTTGATGAATTAGTTAATTTTCCCATTTTTCAGTTATGTTCTCTCAGAGTGACAATTCAGGCTCCTGCATGATGACAAGATATTTCCGTTGTAGCTGTATGTGGCTATAATGCTCATATTTTGTTTCTCTTAGTATAGAATGGCAACCCTATGCTGTGAATCTCCCAGGCTTTTCCACTCTTTGCTTTCAGTTTTACTTATAACTTGATTGCTTATTTAAAAAAAAAAAAAAAAAAATTATTCACGTGGGTGAAATTTTAAACATATGAATTATATATAGATAAAAGATAATACATGTGTGCATATGACAAAGTATCATTCTTTGCACAAAAACAGTTTTCAGAGGTAGGATCTACATCTGTTCTTGTTTCTTCCTAGTTTTGCACTCTTCAATCTCATTGCTTTTATTAGATTTTCCCAACTGGAAGTGAGAAATTATCATTCTATTTTTAAATATTTATACATTTGTATTAAAGAAGCTGATTTTATACATGATTCTAAATATGTGTGTATCACTGAAAAGCAAGTATTTGACTATACTCACTTTTCTCATAGGATTAGGCCCTAATGAGTACAGGTTCATTACCAGTATTTTAGCAGGCACAATACCCATAATATACAATTTATGGGATAATAAGCACCGAGAAAGTCTAGGATTGCTTCTATTACAATGGTTCAATGAAAACACCTGAATCAGAGAATGACAGTTGGAATCACTGACAGAAGTTGCAAATTTCATGGACTAAATAATTATTTTATTACTTTATTATGGATTACCATTCCAAATGCTGTTGGTATGGATATTTTGGTTTTGAAGGTAATCAGACAAAGGAAAAACTTTTCTATTTGCATAGTCAGAAATGCATTCTAAAGCATGAAGGAGGTGGTCACATATTTCTGTGTTCCATTAAATTTTCATTTTTACATATACGTCTAGTTCAATAAACATTGTAAATGGATCAGATTTGTCTGTGCTGTAACTGCTTGTTGAAGCCAGTGAAACTGCAATAATGTTTAATTGGGTCCCATATCTTAAGACAAATTCTTATGTGCATTGAAACATGAGCCATCTGTTTGAAAAGTAGAATGATGCTACTCGTGATCTTGTACTGTTCTGGGCCATTTTTACAGATAACAAGATTGTCTCCCATTTGCTGGTGGCTGAACCAGAGAAGATCTATGCGATGCCTGACCCCACTGTTCCAGACAGTGACATCAAAGCACTTACCACTCTTTGTGACCTGGCAGACAGAGAACTGGTGGTGATCATTGGATGGGCTAAGCATATTCCAGGTACATACAGTATTTATTGCAAATAAATTACATACATAAATCATGACATCCATTGTTATGCTCTGGTTTAAAAAAAAAAAAAAAAGTGATTTGTTCTCCCAGTACAATGCATGAAATCTTCTTAGGGCTCCAGATGATTCGCGTAGGACATAGGTTAGATGATATTATACCTTAGCTTGGAAATGGTGTTATTCTTGCTATGAGTGTTACCACAATTGTAATTTTTACATGCCACTAAGTGAGACTTTTTTTTTTAAATGTTATTTTTATTGACATAAACTTGCTACTGGAGCCTGATATGAAGAGTAGTGTAGGTGCTCTGAAGTCATCATCTAATTCAGCAGGAGTCAAATGTAAATCTAGCTCATCTGTTTTACAAAGACTGTGCTACCTGACGCTGACCAGGGGAACTGCAAAAAGTCGGTTTTGTTTTGGCATAGCACAGAGGAATTGCTCTTCTTTAAATTAGCTAGTGTGAGAACTGGTTTATGTCCATAGTTCAATAGAAGTAACTGAATTGTACCAAAAGGTATCTTCCAATAGCTTGGCCATTCCTTTGTCTGCATGAAATGGACTGGGTTGTCTACATGCTCATGTTTGTAAAGCTACCTGTCCAGAAAAGCAGAGTCATCAACAGTAGTCTCTTGCAAGATCAGTGATTTCTTCAGATAATATTTGGGTTATATTTTCCATCAATGCAGAGGTATTTGTGTCTCTTTTGAGGGTAAATAAATAAGTTTGTAGGGAGTATCCAAGATTCTCAGTCTGTTGCCTTCCACAAACGGCAAAGTAGCACGGAAAATATTGTCTTTTTTTTCTTGTTTCTGAAGGTATTTTTCCAGTCAGGCAGATAAGTGGGCATGTTTGTGTTTTCATCAGCTTATTGGTTTTCTAATTTCAGTAATGAAGCCTATGGAGAGTAAGAACTGATTTTCTTTAATTCCTTTGAGTAATACAACTTCCTCATTTTCAACATGCTTTTGGGATACCTAAGATTAATTAAAGAGTAAATACTGCAGCCAGTCATCTTTTTATTATAACTAAATATATTTTATTGTTAACATCAAAAGAAATCACAGAGAAATAGACATCTGTTATTAGTAGAAACAAAAGTGAGAGCACTGAGTCGTCTTCATTCATACAAACAGAACACACGGTGTCTATACTCCAGTTTTTTACCTTTTTCCCAGAATTCTCTGATATTTATCATTGAACAGACATTAACTTCAGGTAAGGATTGGCTCTTGGGTTTTGGGTTTTTGTGTTTTTCCTTTATGATAGCCAGTCAAGACCTCAGGCATTCTGGTAGGTGCTTCTGAGTAATCTCTGATAAATAAGAGATACTAACAAATAATAACAATAAAATAATGTGTATGTTTACGGAAACTTATTTTACTATAGATGAAAGACAACAGCCTATAGATTGTAAAATAGTCTGTAGACCACACTGTTGAAATTTAGTCATTCTCTGCTGTAAATGGTCTATAAACAAGCTTTTGTATCATAAGCAGTGTTTTTCTGGTACAGTTAACTTATTTCTGTCTCCTTAAACTAGTTTGTCTTTATGCTTTGAATGCTACAGTAATTTCTTTAATCAAATTGATGGAAGTCCCTTTCCCAGCCCACAGTGAAACCAATTTATTGGTCATGATACGCCAGCTATGTTGCTAACAGTCGTAACGAACTGTCAGGCAATATCGCAGTGAAGCTAATTTGAAGTCATTAGGTGTGCAGCGTTCAGGCAACAATTTGTTACAGTGGTTAGGAACACAGCTGACATTTCTGAATGGCTTTGTTCAGAGCAGTTCTAGATGAGCCCAAGCAAATTGTAAACTAATTTAAACATCACTCTATATTATACTAGCTACTTTGTCTTACACCGCTTCTTAATAAAGCACCCCAAATTAAGTCAAAATGAGTTAAACAGGTGAGTTTGAGCTTCATCTTTGGAAGATACCCACATCACCTTAGCCAAAAAAGAACAGTTCTCTAAGAAGTTGGTTACAGTGTGTAGTAGTTGCAAGGAAACTTTTGTCAGCTTGATTTGTGAACGTGTTACGTAGCTTTAATTTGGCTGGAGGGGTAGGAAGAGCAGAGAGATAAGTCTGATTAGCCTTTAAAATGATGTCTTTGGTTAGCATGAAGAAGGTACTGGATGCTCTAAAGTGGCATTGCAAATTTAAAGTCTGAACTGGTTGAAGAATAATTCTGACATGAGACAGGTCTTTATTACAGGGTAAACTCAGCACACCTGCCGTGGAAAACCATACTGAGTTTACTGACTTGACATTATCTAGATGTGGACAAAAAAACTTAACACATTAAGCAAGAAGAAAAAGCAGTCTGTTTATAAGCCTTCTGGTAACAGAGGGTAGTGATAAAATCTCTGCTTGTTGTCTGGCATTCGATCACAAAAATCAAAATGCAAAAGGCCTTGACATGGTAAAGGGCAAATGTGATGAGCTGTTATAGCCTGGTTTTGACTGATGGTGTGCTGCTAAACTTGCATTGTGTATGCTCAGTTGATGTCTGTTATAAAGCAACTTGTAGAAAAGCCCAGATTGATGCTAGCTGCCCATTGTCTGAGATAGCAAATGTTAACCTGGACAGTAAAGAAACAGAACTGGAAAGAGGATAAGTTAGAAAAAGGATACAGAATGCATGAAAGTTCTTGGCAGATTCACATAGCAAGTAAATCTTCAGTGTAAATCTTTTGGAATGAATTAATTACACCTGTGGTGAATTTGTGCCTAGCACAGCAAATCAGCAATCAGCAAATCTTTCTTTGCTATAGTGATTTCTTAAGGTTTAGTGTAATTAAAGGCCCTTATATATCAGGTGCATAATAACAACTAAAGATCTTGGCTGTAAAACATTGTAATTCAAAGTAAAATCTGTGTTTGTGGAAGGAAACAAAATGATGTTTTTGCTGTTCTAACAAAAAGTCCTTTAATGAGATTATCTAAAAAAGACAATACAGTATGCATTCTCCCCTAGCCAGCCATTTCCCATTGCGATCACAGACTAAAAATTGTTTTAGAATTATGCAAAGTTTGAATGCTTTCATAAAATCATTAGTATTTTGTGCTATTGGAAACATTTTCAATAGTTGCTTTTATTGAGTAAAAAGTCTATGCCAACAACAAAAGGAAATATTGAAAGAAAAATATACATGGAAAGCCTTTATCAGTAAATAGAATTAGTTGCCTTGCATTTATAAATCAAATAAATGGAAAGTGTGTTGTTATGAAACATGACCATGTCTTATCTGAAGAAGAAAAAGATCACAATGGCATTAGGAAATGCTTGACTTTAGTTACAGGAGCGTAAGGGCACAAGAACAGATGATGGTGCCCTAATAGCCCTTTTTAAGAATGACAGGGCCCCACCATTAGCATCCTTTTATATCCTTGGAAATTGCTCATGCCTCGCTTTTCTGGTTCCTATCTGCCTGACTCTTTTTTATTTCTCTTTCAATTTCATCCGCGCTCGGATAAGCGCATGCTAACACAATATGATTGAGCTGTAAAATGGAACGCTGTCGCCTCTAATCTCTTTTATGTAGATATGGAGGTACTTCCACACTCCACTTCATTCTCTCTCCATTGTTGGCCTTTTTAGAATGTGTTGCCGAGTAATGGAGGCTCAGTCAAATATTAGAGCTAGGTTTCACAGGGTGTGATAAGAAGATTATCAGCCCAGCAGTCAGATCTATTGTTGTTCTTTGTGTCAGATTAAAATATTCCGATGTACTGTAACTTCGTTAGGAAAATACTGAAGGTGTTTAGGGAGAGACTGATGCTGCTTCATCTACTGCCTGGTGAGACAAAACCTTTATTAAGTGACCTAAATAAATTGTAAATATATTTCTGAAGCCCCTGCAAGGCTTTTGTTGTACACTGTTTGATTGTATTTTATTTGTATTTACTATATTTTTCTTTATCACTTAAATAAGTATTTGCTGATGGTAGAGTTTCCCGTCTTTTGTTTTGTATTTTTGAGAGGATCCATTTCATTTGAAATCGCTCGTATTTAAACTCTTTTCTGATACGGGGTAGAATTCTACTAATATCCAGCCACAGTTTCAGAGTCGTTTAGACACAGTCTCTGTAATGTAACTATCTCATTGACATTCAGCAAAAACGTGCAATGTTCTTTTCATATTAAGTGGAGGCAGGAAACATTAAGCTCTTAAAAATGTGCATAACAGGAAGCTAAAGACAAAATGTTCTCTAAAAAATTTGCATGCATGAAAAAGCATCAACCAGACCATAGAAATCAACTTTTTGCACTAAAAATGAAAAATTTGTTTTGAAACAGTAAATCAGACTAATACATCAAAAATAACTAGTTACATTATTTAGTAAAACAAGCCTGCTTGTCTTCAACTGTGTCTGTGTTTTGCTTGCAGTAACAGTGTTCAAGGGGAATAGTTACAAACTGATACTGTCACTGGTGCCAGTATTAAAGAAAAAAAAGGAGGGCATGATTTTGATGGAGCAAATCCAAGGATGTTTTGAATATTTTAGTGCTAATGTTAATGTTTTATGAAACATTATTGTTCCAGCATACTTTTTGTGGAGGACAATATTTAAGCTTTCCTTTCCAGAGCAGCTCTCAGGGGTATGCTTTAACATTTTAATACTGAACAGGAGCATGATTTGCTGTAGAGTTGTCATTTCCAAAATGCCCTTTACTTGTCATTTGTTCCAGAAGTGCCACGCCATATAGGTAACAATACAGAAAAAAAGTTGACCGTAATTACTTTAGGAAAGCTAATGTTCAGGGAGGATACGTGGTGCGGATATAAACTGGGTAAGTGTGTACCTGTTCTCATGTACATACTTGTAGCTGTATCTACATCTTAGTTAACATACAACAAGGTATTAATTAAAAAGTTCTGAATATTATTTCATGGTAGTATTTATGTCAGTGGGACTCTGAAGACAGGATGAAATCCTATGTTGTAGCCTATGTTTTAGCTACATCCAGATCCTTCTCTGGATTGTTACTGAGGAATCTAATACAGAATCAAAGCTCTTCAGGGGAAATTAATGTCATCTTGTATGTCCATACCATCTCACTGCTGTAAAATTAGTTGTTTCACCTGAGGTTGAGGCCTCCTGTACTCTGTTGTGCTGCCAACTGAATTGAGGCCCACTGCAGACAGCAGCCATCTAGAGTTCCCTGTCCCAGGGTCACCCAGTTTCAGAGACAGGTGTGTATATGGAAATGTCATGTTTACTGCTCATGTAACAAGGAATGGAGTATGAGCTGTTTCATGCTGACTAGGTTTGTAGTGATAATAACTTGAGCCTCCTGGGGAATCAGGACATCCTGCCCTTTATCAGTGTGCTATCTTGGACATTTTGCAAGTTGTCTTTGCCTTCCATTTATCAAATGCCCACTATCTGCTCTTCTTTTAACTTCTTCTACAAACGCAGACTAATTATGGAAGTCAGGCATGCTTTTCGTACGACAGGAGTGTTCTTGAACTCACAGCTTGCATGACATACATCACCTGAGGGATATCATTCTCTAGGCCTTACAGGTACAAATTTGAGCCAAGAGATTTCTTAGAAGCAACAGACATCTTTCACATAGGTCACTAATTTTGCACAATCTGGGAAATCAGCAACTGATTATCGGTTTTATTTTCGAGCATTAGTGTGGATAGATCATCCAGCACTGCCAGAGTTTAAATCACCATACTGATCCCAATTCTTCTGTGAAACAGAGACCAGCGGTCTGCCTACAGTGCTAGCAGTTCAGCTATCCCACTGTTTACATCAGTATGTTTAACCTCATTTGAAGTACTAGGAATAGTGGTATTTTACCTTTTTTCCTCTCATATGCTGATGCATCTCACAGAATGTACAAATGATTTTGCAGGGCATAGAAGAGGTTAGATTTCTAGGAAAATGTATGAACAAACATGTCCACAGTCTCCTAGCATTTTTTAAATAAAACAAAAATCTGTAGTAAAGTAAAAGTTAGTTAAAGAAAAGTCCTTTTGCTTATTTTAAAATAATTTATCTGACCAAATTATGAGTGGATTTGGTACTGAAGTCACTGGGAAAATGTTGCTGATTCAATAGCAAAAGGAGTTGGCTCTGTGTGCCACTATAGATGTGTGCACTCTTGGCATGTCTGCTTATCAGAACAGACTGCTTCCAGATCTGGATTGAGACAGACAGCGGTATAGAGGTGAGGAAGTTCCTTGCACTACTAGACATAGATGTCCTGGAGTAAAAAGACTGCTTTAGTTTTTTTGAGTCACTTCTGGCACATTTTGCTACCATTAAATTAACTAGGAGGGGGAAGAATATATTCTCAGACATACAAATATCTAATCACATGCAAATTGAATGCGAGTATAAAATAAAGGTGCAGTAAGTATGAGATGATACTGTTAGAAAAGCGTCTGGAGCTCTTGCTGGTTTTGGCTTTAGAATCCCTATGTATTCATTGAAAAATCTTTTTTAAGATTCATTAAAATCTTGTTTTACTTTGGTCACCACCAAAATAAACTGTAGAATTAACAAGTAACAAAACAACTTGGCGCAACACACAGGTTTTTACTTTTATTAATAGAAGAATCCTACATTTAAAATAAGCTTCTCTCAAAATCAAAATTAAGCAGTGACTTTGTCTTCATGAAGTTCACCTTTTATTAATAGATAGGTAGATAGGTACTGTCATCTTCCTTCATAGAGATTCTTTTTTCTTTTTTTTTTCTGTTTAAAGCAGTTCACTCCCTCCACCCATGCCCCCAACACATATACTACACTGTCTGCTGTTGCACTTTTTTTTCCCTCCCAGTGTCCCCCTTTATCTGCCTCAACCAATCTCCAAATGAATGCATGTCTATCATGGCCTTAGCTTTGACACTCTGGATATATTGATTAATAGTTGCCCTAAGCTCCTTTTAGCAAATCAAATTTTCACTTTTAGCAAGGATTTCGCCTCTGATTTATTCAGCAAAGTGAAATGCACTAAATTGACTTTGACATTCAGGGAAAATGGCTGAAAAACAAAGAGGGGAGGAAAGAGATATAAATTGTGTGGCAGCTGGAGAGTTCAAGCATAAAAGAGGCAGTTTTCTATAGAATATCACTGGTTAATTTGGAAACATGCATTTAAAGAGGAGTATAAATGATTTTCTTAAAATTAGATGGTTTTTAAGCTGAGGTTTTGGGATATAATAAGGTTTAGTTAGCAAAATACAATATATTCAACCCAAATTCATCACTTGGTAATCACAGTGCAAGTGTGGGATCCACTTTTGTTGCCACTAATAATTATTATGTTAAATGAGAGACAAAGAGGTTTCTGAGTAGTTTTATAATGAGGTGCTAAATTGGTAAATATCTTCCTACCACTGCATTATGTTGTTCACTCCTGTGGCCCTTTAAAAATAAGAAATGATTAATAAAAAGAGAGCAAATCAACAGTAATGAATTCCAGTGCTTTTCATTTTCTTTCTGTAAACAAAAATGGCTATTACTTGATTCTTAAATGCAAGGGTATAAAAAGATGCAGCAGTCACTCCCTATTACTCCTCTTGCACAATCAAGAGCTTTGTATTATCCCAACTGACTTGTAGCTTGAGTTACACAGTCTGCTTCCCTGCTTGCAGACACTGTAGTATTGAAGCACTGGGAGGCCAAAATACATTGTTGCATGTCTTAAACGTGTACAGAGCTGGTACTGAACAGAAGAAATGAATGGAAGACAATAATGGCTTTTAAATGTAGTATATTAATGCATCTGATTGTGATGGTGATGGGGGGATTATGGAAGGGAGAGGTAACAAGATGCAAAATAAAAATGTAGGGAAGAATTTGATCTTATTCAGCTATCAGTCATTAGAAGAATTTGTGAAACAAAATCTGCAAATGCTTTGCCCAGATGACCTGCAGACAGACCAGGAACCTGCAGTAAGATCAGCTGTAACCAGTGCATGAGTCAAATGAACCCTGCATGTGCCTGTTATTTAGGGATCTGGCCCCAGAGGGGCTGCACCTGCATCAGCAGTCAGTCTGATGGCCCTGGCCCGGCAGTGTGCAGAACCAGCCTCAAAGCAAGTATTTCCACTTAGAGGACGACAGTGCTCACCTTTGTACCCAATGCTTGTGTGACAAACGGGTTTACTAGATTAGGCCTGTGTAAACTGCAGGTGACTCAGTAACAGTTTTCATTATTCTGAGCCAACAAGGAATTAATCTCATTATAAGACGGAAGGAAGTCTAAGTGTACCTTCTAATTTTTTTTTTTTTTTTTTTTTTGGTAAGCAATCTGAGACTTCAGCACTCCTGGCCTTTTGCAAGTGGGACAGCCTCCAGAGTGCCACTGGAGATAGCTGAGCCCAGCAGATTTTCAGGCCTGTTATTTCCTTAAAATCCATTCATTTCCCACCATAATTTAGTCCAACTTCCAACCGTATTTAACAACCGCTTGTTAAGAAACTGAAATTACAGTAAGAGACAGTTCAAACCTCCAGATTTGTCTTTGGGGAGGGCTTTTTTTCCAAGCTTCCCCATACAGTTGATACCTCAGGATGGCCAGCTTCTTATGAGTGGGAGCGCATGGCTGCAAGGCAGGAAGGTGCCTTGCTCAGAAGCACAGCATGAAACCTGGGACAAATCACGAAATTATTCTTTAGATGAGAAATTGCAGGAGAGAAAAGTTCTATAGAGTTGAGCTTGTTGTTTATGTTCAGTGTCACCATTGTACTTGCAGGACTCCTCTCCTAAAAACAAAAAAGCTTTTTGAAACAGCAGCAGAGTTTACAGAACATCAAAATACACTTTTTTTGGAGTTTCACAATTGCAATGTGATTTGTGAAGGCTTTATTAGAAAAGAGATCATGAATGTTACATGTCATTTAAATTGGCCTCTAAAAGGATCATAGCGCATGCAGGGGGAATGCAGAAGGAAAAAAGAGCGACATAGCCCTCTTATGGCAACCGTGTTAAACCAAAGGAATTTTAAACCAAACACAAGACTTAAACACCTAACAGCCTCCAGCAAAAGCGTTATTTGCTCTGGTCTGGGCGGGGAAGACAAGGGCAGCTTTTCAGTGCTGTGTTGATACTGTAAATCCAGCGTGGGAGGAGGGAGGGGAAGGAGAAGCAGCGCCCGGCCCCGATTTGGAGCAGACAGGTCTCCGCCTGTATGACTGGGTCAGCAGTGCAGGATGGACTAGTTTCCTAAAGTCAGCTGAGACCGGCTAAATGCTGTAATTCTGAGGATGCCTCCTCTACTTTCTCTGTGGATGAGTTAGGCTTCACACCTGCTTAACCTACATTAGAATAGGATTAATTACCTGAATTGCAAGGCCCCCTTAGCCAGTCAGCACGTTTCTGGCACGGCACATGGTGACCTGGTCCTGGTTATATATAGATAGAGATAGCTGGGGGAGCATCTGGGCTGTAATGGCAAGGCTCGATCCAGTCTGATCAACAGAATCAGCAATTTTAAAAAATGGGTCTTCAGTAATAGCCTTCTACATCAGCTGGATCATGCAAGAGCTTTATGAACTCCTTTCTTCTCTGTTGGTAAGCGTTTTTACTGAGCAGTGCTCAGTTTGTGTACACGTATATGTACATGTACAGAGAGAGAATCCTGGGCAACATGAGAGACTCCAAAGAGCGCAGATACTGAGTGCCAGTGTGTTTAATTACCTAGGTGGAATGCTTGTTTGCTGTAACTTTTAAGTCAGTTTACCTTATTACTTAAATTCATTGTCTCAAAGTCTAATACTTCATAGAGATTCTGGCAGGCAGGAGTAGTTAGGTAATTTTCCATGGGAGGAAAAAAATAGAGAACAATCCTTTTGTTTGAAAACCTGTTCTATAAAGAGAAAATTGTCTGACAGATCTGCCTGAGGGATTTTCCAGCCCAAACTCCTGAGACACGTATTACAGACAAGTAGAAATTCCATAGTATAGCTGAACTTTCTCCCCAAAATGTTTTCATCTGCCATGTTGTGCATCATCAGTTTCAATCAGCTGCATTAGCAGTTGAGGTGAAATCAAATATTGAAATGAGATCCAACTGCAGATGCAAAAAGCACCACGTTCAATGGAAATGACACTTGAAAAGTAGAGTCAGAGAACTTATTCGTACATGTTATGCATGAGATCACAGGCATGGGGAGTTGTGATAAGGATGGAAGAAGGATGGGGCAAATCTGCAGTCTGCATGCATCTAGCTGCTAGAGACACTGGGGGGATAGTTTAGCATATAAACGCTGCTGCTCATGTGTTTGTTCACAGATGAAGCTGCACTTAGTGGCATGTCACATTCTGACGTTAGCAGGCTGCAGAGTGTATTTCTAGCCAGCGATTTTCTTGTAGCTGTGTTTTAGTATCACACATTCCTTAATGATTAGGGTGTACATTTCCTACAATTGGAGGAACAATCCTACAATCTGATAGTACATGGAAGTTACCATAGTTCTTGAGTCCTGTATTAATTGCACTTGCAGTGAGAATAATTTTGATTTCTTCTCCATAATGGTCTCTTGTAGAAAGCCATTCACCTTTGTAAGAAGTATTTCACTTTTCACTACATTGAAGTTTTCCAGAGATAAAATTAACCTTTGCGTAGATCTGGGAGTCTATTTCTTAGAGAATCTTCAGCTATTGATTTAACATGCACTATGTGTTGTGAGCTCCAGGTGATCCTCATTCAGTGAAATTGGTGGAAGTCTCGTTTTGCATTTCTTTGCATTTTGTGTCACTGAATGTTTTCCAGATGCTGTTCATGACTTGTGCTGAGCAGTTTGCTTAATATGAGTCAATATGGATTTGGAGTTTGCAGTGATCTCATGATTTTGCCTAGCACTTAAAAAATTATGAGCAACTTTTGTAGTGTGATCCTCAGATATGAATCCAGAGCCACACCATGGTCTCTGCAGTCAAAAGCCCTCAAGTGCAGGATGGTTTGGAAAATGCAGTACACAGGAAATCCAGGTGGAGTTCAGGGAGAGTTGTGCGCATACTGTATAGAATGATTCAAGCATTTGTAAACCTACAGAGGGCAGTGTCAGATAGAGGCTTAGATGGGCATTTCAGGAGAGAAAGTCAAAGGAAGAAGGAGTTGACTGTGAATATCTGCACGCTCATGTCCTAATCAGCCAGCATCAATGGCAAACATGAAATTTTTCAGAGATGCTGCATAGAGAGAAAAAAACAATACTTGAGGTTGGCGGAGGAGAGACGTGCTGCCCTGGGAACCATGGGGTTCAGGACTACAGCCACTCAGGTGGACTGGAATTTGCCACTGATTGCTAGCTACACAGACAAGTGTACTCTCTCCATGGCAGAAAGTGGTGGCTATTTATATACTGAATAGCAACACTAAACAACTTAGGAGAAGCAGTGAAGTGTGTCCTAGCCAATTAAAAATGCAGTGAGAATTTTAGGTAGGCAAAATGTAATTATTTAATTGGAATTTGACTGGGATGCTTTCCCACTGTTAAAATAAGTATAAATTACATGAACTGTAAAACTTTGAATTATGAAAATATTTTGAGGTCTTTGAGCATGGTAATTGGAGCTATATATTCAACTTTGTTTTTAACCTGACACTTCATAATAGCTATTCCCCAAAGCAAGTTTTTTTCACATTATCGAATATCCCTTAGTGAAGCAAATTAGCAATCAGTCTGGAAAATATTTAAGTAGTACAATCACATTATTTACACAGACACTTCCATCATGCAGAGTTCTCTGTGCTCCCAAATATTTGTAGGATCAGTTCCTCAGCTGTCAACATTCACAGCTGATCCTCCCTCTTTCATAAACCTTTATATGAAAGCCCATTTAGGTCAATAGAAAGACTTACCTTGATTTCACTGGGCTTTGGATCAATCCCTAAATATGCAGGTCACAATCTGAAACATATGTGGACCTCCAAATATTTTTATTTTCCTTCTGCTTGAGTTATCACTTTCGTTTTAATGCAGGAGAGAGACTTGGTGCAATTCCTTTTATAATTTTTTTAATTGTTATTGTTATTATTATTAACAAGGGAATCCTATTGTGGAGAATTAGGGTCATTCACCGTAAGCACAGTGAGAATCTGCTCTTATCTAGAACCATATTTCAGCTCTCACGGAAACACCAGCGTATGTCCAGAATGATAGAATGTTTATAGCTAAATATATTATTAAACTGTTATGTTATCAATGTGGTGTGGATAAAAATCTACAGAAAACCCATGCTTAGTGTTTGGGATGATTTGAAAACAGTGTTCAGTATGCCTCTGGCAATGGGTTCTCTGACACTGTGGCTGTAGGCAGTGGTTCTGTTTGGATCATATTGGCTGAAATGCACTCCCAAATTATCTACCCATCAGGTTGAGGAGCTTACAGGAATTAATCCTGTAACTTTTATACTGATAAGGAGTGTTCTTCTGAGGTTCCCAAAATTAAAACTTCTTTTCTTTCTTACGAACATTTTTTCCCTGACTCAGTAAAGGTTTTGTTATCATTACTCTTTGGGTCTTTGCTTGCTGCTTTTTAAGGATGGAAGGCACAATAAACCCTGTCCTGGCACTTCAGTTGATACATTTGTACGGTGCTGAGGTACAGGCTCCATGTTACATCCATACTTGGCTCGTTATCCTCTTATCAAGCTCTTTGCATCCCTTTGTTTATTTGAGGAGACAGGAAGACTGTGTGAAGGCTGCTTAGTCAGGGATATCAGCGTTGTTGGCAGGGGAGTGATTGCCAGTTGAAAAACAAGGCATTATTGCTCATTTTTTCCCTCTTATTAGTTTGATTACATTTGCAAATCAAATCAATCCATCAGACATGATCAGGCCTCGTCCGCATTTTAAGGAATAGTAATCTCCGTCTAATAAGATGCAAATGTGTCACATCGGTAAGTAACCAATAAATCATCGTCTTGTCTTTGGCAATCATTAAATATCAGAACCAACAGTCAATTTTTAGTATTTTCAATTTGCGATATGCCGCTGGAATATAAAGATAGATGGACGTAATTACACAAACCAAACACTATTTCAGTTCATTCCAGACAGCAAATTTAGTGGAAGGTATAACTGGCTTGTCATCACACTACATTATTCCTGGCGGTTCATGCAAAGTTCACAGACAAGCTTCAAATGGACATTGCTTTTTCTACTTCCCTTAACAACATTCCCACTACCACCACCAAACTTCGATAAATGATTTGCAGTGCTGCAGGACATCACTCCCATCAGTGCACAGAAAAGCACAGAAACATTCCACATGCACACACTGTAGACACCTTGTGCATGTGTAGAACTGAAATCAAAAAGTTTCTGCATTCTGCCTTCCTCTTTCTATTTTCTTCTTTTATTTTTAGACAGTTTGATCTGAAACTTCTTTTTTTCTATTTACAAAGAATACATTTTTCACAAAATTTGTGAGTCACCTCATATTTAGGAGCACAGTGCAGACAGACATCAAGAAGGATTGGGACACCAGCTTCCCTCTTTCCACCTTCAATCTTCATCTTTTCAAAGAATGGAAAATCAAATTGTTTTTCTTTATTCCTTTTTTTTTTTTTTTCCCTAATTGATCTGGGATTTGGGAAAATTGATTGTGTTGTGTTCGTTAATTGATACGTCTTTTGTCTGATTTGCAATGTCTTGTTTTCCATTAATGACTCCATTTGTGTACAGAATCTACACGCTTTTCAAGAGGGAAGAAACCATAAGCTGATGTACTGGCAGAACTAGTAATACAAGAAACCCAAATCTTGTCTTAAACAGATAATGGCTTTCCCCCAGCTGTTCTCATGGTATAGAGCAGCGAACCTGACAGTGCCATCCCACAGGCAGAGCTATGGCTTCCACAAGAGTTTTGCCTTGGAAATTGCATTTCTGGCCTTTGTGGAGGAATGGGTGACATGAGGGAGAGTGCACACTGCCTGTGCCGACACAGTCGTCTGTGCAGAAGTAAGAGGATTTTGTAGGCTTGTGCTGACTTATGTAGGTTTCCAGTGCAGCGAAGCCAGACAGTGGGCTTACTGCAGTTGACCTTAAGAAACTCCACAGAGGTTTTTCATGCCCTGAGTGGACCTGGTGTGGCAGTACCTTGCCAGGTTTGTTTCAGCTGATGCTCCTTCAGAAGCTAAACCTCATGTGCCTTGGAGTTTTGGAGGGATCCTTTATCCTCTCTGTAATAAAATAAATTGTACAGTAGAAGTTTGATGTGATTGGGTAGAGGAACTAAATGGAAATTCAGGAAGAAGCTTGCATGTGAGGACTTTGCTGCGCTGAGCTCTTTGAGTGGCAGTTCTGTTTAGAAGGCAGGGGGTGAGGAGAAGGATTTTGTGGACAAGAGTGTGTAGACTCTTGTATGATTCCTGTGCGCTGTCATTTCTTGGCATCAAAAGCTCTTTTTCTTTGATTATGGAATACTGCAAAAAATTCCTGTGAGTTGCATGCAGCATCAGTTCCACATGCTGGAGATGTAGACAACTTGAAGTGCCCTGTCAGTTGACAAACTGTTCTTGCTATTGTGAAACAAAGAACGTTTTTCACTGTGGGCCAGTTTTTATCTTCAAACTCGTGTGATCAGTAGGAGTTTCATGAAAACAAGAGGTTTATTCCGTATACAAAGTGAAGCAACTAAGCGACTGTTGCTCTGTGGTGTTAACAAAGTTTGGCCATCCTTGCACTTTTTCTCCAGTTTGTTTGTGTGTAAACAGACTCCTTGATGCTTTGTGTCTCAGTTGCTGGACTGATGCTGCTGCTTGTCAAAGTCTCCCCTGTTTCTATAATCTCTAGAGGCTCTAGTGAGTAAAAGCTGCACACAGAGGCCGTGTGCCTAAGGAGCTCAGTACCAGAACCTTATGTTCTGTCTAACCAATTTACATACTACCATGGTATGTTTAATTTGCTTTTTCATCAAATCAATAATGGGTCTAATTGAAAAAATTGGCAGAACTACATGCAACCTAACTAGCAGTGTCAGTGTTTTCTGACATCAGAAATGTAGCACAGCTATGCAAGTGACACCTGTGTTAGCGATGCACTTCTGTTCCTAATGTGTACAAAAACAAACATTGCTCAGGTGCAGCATCTGTACCAATTGATCACTATGCTATCAGAATTAATCACCTGGTATTCTGCTCAGAGAATAAAATTTACATCCTAATGTATGACAGTTATACTTGCACTGCTAAAAATGGTACTATTCACTCCTCTTTGAAGGTGTGCATGTTTTCCTAGGCAAACCCAGTAGTTCTCATTCTTAGAAAATTCTCAAATACCTGGCGTGGCTTCTTCTATTAAGTTTCATCTTTTCAAAGATGTGCTCATACTGGTCTGTGTGGTGAAATGGATTTTGTCCCTAGAATGGCATATTTGGCTCAGGACGGGACTGCAGCCATGCTGCAGGTGCCTTGGCTCACTGCAGGAAGGAGCGAATGGCGGCTGCCACCCTCATGGCCAGCAGTGCTCATGGGCAGGGTGGCTGGCAGAAGGGGGCTGCCCAGGTGCACCACACGCAGAGTGGGAGAAGGTGAATGCTGCTTTTAAAGGAAGGAAAGTCGACTTTGTGCTCTGTGTAATTACAGAGCTAGCTGGATTTAAAATATGGTAAAGTCATTAGCATAGGGTAATCACCTTTGGTGCTAAAATCAAAATAATAACAATAGGGAAATACAATGCTTTTCAGAGAAATTTTGTGTGGATTTTTTATTGTGTGGCTAATTACGTATTTACATGTAATGGCATGAGCAGAGCCATTACAGTCCATTGGGTAAATAATATGCATTTTAAAAACCATTTATAAATATGTATTTATTTGATGGACCAGAACGGTTTCTGGAAGTCATTCTCATCCACTGAGTAAATAATATGTGGATTGCTTTTAAAAATAAATATGTATTTCTCCAATAGACATTCCAGGCCATTGGGTAAATAATATGCATTTTTCAAGTATATAAAAAAATACACATGAATGTATAGAAATCTGGCTTAAATATGTATCTTCCTGAGAGATAAGATGACTCCAGAGGTGTCAGGCATAGCTTTGAAATGTCTGTTTTGAATTGTCAGTCTGTGTCACAACCCAGAGTTAATTAAATGTATTTTATGCATTTTCATACGTACTGTATAATATCAGTGTCTGTTTATAGTTTTATAACACAAGTGCACTTGACCCTCTTACTCAGTGTGATAAAGTCAGCACTTCATGGTTGAAATTGTAGTTTTACTTTATGTTCATCTTAACGCAGCACAAAATGCATTCATCCTATGGGCTTTGGGACAAGTACATGGGAAAAAAGTGTGGTTTTAGGGTTTCAGACAGAGACCCTGGCAGACAGGGACAGCTGCCATATCCATTGAATACCCATTGCCTTCCCTTTCATGGCTCTGCCACCACGCCGCTTTGTCACCTTGAGCAAGCCATTTAACTTCCTCGTGGGGAAACTGTAATTTGCACCTCCAGTTTTGGGAGTCCTCTGAGAGCTATAGGTTTAAAACATGAAACACGACTCACAGTGTGCTAGGATTGAAAGATGTGAGCGCAGCACATTGTTGGCATATTTATTTTATGTACAGTGGGCTACAGCATATCCACCTTTTTTCTAAACATCTTAGTTATTTTATCCTTCCTTCTGTTTTTTATACTCCCCAAAGAGCGTTCAGTATATTTAGTAGATTTTTTTTTTCCTGATGGTATCAGTTTGGTGCTTGTCCAGACATTACCTGAATGAAATTCTCAGCAACCCTGTGAAATTAGTGTGTTCATGCATAGCCTGAGAAGAGAAATTAATAAATAAATAAATAATAAGGCAGAAAGTATACAGTGACTCCAACAGCCTAGTTGTTACTTTGATACTGAGGGAATGAAAATGTAAATTCATAGTGGGAATGTGTTTCTACTGGAGCTCTATTACAAAAACAATCACAGCAACAGTGAGTTACTACATAAGAGCTTTTGGAGCAGTCTCTCTGCGCAGACATCTCAGAAACCAAGATTTGGCCTTCAGAGCAGGCGTTGTGAGAGCATAGTAAATGTGGTGTTTTGACAGAAGACATGAGGAAATTCAAACTTCCTTCTCATACCACCAGTAGAGTTGACAAGGGAACGAGGGAAGCTGTAGTGAAGTCACCAGGAAGTAGGGTCATGTCAAAAATGGTGTTTAAAAGCAAAGCAAGGGACAAGAAGAAGGGCAAAGAAATAAAAAATAATCCATCAGTATTAAAGTTATCTTTCAGACCTTTCTCATGGCACATCCACATACAGCACAATCATGCTTTCCATGTTAATTTTTAAACTGTTGGCAACTGTGTGCAAATGTCTAGAGTTCAGTGTTTTGGGGTTGCACACAATCACAACATAGAACATCAAATGAGGAATGAAAAGTAAAGCCCAGCTCTTATGTCACAGTGAACTTAAACACAGTAAAACTTTTTAGAGCACAGAACTGCACAGAGAAAAAACCCAACAGTTAAGTTAGGATGGGGCATCGCTGGTTAGATTTTAAACTGACTTCCTAGTTCCCAAGTGATTAAAAGGGTCTGGCAGAAAGAAGGCATATAAGTATATGAGATATTGTTGACTCAGCCTGGTAATAACCAGTTGGTAGTTTGCTAGGACATAGTAGTGGAAGGAGCTGCAGGTATTGAACTTAAAGGAAGAGTGAGGGGGTAGTGGGATTAAGTATCTATCCACTAACAGATGGGAGACATGGAATAATATGGAAAGGTGGTGAGGGCTAAGATGGCACAATTGTAAAAGACATGGTGTGTATATCTTAGTCACTTTGAGACCATATTGAATGTGGCTGTTAAATTCTCTGTACAATTAAAAGGGATAGGAACATTTGTAATTTTGTTGCAAGTTGATATGATCTCTTGTCACTGATTTGAGTAAGATGGTACTATAGTTTTTAATTTAGCAGATTAAGAGGCACAATTAAAATATCACAAGAAAGATCATAATCTAAACCTCTGGGTGTTCTTTGGATTTTTTTTTAGTTTTTTGATGTTGCTGTTAGTTTGTTTTGCTTATCCCTGCCAAATTGATAACAAGAGTTAGTGTATGTAACAATTACTTCCACTACTGTGGAATTTGCTGTAGTTTGTAGGCTGAAGTGTTAATAAATACCTTGCAGTATTCCAGAGGGACAAGCTTTCCATCTAATTAATAAAACTGGAAAGAATACCCAGGACACTGAACCATATCTTTCTTATTAGTGTTGGCTTCTACAAAGGAGAATCCCTGAATCTCAACACATTAGTAAATGTCATACTCCTGGGTTGCGCAGAGACCTCTTGAAAAACTGCTGATTTGCTGTAGAATAAAATCACCATAGACTTTAGAAACATTTCATCTAGGGAATACCAAGTGTAGAAAATCAGTGTAAAACATGACATGCATTATAGCAGCTACAGATTTGTGCCACATTTGGTGAATCTTGAAAGAGAAAACATGCAATTATACCCCATTTCCCTTCCGTTTTTGGTCTGTACTTATGCTAATGAATCTCTGTATGTCAGAGTATGGCCTTGCTGCAGTTAGGTTTTCTAAAGACTGAACAAAAGCCCTCTTTTGCATGTTCTTTCAGAGAGATTCCTTAGAACACTTTATGCTGATGTGTAAGCTGCATGCAGCTGCTTATTGCACATCTATGTAATGCCAATTCCCTTTTCATCTGTAGTAATCCATACTTTGTCCCTGTATGTCCAATCCAGTTCTGTTTCATGGCAGTTTGAGCTAAACCAGAAATGAGCAGCCTAGCTTTGACCATCATGTAATTCTTTGCTATACTTCATTACAATGCAGCTGCAATCTTACACTAAGCAATAGTGATGTGCGTTCTCTGATAGACTGAGCGTTCACCAATGTAAATTAGAAACCACACAGCTCTTCTGTGGAAAAAAGAATGTAGGATGGCATCGATGTGATTCCTCATATTATTTGCATTATTTTTGATGTAGCAGTCCAATTGGTATAACTCTGCTTCCAGAAGGAATTAATATGACATCTTTGTATTTACTTCTTACTTGAAGTTTTTGCTCTGAAAAATGTTCTTGCTGGGTGCATTTGTATTTTTTTTTTTTTCATTCTGCTGATGTGAGTGATTGGGTGAGAGGATAAAAAGAGGGAATGTTACAGAGCTCATCCATGATGCTAATTTAGTTAAATAAAAGTCAACTGGATGGGATGTGGAGAAGGTAGAAGATTTACCACATTTTGTCCATGCTTCAGCTAAGACCTTTACTGAATTCTGGTAAAATTTTACCACATAAGAAGGCAGATTAAAATGTTATTCAGGAATCAGAGTCCAGTGATACCTGTATATCTTGGTATTTCACATGGACTAATGTACTGTATGTGCTTAAATTTTTGGTTTTGTGTGTACCCTGCAAGGAATAGATGAATTCACACAGTGTTCAGTGAATATCCCCTATACATGTGATTTCATTAAAGCTCATTAACAACAGATACTGGTCCTTAGAAGACCATACATAGTTATACCCAGCTTAAAAAAATTCCAGAATTACACATTCCCTTTCTGCAGTAGCTTTTACAGTACTCAGAGTTTACTTATTGCAAATGCATGCATCCACAGGCCTATGCAAACACACGCATCTGCCTTGCTGCTGTTACGTATATAATGCAAATTTCTTGTGCTTTGGCTCTTCCCTATTTGTTAGTTATGTCTTTCCACAGCAGCAGCTCCAGAGTGAGAGCTCAGTTGCTGTGATTTTGAGATTCTTTGCCTGGGGCAGATCACTCTAAGCTCTTCTGTTGTAAACTGTTAATGTAGCAGCAGGCTCCAAACACCTCTGAGGAAGGCAGCCCAGATTCTGAGACTTAAATTTTAAGGAATGGAGCAAGTGAATACTTATAGTGAGAACTTACACTCTACTGCTTTCAGCAGTCATCAGCCTCAGAAAGAGACCTAAACTGTACAGTAAGCAGAAGCTTCATGAAAACTTTTTCTAAATTCTTCAATTTAGAGACTATACTGAATAAGGAAGAAAAAGCCTTTGTCCTTTTTTTTTTTCCTTTTAAGTTTCCTTGTCTTCTGATGCATTTCAGCCATGAACTTGAAATCGGCGTCACAACTAATCTTATGCTGCTGGAAAGACTACTACTAGATCTAGTTTTAGAGCAAATGTTTTCATACTCTTTCCTGAACTTTTTCAAAGTTGGTGAGGATGCTGCAGCTCTCCATCTCTGTTTCTCAGAGATCATTTACTCAGCTTTTTCTCACTCTGGAGCAACAAACAGTAGGTATTTGGAAGGCCTTCTGACTTATATTAGAGTGTATTGTTGGAGGTCACCCCTATAAAGTACTTGCTGGTGGTGCAGGTACCAAGATCATATTGAATTTTCTTGTTACTTTATCTTACACTGAATTTTTGAAAGTATTTTCATTTTCAAACTGAACATAAAGTAATATAGGACAACATCGCATAAAATTGTATTTCCCATTCTGCCTCCAGTGAAAGCCTGTCATCTGACTTCACCTCTGTGCATCTGCTCAGAATAATACATTTAGAAACTAAGAATATTTTGCTTTTTTGGTCTCGTAAGCAAAAGACTTGGATTTGCTTTTAAGAATATGATTTTCAAATTTGTGTTTTATCTGGAGGAAGAGCTGATTTGTCTGTATAAATCCCCTTCATCAAAACTAGCAGATGAATAAGGTGACACCTTGCCTTCCATAGAAAAATACATAGTCCTAAAGCATATGTAATTTTTTTTTTTTTTTTTTTTTTTTTTTTTTTTCTGGAGAACTATGAAAGGGTTTTACATCTTTAGGAAGCCAAACAGATTTCAAATTGAATAAGGGTGGAAAAGAGCAGGAGAGAAAGAGGAAGGATTTCCTTTCTGCGAGCCGCCAGCTTTCCCAAGTGCCTCATCCTCTCCCCTCTGTCATCCTGAGGCAATGTGCCTGCATTTGTGTGTAGATTTATAGTTTATCTTTATCTATGGCTTCATCTGTAGGTAGCTATTATAGCCGCCTTGCCTGGATATTGTTTGGGCCTGATAGATCTGTCTGTAGTTCATCAAAGGGGAGCTGAGTGGCTAAAAGCCATTGGGTCCAGCTGAGGATGAAATACGAGCCATCAGCCTTGGTAATGGCTGTAAAATTTCATAATTACACGGCCTTTATTACATTGCATAATGATCCTGAAGCAGTATGGAACAATTAATTAAGATTTTCAACCGTGGCTCTTTCAGAAATTAAAAGGTGCTGGTGGCTGAGAAATGGGGAAGTGTCTTGTCCTAAAAGCATTAGGGATGCTTAAGAAGTACTTCCTGGGTGCTTTTTTTTAAAAAAAAAAGGCAAAAGAAAAAGAAGTAAAGAATAAAGATGCAGAATAGAAGATCAACTAGTTAGGCAGCTAATGTCACAGTAATGTTTTTGTACTTCACTCCTAATTCTTCATTTCAAACTTGATTCTAAAGCTCCCACAGCAGTAACTGCTGTAAAGCTGTTCCTCTTCTGTTCTCTAAAAATTTTCATGCCTTTTTTTCCTATGCTCTGTTCCAGGCATTTGTCACACTAATAGCAGCATATCAGAGTGTAGTGACCAAGAATTTCCTTGTAATGAACTTTTCTGTGTGTGAGGCCATGGATATTCTCTGAAGATCACTAGAGTTTGATAAACATTCCCAACAGGCATTTTTTGTAACTGTTTTTGTAAACTTCTTCCCCCCTTTTCTCCTTTGTAAAAGCACCGGGTCAGGTATAAGATAATATGATGTATTTTCCCTTATACCGATCTCTGAGCTGATCAGAAATAGTTTCTTAAGTTGCCACAAAAATATTGTGCAGCTTTCTGCTGCACGTAGTGCTAGAAGTATTTGCGTGTAAGCAATGGCAGCAGGAAGCAGGCGGGCACAGAGCGTGCCCCTCCTGTGACCAGCTCCTGGTTATCGTTCCAAAGGCAGCTGGCAAGCTGTGATCCAAATGTGAGGTGTGCAGTCCTCACTGTACTAGATGTGGTGAAACTGATGGAAAATAGCCCCACCATTGCCCATGCACTACCCACGGTTTCTGGTCTGGCAGGAAGGAGTCTCCTTTTCGCTGACTGCCATTAGTTGCCCTTTTCTTCCCCTCAAACTCTTCTGGTTCATACGAACTCTTTGTCTAACTCTTAGACAGAATGAGTGTTGAGTTTTAGTGTTTTTAAATTGACCGGTTATCATGTAAGGTCCTATCAGTCTAAATATTTTATGAGAAGCTAAGGTTTCCCCTGGGCACCTCTAATAATGAACTTTCGGCAGGAAATTTAGAAAGGATTATGTGTTTCAAGGAGGAGCTGGCTGCTCGAAGTAAATTCTCTTGTTGAGTCATTTATTCCCTTAATAGGAATTTTCTGATCTGCTGTCATTCTTGTTCACACACTGGGTGTCACTGCCTCTAAAACACTTGTCATTCTTTAATGGAAACAAAATAGTCATTGCAGTCAGAGCCGCAATGTCATTCCACTACCCCTTGCTGCGTCGGCAATAGTGAAAATGACAGAGCGGCTCTCAGTAGGGGTAATTAAAATGTAAATATTGATATTTTATTATTTGAAATTACTTTCCAGTGCGGCATTTAATATCTCTCCATCTGTGCGGCTCTGTTTAGCGGTCACTTTAGTGCAGCTCTGGGATGCCAAGCAGCGGCTTGATCCCCGTTATGTCAAAATGCTTGTTGCTGCTTAATTTTGATATCTAATTAAGTGGAAAAGTACAGTCCACACTGTAATCCATGGCATCTTAACCAGCTGCTTGGGTATATTTAGAATTAATCTCCACTATGGAATCATCCTAATGTATGCAATTAAGTGTCTGCCGATGGCTAATTAGGTGTATTAGAATCAGGCAGCTTCCTTTTTTTTTTCTTTTTCTCCTTCTCCCTCTTTATTTATTTATTTATTTATTTATTTATTTATTTATTTATTTATTTTATATGTGCGTGTGTGTGGACTCCTATAGACTTAAGTTACACCCTCCAGAGATTATCTTAGTGATACTTATTTCACATGGGAGAATGAATACATGTTCATCTGTGACTTGTACCCAAAAGGAGGGAGAACAGAAACATCATTGGGATTTTTTGACATCTGCAGCAGATCAAGAAAATCAACTAACCAATGGAAATGTTTTTAAAAATTTGGAAGGAGGAAGTTGTTCTGAAGTGCAAAAAGATACATCTACCAGAAATCTTCCTACCTGAGGTTTTTGCTTTGGCTCCAGGGATTTTGTGCAGTTCGGCACACGGAGGGTTAACACAGAGATGTTGGTTGGGTGGCAGGCAGGGATGTTTTTGTGCTGATACATTCAGTGTGTGGTTTGTGTTATTAAGGTGATTCAGGAGCTCCTGGGAGCCTGGCCCTGCGTGAGGGAGGCAGCAGGGATTGCTGCCCACCCAGCCAGTGAACAGCGAGAAGTCCGTCCTTTCTGTGGGAAAGAAAAGGGATAATCAAACAAACTTGGCTTTGAAGCCTGGCATGTACTCAAAAACATGCGTCCACAAAAGATGGAAGGAGTTTTTGTGTGAAACCAATATTTATGTTGAGAATATGGTTGGTCTTTTTTTATGTAGACTCACTGAAAAAAGCCCATCGGGATCATAAGTGTACTCTTGGTCTGTTTTATCCTATACAAATGCTTGAGCACGCAAGTGGTTCCTTGGAATGTACCAGATATCCTAAAAAGCAAATTTCCTTTTAAGAATTGAAAGAGTTAACTTTAAATAAGCAGACCAAAGCATGTATGTAGTGCGTTCGATAGATCACCCTCTGGAATCTGCAAGTTGATAGTGCTGTCCTTAGGGAGATCTCCAGCTTCTTTGTGCTAGACCAGGCTGCTACGCTGAATTTAGAACTTCTTAATGGTCCGTATTTTAGAATTTAAAAAGTCACTACAGAGAAGTAAAGCATAAGGATTTCCATGTGCCAAGTGTCCAACATACAGGAGAAAAAAAGAACAGTTTATGATTAATCAGGTATTTTCCTCTATTCTCAGAGCATCTGTTGACTATCCAAATAGAAGTGTTTGGCTTGTTTCCTTTTTAATATAACATTGGTATGAATTTGGAGTAATACTATTTAAAATTGTGGAAGCGAAAGCTCCAATGGTAAAACTAGCCCAAAGGAAAAATCAGATATTAATCTGTTTAAATCTGTTTTATTTTCCTTTATCTAAGTGAGTTCTGGAATTATAAGGTATGAAATGAAAATTAATGGAAATAGAGTGCACAATATTTCAAACCATCTGTTTCCAGAAATGCCATTAGGAAGTATCCCATACGTGGAGGTCTCACCAAATCTGTCCTGAAGCAAGGTTTCTCTCCACGTTTTTTCATCATTAATGTTCCTCTGCAGAGTATTAGCAATTGAAAGTGCTTCTGTGAGGCCAGAGACAGTCTTAATTAGTGACATTTTGCAGCTCGTGACTGTTGCTAAAGAAGAAACTCATGAGATCTTGTGGTGTAACTAGAAATAAGAAATGTTAAAGTAGCTGCCTACAAATATTTGTCTGGTCAGAGAAAGGTACTCCTGCTACAAATCTATTGGAAGTACAGGGAGTTACATCTCACTGTGTGCATTCTGCTCGTATAGAAGTGACAAGCTGGAATTGTTCCTACCTAGTGTTACCATGTAAGGTTTTACAGGTGAAAAGAAAAATAATTCTAACTGGTATTTAAATTACATTAACACCTTTTCCTATAGCTGGAGAGAAAGGTTGCACTAAGCAAGCAGCATCTTCGCTGCTGTAAATGTCTAATTTGCTGCTTTTAAATTGCTGTGAACTTCACTTACTTACTCTTGCTGAATGAATCCAGTGTTGCAAATACTTCTGACAAGTGAATATTTGCTTAGTGAGAATCCATTGTTCTTAATGGATTGAGAGAGCTGTATGCTGTGAATGAACTGTTATTGCTGCACCATCTCTCCTCTGTTGTTCCAGGGAGACGAAAACAGTGTCACAATAAAAAGCCCTGGGCTTATGCTCTGTGGGGCATTTCCCTTTACACTGATAGGGAAGGAACTTTGTTCAAGGCCAGAAGGACACACTGAAAACAACACTAGGAAAATGGGGTGGTTTCGCTTGTCCTCCATGCAGAAAGTTGTTGAGTGAGATGAGTTCCTAACCATAACTTGAGCTGTGGCAGATCCAGTAAGAAGCTTGGAAGCTGTAGCCAACAAATGATGCAAGTGGAATCTTAGGCTGTACTTAATGTTTGAATTTGTGCTTTGGTATCTATCTGTGACTTCCAAGTTTGGGATTTTGTTTCATGATCTGACACCTTTCACATGAAAATTCCCTCTTGTGCTTACTTCTCATGAGGCAATTGCATATTGCCTCATGCAATTATTAGCCCTTTGGCTAGGGGCTCCATGAACAAATGGGTATGAAAAAAAGAAGGAAAAATAAATAAAAGAAACAAACGATATAACAGGTCCACCCCGAAATAATGAGTTGTTTCTATTTTAGTTCCAGCTTTTACCAAGAACCAAACTTCAACCATTATCTGTGAAATTTGTTGGGTGATTTGTCAGAGCTCTCCCTTCAGTTTTTCTAACAACTGAAATATATGCAAGTCTTGTTACATATTTTTATAATACCGAGTATTCTGAAATACAGTGAAATCAGTCTTCTGTTGAACGTATATAAAAAAAGGTACTCTTAATTGAGAGCTATGCGCTCTAAGACACTCTAAAGAGTGGAGTATCCTGGCCTTGAAAGGCAGTGGGATTCCTTCAGATTCACTCCTGTGCTGTCAAGAAAAAAGCATTTGGCCTGCTGCTTATCGTTTGAGTGTGAGGCCACACACCCTGTCTGTAAAGTGTTCTGTGCTTTAAAAAAGAGTTTCCAATATCCATTCGTTCTCTTGGCAGTGGTGACTTGACATCAGTTTTGAAGTAAGGAAATCGCACTGGAAACATCAGCACCGTTAAAACGTTTAGAAGGAAGTTAATCTATCAAAATTAAGTGTAAATAATTTGAAAATCCAACTCTGATATTTCAACTGTGGAAATATATTGAATCTGCAACACACTAGTGAACATGTCATTTTCAAGCACAGCTTTAATTATAGAAAATGTAAATGAAGATACTTGAAGTATAAACCAGGGCAAGCCAGAGGAATATTCTGGTCTTAAAAGTAACAAAGACAAAACCAACTGGTGAAGTAAATGGGAGGTGATTATCAGAAAGCTCGAGCAACTCCCAGGTTTGCCAGCAATTTCTTTTCTGGTCTGATCAAATATTATGATTTCTGAGCACATAACAGCGAGGAAGCAAAGTTCATTCCCTGCAAAGTGAAACCGCCAGGACTCGAGCCAGAGCAGCCCAGTACAGGCATCGCATCAAATGCTCAGGGCTGCAGACGATGGCAGGGCTGAGTCCAGTCTCAGAAATAAGTAGCTCTCGCAGCGCTGCGTGTGAGCTGCTCATCTTGCTGTGGCACTTGACCATCTGCAGCTGCTTCGCTGCAGCCCCCAGTGAGTTCATGTCCATGAAGTCCATCTTAATGAAGTAGAGGAAAAGGTCTTCAGGAATATAAAAGATTTCCCTGCTTAGCATGGAGCTGAGAGCAATGCGAAAAGAGAGCAAGCAGTGCAAGGTAGCGGCAAAGCCCTGTGGCTCCTGCAGCTCCACTCAACAGCACCACGTTGCACTGCTCCTTGCCGTGTTGTTCCCCCAATAAACGTGCGAGGGCCCTTCTACCTCTTTATTTCTGCTTCCTTGGAGCTCAGGGCTTGCTGGTATGTGAAAGGAGAAACGTAAGCATATGTTCAGTTGCTCAATCAACCTTTTCTCGATGCACACTCAGTGATCTCAGCAAGTCATTACGGCATAATTACAATTTGAGCGTGATACGCTGTTTGTAGAAAAGTATCTATTTTTAGCTGAAGGAATGCTACAGTCCCTGAAAAGGAAGAGAAAGAAAGAAAAAAAAAGGAAGGGAGAAAATCCGTAACCAGCAAATCAATGCTATTGTTAACTGATATTATGAGACACCCTGTAGATTTACAATGCTTGCATGCAGCCACATAAATCCGTGCTGAAAAGAATGCCTACCAGGGGTTAAATTCATGTGCCTGCATTGCAGCCTATTTCTGTCAACACTCAGCTCAGGAAATAAACATTTATGCTTTCTGAAATGAAAGTGTATTTTTGAAGACTAGCCGTCAGATATTTTTTGCCCTTCACACTTTCAAATGCTTAGCCTTTTTTGTAAGTTGACTGCAAAGTGCATCAGTTTGCTAGGCAAAAAGGAAAAAAAAAAACCCTTGACAAGTGCCCATGGCATCATTGTCATGCACAAGAGTTTCTGGTAGGAGATGGCAGGAGGGTTGGCACAAAACATGCTTCCTTCAAGCTTATTACCTCGGGGGTACCTGACTCCTGAGAAGCCTTTCGATCCTTCCAGATGACGTTATTCCCGGCTGTCATCTGCTTTCTCTGGAGCGCTGCTGCAGCCCAGCACTGCCGAGCTGCGGTCAGGGCACAGGGCCTTCCCACCAGCACAGCCTGCTGGGCGCAACATGGCGGCAGGGAGGGAGGCGGGAGTTGTCCCCATGTGCTGTGTGAGGAGGCACTGAGGTGTGCAGCGTCGTTTTTTTAAACAGCTGCTGTGCAGGTCTGCACCTAAAACTCCTTCCTAGCAAGGCTCCTAAGGGTAAGGAGGCAGAGCAGGCTGGACAAAGTTCCAGACCCTGCCATGGGCAGTACCTTGGGGCTGTGCTGGAAAGGCCGGTGCAGTAGGCCGGGAGTGCATTCGTGCATGAGCTGGAAACTTCTTTTCAGATAGTCACAGTGCAGAATAGGAAATGTCTGCTTGTTACGGAATAGAATTCATTTTAGGAGACCCCTATAATGAGAGCTTGAGAATCAAAGCTAAGTTTGTCATGAAATACACACAGCCTTCACAAAACATTTCAGAATGAATCCCTGTATGTAAATACACATATACCTCTGTCATCTGTTCTGCTAACTGTGACTTGCTGAGCACCTATTAAACAGGCACTGGTGGGATGCAGGACAACTGCTGGATACTGTCTCGTGTTCCAAAAAATCAGGTAGATTACAATGTCGTACAGTTCTATATTCCCACGAGGGGCGCCTTTAAAAGTTAAAACATGCTTTCACTGAGCAGGCTTTCAAGGAGAAGTTGCTTCAATCAGGGAGAAAATAATCATGTTTGTTTGATTTATTATTGGAGAGTAGAACAGTGTGGTTTATATCTAAGAGTTTTCCTCGTAAAAAAGTCGGTTGATTTTTCGTGTGTCACATAAAAACAATTAGTATATTTACTGTAGCAGAGAGCAGATTTTTCAAGAGTGCAGAACAATAAATTATATACAGAATCCTATTTTCCCCCCTCAGAGGACATATTTAATTTCCTTTTGCAGTGACACGATAAATGTTACTGAAACAGAGCAGTATTTATTAAAAAAAAATAATAATAAAAAAGTACTAAAATAGACAAGTAAACAAAAGGAGAAGGTTGGGAGTGTTCCAGGAAAAAAAGAAAAAAAAAAAATAGACTAGAAAGAAATTGCAAGTTAAACTTTTTTTTAATCAAATCTGATTTTATTGCTTCTTGCTTAATTAAACTCCTCGGAAGACTGTGAAACATTGTTATACCTGAAAAATTGTTAATTTGTAAATCACAGGGACAAAAGGGCTCCACTGCAACTTTAAAGTTTCTATGCACGTAAATGTCAATAGAGTGCCTTCTCCATCATCAGCACTAAATTCACATTGATGCCTCTTTTCTTCTCTGTATTGATCCTTCCATGAGAACGTAGATTTGTATCTGTTAATTAATGCGTCCTGAAACAGCGTTTGTATTAATCAGGCAGATAAGAAAAATTGGATGCCTGCACCCTCATGACAACCGTAAAAGTGCTGGCCCTGATAAAATCGTGGATGGACCTCAATAAAAAAGTTCCTCCTTCCACTCAATAAACTAATCATCCTGCTTTTAATTATTCGGCAGAAAGATGTGTGGAGATTGGAGAATGTGTAAATCTATTTACTAACAGCAGTGTCTGGGAGGGAGAATAGGGCTGTCACAGGACGGTGCTGCAGGCTATGGTCTCTGTCCATCTGCTGCTGCAGAAAAACTGGTTCTTGAAAGACGGGAAGGAACAGAAGCGCAGAAGCTAATTGAAATCACGAATTCTTCCCTATAACCTCTCAAACGATTATTTCTTCTCCATTTCTCTCTTATTTATTTTAATCACAGATGTGTTATTTTCCATTGTCACCTCCTCGAGGGTTTTCTGGCAGTGCTGGCTCAGGCTTTGTTGGTTTTATTTTGAAGGCAGAGAGCTACAGTTCTATCATGAGACTCAAAAGACAGTATGAGAAAATGAAAACAAATAAGGGGGAGGAAAAAGAGAGAGCAAGCATGCAGCCAGTTTTATATTTCATTTTTTTATGGATGCCTGGTGGTTTGGATGTGGGGTTGTCTTTTTTTATTGTATTACTTTTGTTGTTTAGTGCCTATAGAGAAAATCTTGTTTGGAGTAGGTGCCTTGCAGATTTGCTAGTTTATGAACTATTCCTGCTTGACTATAACTCTTGACTTTCAAAACAGAAAAATGCATTTAAGAGTAATCTGATGGCAAAAAGAATGTTCTTGCAGCAGGAACCCTGTCAGAGAACATGTAAGCAGCTCCATAAACAACTAAATGAAAGCCTCAGACATGCCTTAAGACCCTTTAAGAAAGGCTTGACTAATCCCCTTTGATGATTTTATTAAGTACTCGTGGTTGCTGGTGCCAACTGGCAAACTGCTGCAGCTCACCAACAGGCCAGGAAATCACATCGTCTCCCCTCTTGTTCCATAGCTCCTAATGTGATTGGGATATTAGCAGTTTGATATCAGAAATTAACAGGTACTGTAAACAAGAGGCTGAAAAGGTAAAGCAGTAAAGATGTTTGCCCCCCATGATCCTATTAGGAAAGACAGCAGGGGAAAAAAGAAAAAAAAAAAAAAAAAGCAAAAGTTAAATTCATTAAGAGGCATTTATTAAATTTTTCTTGTCCTCAGAAAGGTGACAGTGTGACTGCTGTTCAGTTGGCACCGTAGTGTGGCATTCTGTTCCTTCAAAAAGTGCAGCAGAGGCAGGAGCTGTTGCAGAAGGAATTAGCATCTTTTCTGAGGAGTGAGTTGCTTCTCTTTCCCCTGAGGTTAAAGTTCAAAGAGAAATTTCCTCTTTGTGCTTATCACTCTAATTCTATTAAAACACCAAATCTTCCCTTTCTGTTTTTTTTCCCCTCCTAAATCATTCTTCTTGGACTGTGGTGTAGATGAACAGGGGCAGGAAATCCCAATTCCACAGCGCTGGGATTTTAGAACTGAGCGTGAGTATTTCAGGGCAAAGAAGACGTGGTACAAATCCTAGCCTGTCCTTGTAATGCTCCCCAAATTAACACAGTTCCTACAGAAAGATTCTACAAAAACCTACTTGTTTACAACTCTGTGTGGTGATTAGAAAACATTAGGTATTGTGTTGCTTCATTTTACTGTAATAAAGTGAGGAAGACAGACACAAAATCAGAAGGGAGAATAATAAATGTATGTTTTATGACAATGCATATAAAAATAAGTAGAAGAGAAGATTTATGGCAAATCCAAACCTGCTTAATAGTTTTTCTTGTGTTTTGTTGTGTTTTTTTTTTCCTATTCAGGATTCTCTACTTTGTCTCTAGCTGACCAGATGAGCCTTCTGCAGAGTGCTTGGATGGAGATTTTGATTCTCGGTGTTGTATACCGGTCACTTTCTTTTGAGGATGAGCTTGTTTATGCTGAAGACTATATTATGGATGAAGACCAGTCCAAATTGGCAGGCCTTCTTGACCTTAACAATGCCATACTGCAACTGGTAAAGAAATACAAGAGCATGAAGCTGGAGAAAGAAGAGTTTGTCACCCTCAAAGCTATAGCACTTGCTAATTCAGGTTGGCAGAGTGGCACAATGGTTGCTACATTTTTAATATGTCACTTTTCTCCATAGTACTTTCTGCATGCTTGTTTTAAATACAGGTTTAGAACAAGAAGTTGGTAATCAGCCCTTAGTCTAACAGGTAACAATCAAAGCAGTTCAAACTAAGAGGAGCTTTCTGGTCCTAAGTAATCGGGGAATACATTCCTAAGGGAGTGGAGAGTAATGCACTGTGATTTGGAGAGTATTTTACAGGCGAAGATCCTTGCAAATGAATATGGATGCTCTTCTCCTAAATCCATTCCATAATCCAGATGAGTCTAATCATCGTAGTTAAAATGAACAGAAAGGATACAGGAGGATATGCTACATCCGTTCTCTTTAAATGCAGCTACTGATTTATAAGATAGAGTGAATTCAGGGTTTGGGAGGGGGGAGGAGATTCTTTATTAATCTGACGGGGACCCCATTTTACCTTTTGGATCCTCTGCATTTGTGGTAACGCTTCTCCAAAGATTACTGTTACCTGTGCAGAAAGAGTTAAAAATCTCAGAAAGATTTTTTTTCTCCTGCATTTGAATTTAAAAGTGCTGAAGCAGTGAATACTGCCAGATAAGTAAAAATCGTTTTTGCTTTGTTGTTTTTCCTTTTGTGTCTCCTTAATGCTTTATTGTGGTCTTAAGTCCCTTTTAGCATTTGCATAAAGTTCACGATAGATCCCTCTTTAATGACGTGCCGATCATTAGATACCTGTGTGTCAATAACATGCTCTGATGCTATGTTCCATTGACAGTCACACCGTGCCCCTCCATCTGCTTTTGTTTTGACCCTATCTTTGAACTTTATCTTGGTTGCTGGCCAGTAGTTTTCCCTTTAATTACAAGAAGGAAACTGTCAATAAAATCTGTTAAATGGGATGCAATGAGTGGCTTGAATGGGCGGACGGCTATTTGTTCAAATTCTGCAGCATTCAAGGTATTGACAGTTTGTTTTCTGGGGCCATATGTGACGATCAATCTCAGACTGGGCTCAGCCGCGCTGAAAAATGAAAAACCAGATTGCTTTTGCTTACTTGTGGATGACGACTTGTGATTTGGCGCGGTCCTAGTGAGATGAGACCTTCTGCCCAAATTGCCCCCCTGAGAGCCAGGACGCGTGACTGTTTTTAGAAATAATTTTTTAATTGATTTTGTAATTAACAGTTCATCTACAATATTGATGCATGAATCCTCAGATTGATAGGAGGGAAATTGTTTTCAACAATGAAGTTGTACTTTCCTATTTGTCTTTGTAATGTGATTTAGCACTCTGCATTTTTAATTGGAAATATAATTCAAAAACATGCAAAGCCAAAATGCTTATTAGTTTCTTTGTATTCTCCACCCCACTAACTCTGTCCCTGGTTTTAGAATATTGTTTTATTTTCGGAAGAGAAACAAATCTGAAATGTCCCTCAAACCTCCAAGCTATTTTGTAATTGAGGATTTATTTAAAATTTTTGACCACTGTAATGGTACACTTGAGAACAGTTTGCAGCTACGGGAAGATAGCCCTAGATTGTTCATACTAATGGAGTAAAGCAATAAAGTTATCTGGAATTAGGAGTCCAAATTGGGGGCTTATTTTTGTTTTTCTAATTTTTAAATTGGTCTATTTGATTCAGAAGTATTTCTGCATCTTACTTGATAAAGAGGGAAGGAGCTAGAATGTAGGAATCCAGTGTTAAATACTATTCACAGCCTTTTTTTTTTCCTTTTTTTTCCTCAAGAGGCATGCAGTGTTTAAGAAATAATAAAATACATTGCTGCCAAAAAAAGTTTATTCATGCATTGTGCATGGAGTGTGTTAAAATAATCCATAGCTTCATTAACTTCCCTGGGAATTACAACCAGGATAATGTCAGAGAGAAATACCATTTCGTATACTAGAATTCAGGGCACATTGAAGGGAAAACATTTCCTTCCCTCGTCTGCAGTGGATTAAAATTGCCATTTTAAAATGAAACTATTGCATGGAGGAGTTACAAAGCAAATCAGGCATTTGACTTCCTTCTCAACAGAGCAGTCTGATGGCTGGCATTAAATAGCGCAGGTCCAGGTTGTGCATGCGGCAGATATCAAACTTGCATCAACTATAGCTGCACTGGCCTGCAGAGTATCAAGCCCCCAGTGTTTTAATTACAAATACTGCTAAAATTAAAGTAGGAAAGCAAAACTGAAGTTTTGCCTGGTTTTGATAAAACCAGGAATAGCTTATTTGTACATAACTGAGGAGTTGGTTAATGGAATTGCAGCCATACCTGAAAAAAGGAAGTAAAATGCCATTATAAAATCAATCAGTTAGCAATTCATGTTTCAAAGTATTTTGCTGCTGCATCGACTTTCTTCAAGAACTACAGCTATTTATTTTTCTGGTTTAAAATAGAGCAAAATTTCTATAGCTGTAGAGAGCGTGGGTGAAGTAGAATAAGAAATCGCAGGCATTTCGGCCACATCCATGCTGTCTGCTAGGATCCCAGGTTAACTCTGCCGTAAATAGTAGACAGAGGTGGTTTTATGGCTCTGCATCTGTGTTGGTGATTTATGACACAGTGTTGTGCTGTTTTCATTGCTGGTATAGAGAAACAGAAAAAGAAATTGTAGATTGCCTTAATATTGATTGTATTTTATATAAATAGGTACCACAAGCTTTGCTTTGGCCAGCATATCTGTTACCCTGACCACGAGAACACCCCAAGTGCTGTCTTTTCTGTTGGCCCGTGGAATCTCTTCCTGTGGTGTTTAAACTCGGAGAGGTCCCCCAAACCACAGGGCCCTCCTCATTCCCAGCCTTTCCCTTCTTTCTTTCCCTGTCCTCCTTGCACAGGAGCAGGTTAGCCCCTCGGCTGCCCAAACGCCGTGATCTGGCACTGCCAAGCACTTTGTTTACCCACGCAGAAAATCAGCTTTGAATGGTTTCCAAAACATGCATGTACCAATTACTTCCCTGTGTGTAAGGGAAGGTGAACTATTTACAAAATACATTCAGGTGAACACAAGTGCACGCATGCACGCTCTGGCATGTAAAAGGTGACCTCCTCATCTTTTTGTGTTAGAAAATACTTCCATGTATTGATTAGGAAATACTAAACAGGGAGTTGCAGGTGAGCAGATTTTTGAAATTGCCTCATCAGTGAGGACAAAATTATGCCTTCAGGCCAAAATGTTGCAGAAGAGCTCAGGAGTCAGAACTCAGGGCAGATTTTTAAGAGAAGCTCAATTCCCATCTAAGACCTAAAAATAAGTAACTAACGTGTCAAAATACATTAGCACATTATAAAATGTTATCTGTGTGTATCTGCCTAATAGAGTGCTGGCATCTTGAAAAATCTGACCCAAATGTGGATGCTAGGCACTTTAGAAGTATAGCCCTATGCACTGTTGAAAATTTAATCTTGAGCATTAATACTGGCTGTCTCGCCTGTGCCACCAGAAGGAGAAAAGGGCCTCCACTTGCCATTGCAATTTCAGGTCTCTCTTATTAACTGTCTCTTAAAAAAAAAAACATAGACAACCCTTTCAGTGCCAAAAGAGCAAGAACCAAGAAGCATCTTGTGCATGGTAGCAGCACGAAGTGCAGAGCAACACTGATGCCAAGTTGCACAGGGATCTGTCTTGGTGGAAGATGTAGTTCTTACCTACAGCTCATTTCACTTTCCAGTCAACAAAACACTGTGCTCAGAGCTAGGCTATTGGAATTAAATAATACTATTATACTAAAAATTAATTGCTAGAGCCTCGTAAATCAGTTATTCCATAGGATTTCATCATTATTTCCAATGTAGAGCGTGGCTTATTGTATGTCACAAAAGACTGTATTTATTTTCTAACAATGCCATTTTTTTTTTAATTTTATTTAGCCATTTTTGTGTATCTGTCAGTGTTAGACTTCACAGTTAACACATACCTATGATGAATAGACATGCATAAAAACATATGTACATGAGCATTTCACTGGTGTATTACAAATGTTTATTTCACCAACTAGAAATAGCAACTCCTTCATATAATTAACTCTTTCATCTAATTTCATGTAAAGAGCAAAAAAAAAAAAAAAAAAAAAAAAGATTGAGAAAAGGAAATTGCCAGGACAATCAGAGTTTTCCTGCTGCATGAACACAGCTTTTTCCTCATGGCCCATTTTCATTTAATCACATAGATGGCACCTGCAATGCTTAGAGGAAGTAAATAACCATTCCCAACTGAGATATATTTTGGGTCAGTTGTTGTTCACCAGCTGCCACAGCAGATAGGTGCTGGTAGTCACCCTCTCTTGCCACAGCCGTGTACCAATGGCTCTCAGTGATAACATGGCAATTTATTGCTGTCTTGTAGTGAAAAAAAGGATTTTGATGCAGTCATTCAACATTCTCTCTTAGTTGGTGTCTTATCCCACAACTCCATCATTCAAATACCCCTTTCCAGAGTTTTAGTAGCCTCACTGAGTACTGAGTATTCAAACCAGTTGTTGGTGTGCAACTTGTTCTACCTTGCAGAAATATTATTTTCTTTGGTGCCCTCAGTACCTATCCTCATGGAAAGTTAACCATTTCAGGAATGAAAAAAAAGGTTCATTTACTGCATTTGAACTTCAGCCTATGCTTTCAGTTCACCATTGATCCAGTCAGCCCCTGAAATAAGCAGGCATGTTCTGTGAAGTCATTTCTTCTCTCACTCCTGCTTAATTTCCTGCCATATTTTAGAAACTTCTGTGAAGCTTCAGATTCCACGCTCTCCTTAAAAGCCAACCATACCTGGGCTATTCAGGCAAAGATGCTGTTCACAAAACAAAGCATACGAGCCTGTTTCACTTATTTGGTTTCTACTGCCTATAATCTATATGAACAAGGGATTCATAGTTTATACCTCTTTCCAATATATTTCCAATATATATCTTTCCAATATATTTCCAATATTTCCAATATATATTTCAACTGAAATGTCTGTTTACAGTGGAATAATCAAGGTATCAGATGATTCCCACCATACCCTTTTGCAAGAGAAAATACTGTGTTTGTTTGCTTGTCTCTTAGCCTCAGCATGCAGCTCCCAGCAGATAGTTCTGTTCAGGAAAGACAGATAGACAGATGATAGGCAAGTTCAGTTCCAGGCTAGAAAGGGCTGGGAATTCTTGTTGGGTGAGGTTTGATTTGCTCATACCACTCTGTTGTCTTTCTCCTAAAAAGGATAAGCATTTGACAGAAATGCAAGTTTTCCTGTATAAATATCTCACATTTCAGCAGGACGTGACGGAACTCTGTAATTCTGAAAGCAGCTCCCCAGTGTGAATCCTGTGGCAGTTTTTGTGGTTTTTTGTTTGTTTTGCTTTTTGTTTTTGATTTTGTTTTGTTTTTTTTTTTATTGTCAGTCGTCCAAAAAATATTTTTTTTTATTTGAGACATAACCCAGATTAGGATTCTGTTCTTAGGTGAAGTCAAAACCGTAGTGTACCATTCTCACTCTTCATCTTATCCACTTCTTCCAGGAACCTGCAGCTCCCTGACCTGATTTACCAGTTCTTAGTTTATGAGCCACCCCTCTGCAGCACAATGATTGCTGTCTCTCAAGTGCCTTGCCCTGCTCGTTGCTTTTTGCCCCTCTGATGTGCTCTATCAGCATCTTAATGTATTTGTTCACTGCTGCACACTCCCTGCTGCTTGATTCACTATAATAATTTCTTGCTTGATGCTACCAGAGTTTTCTGATGTGAAGAAATACTTCATTTCAGACCCCTGGGTTTCCTCTGCTTTCTCCTCAGTGATGCTATATACACACTGCAAACCACTACCAGACACTCTTTCCTGAGCAGCACCTTGTATCAGCTTATCTTGTGCCTGATGAGCAATTCTAGTGTCACCAGTCAGAGACACTTCTTTTTCAGAGCATTTAAGATCAAATTCTGCTTGCTTTCAAATGACAGTACTTTCAAACTGCCCTGTTTAATTTCATTCTTTATATAGGCATTGATTTTTAGGTGTCTTAGATCTACCTATAGGTTTCCTTTGGATATTAGAACGTAACTGGAAATTATCCAGACTGTCCATGATGCCAATTAAAAAAAAAAAACAACAAAAAACAAGTATAATTTCTGGGTGTTTTCTTGGAAGAACATTCCAATATAGGAAGAACATTCAAAATCTTTGTACCTAGCTTAAAATCCAATTTCACATTGTCTTTGTAATTATTTCTTTACTTCTGAACTGCCACACTGAGTCTGTGTTTCCCTAAATTACTGTGGTGCTTGTTGACATTGCCCTCTCTTACTGGTGTGGATTGGTCTTATCAGCAATAAGCTAACCTGCTCTGAATTCACTTCAGTGTCTGCCAGTCTGTAGTTACTGCGAAGATTTCTCTTTTATTTTTCCTCTTCTTTTCCCCTTGGCTAGTTCAGCATTTTCAACCATTTTCTTTATTTTCAAAGGCTTACGCCTGGGGGATTAAGATCTACATTCGTTTAATATCGGGAATAAAGTGGAAGTTTGAAACTGCAAGGCTAAAACTTGAAGAAGGATCTTTGTAGAGATTAATATTTTCCTGAGCAGTCTGCGAGCTGAATCATGGTCTAATTAAATAGCCCAGATTTAGTGAGTTTGCACTTAAACATTAGCATCCCCTAGAATGTGCAAAGCTGAAATGAGTTTGAATTTTTTCTGTAAATGGGAAGTTAAATTATCATAGTAATTTCATTAAATCATTTTTTAATCTTTCGAGCCAAATCACAACTTTAAGAGAATAATTTGGAGCTGTAGTCAGTGTTTGTAAGTGCCTGTCTCCCCTCTGGCTTTCTTACTCCATTTCCTGTTCCACTCGCAGATCGCTCCCCAGTTTCATACAGAACCAGCCCAATTTCCTACTAAGCTAAAAGCTGAACATCTCTAGTCATGTGCTCCAGAATGACCTGTCTCTCTGTACAGTATGGTGTAGAAAATTCTGCAAGAAGAGCCAGCTTTTGACCTGCCTAGAGTTTGTTACTGCTAAAATGCTTCTGTCTGGTTCTCCCACTCCATTGTGGATTAGGGAGGAGGAGGAGGAGATGTGTCACTGCTGCACGAAGTGTGCGTGGTGCCTGGGAAATGACTTGGAGCAGCACTTGGAGTCGTGTCTGTGCTATGTTCCACAGCTGTGAATGTCTGAGGGCTTGGTAGAGTCAGGCAGTGGAGGCAATTTGTTTGGAGTTTGCATTCCAAATAAAGTGCGGTGGTTGGACATTGTGCGTGAGACATGGGTCACGTTTGTCTGTGTGTGTTAACATCTCTGTATTGGTTACATTCTGCTTGTAGGGTGCAGAATTCAGAGATTTTCTCTTATTGACATAATTATTTAATAGGATCACCATATTAGAAATCTATCAAAAACGTATGGATTTGATGAATGGACTCACTAAACTTTTAACTTAGAACTAAATTTTGCTAGAGATACCAATTCCCTGGCATCATTTTTAGAGTGTCTTGGCCCTCTGTTTCCCTAGCATAGGGATATTTGAGTCGCTGCTTTTGGCACAGTGCACCTCGATGTGCAGTATTTCCTCCCTGCAGCGCGTGTCTCCCTGCACGCTTCCTAGAGCGTGTATCCGCTAAGACTCAGAATTATTAAACATGTGAAATTCCCATAGGACTCCATTATGTGTAATTAACAGATAAACTGTCATCAGAATCAATAAAACGTGCTAAATGATCCAAACTTGTATATAATTAAGTGTCTGTTTTAGAGCAGGAGCTGTAACTTTTTTTTTTTTTTTTCCTATTCAATTTGCACATTTGTTTTGACAATAGAAGCTGGAACATTTTGGTTAACCTGTTACTTACTGGTTTGTATTTTAGTTTCATATGTTTCTGTGTAAAAACGCAAAGCATTTACTATGGGGCCTTATTACCTGGGGAAGTAGTTGTGTGTAAGCTTTCAGGAGATGAATCTTAGATGCACCTTCATGCTTAGAATGTAATTGAAGTATTTGAAGCATATGGAAAATTTGTTGCTGTTGTCATCAGCAGGGGGAAAAACATGAGGCAAATCAAAATACTTACCCAGCACATCACTTAATGCAGGAGATGGAAACAGTGATGGAAGTGGGTTCTTCCCTGTCTACTTCCCAGCCATTATTCTGCCTAGTATGGGAGCTTCATTCCAAAAAAAAAAACACCCCGAAGCAAACCAGAAAAACCCCACAAGATACCAAGAAAGCCCCCTACTAAACAGATTTCCAAGGAGATGCTGTGGCAGTACAGTGGATTCACTGCCCTAGTCCCGCCCCATGCTGCACTCACAGTGTCACGTACCCTGGGACGTGCACCCCTTCACAAGTCCCATTTTCATGTGATACTCTATTTGGTCTGTAAGTCTGCAGGCCATCCAAATTTTGGTGACTGATTCGGGTGTTTGGTGGCCCATTTCCCCTGCAGCTATTCTTCCCTCCTCGCATTCCTCCTCCTTGGAATACATTGCTTTTTCTTTGGCATTTATGATTACATAAAACTGGAGAGTTAGGGCTTCTCATGTGAAATCATCTCCGCATGGTCCAGTAACTGCATGTTCTCAGGGACATCTTCCTCTTTGTATTTATGCTGTTTAGGGTTTTACAGTTATTTCAGTTAGATCTTTTCTTTTTATTTCACACTTCCATTGCTTTAATCTTTCCAGGTCACATAGCAGCTCAGTTTAGTTCTCTGTGTGCCTTTTGCCCAGACTTCTCACTCAGTGCTTACACCACCAGAACACCTCACCTGGAAAGAGTCAGGGCCAGGAGCTTGCTCTGGGGGGGTTAAAAAAATGGCAAATCCCCAACAATAACAAGACAAAGCAACCTCTGGGTGGATGTCGAAAAGGAGCTTAACTCGGTGCTGCAATATCTGATGGGCCTGAGGGAGAAAAACTTTGCTAGGCCTATCAGGAAATCACATCAAACCCACTCTTCCCTTCCGTCAGTGAAGTACTCCTCACGCTGTCATTTTTATGTAGCTGTTGGCACCACTGATGGCCACAGCTTCCAGCCTCTCAGCCTTGAAGCCTGCTGCAGTTTCCCACAGCCTTCCCATAGCATTCCCATAGCTTTTCTCACAACTGTGCAAGGCACCGTGTGGAACAGTCAGGGTGGCCAGTACCCTGGCTTCAGGAGGATGAGGAGAAGGATTGCTTACCCAGGAGTTTAATTCATAGCTCGGCAGCAATTCTAGTTACTGTCCTAAGGGTTGATCTCGAAATAAGCGCGTAATTCTCTCCTTTGTAAAAGAGGACGGCACCAGGGAAAGAGTCGTGCAGGCGTTGAGCTGCCTGACGTTCTGGCACGCCCTGCTGACACCTCCTGTCGCTCCTTTGTTTTGCAGACTCAATGCACATAGAGGACGTTGAGGCAGTGCAGAAACTTCAGGACGTCTTACACGAGGCTCTGCAGGATTATGAGGCCGGACAGCACATGGAAGACCCGCGTCGTGCCGGCAAGATGCTGATGACTCTCCCACTTCTGAGGCAAACCTCCACCAAGGCTGTGCAGCATTTCTACAACATCAAACTGGAAGGCAAAGTCCCCATGCACAAACTTTTTTTGGAAATGCTGGAGGCCAAGGTCTGACTAAAGCATCATGGGCTTTCCCATCATGCACGTTTTAAAAGAAAAAAAAAAAAAAGGGAAAATAAACAGGATAATAATGGCAAAGAAACTTAGTGTTTAATTAAGGAAAAAAAAAATGACTGCACTGATATTTAGCAGCAAGACTGTGAAGCAGCTTTCAACTTTTTCTTCTGTGTCTTTCTGATGCAGTTTTTCCTTTCCTTTTCCTTTTCTCTCTTTTCCTTTCTGTTCTTTCCTTTCCTTTTTCCTTTTCTCTTTTTCCTTTGCTGCTGAACTTTTTAAAAGAGGTCTCTAATTGAAGAGAGATGGAAGCCAGGCCTGCCAAAGGATGGAAATCCATAATATGGATGCCAGTGAACTTATTATGAACCATAATGTCCCCAATGACAAAGGAATCAAAGAGAGAACCACCGTACCTAGCAGTACAGTACAACACGATGAACTGACTGAATGCAGTATTAGATTTCATAGGAGCAGTCTCTAATTAGACGACTAAGCGACGATGCATCGGCTGCTTCTTATCATTGCATTTTCCATCTAGATCAGTTACAGCCATTTGATTCCTTAATTGTTTTTTCGAGTCTTCCAGATATTTCTTAGGTTAGCTACAATGTAACTTTTTCAGGGAATAGTTTAAGCTTTATTCATTCATGCAATACTAAAGAGAAAGAAATACTGCATTTTTGTGCTGGCTTGAACAATGATGAACAATAATGAAGGACAAATGAATCCTGAAGGAAGATTTTTTTAAATGTTTTGTTTCTTCTTACTAACGGAGATTTTTTTGTACCAGCTTTACCAGTTTTCAGCCATTTATTAATGTGGGAATTTATCTTACTAAAGCAATAGTTGAAGGGAAGGTGCATATTATCACGGATGCAATTTATGTTGTGTGCCAGTCTGGTCCAAAACATCCAGTTTCTTAACATGAGCTCCAGTTTATAACTAAATGTTCACTGACTCAAAGGATTAGATTACACCTACAGTATATCTGAGTAGTCTAGCATATAAATACGCCATGTCAAATACCAATCTATAAAGGTGTTAGGAGACAGCGACTGTACAGAAGTATAGTTGCTATGTGATTTCTAACTGCTTCAGTTGTCGATGAATGAGATACTGCCTGTTTGCAAAATTATAACCTTACACACAGAGAAACCCTCAGTAGCTTAGAGGCAATAAGGCAAACGCCACCGTCTGCAAAATTAAGAAATCAGAGTAGTAGCCTTCTGACCAAATTCAACGATTTAACACTTCTGTACCTTATTTATTAATTTAGATTTTATTTTGTAAATTGCGATTGTTAACAAGTAGCTAAACCAGTATACGTGCTTTTCAACCACTATTGTCACAGCATGGAAGTCAGTCAGTTTCAAGACTGTTAAGAGGTGTAATCTAATGTATAAACCGATTAGATGCCCCCAGAAAACTACAGTCGCTGAATAACCAATAAACAGTAACCTCCATCAAACGCTATACCAATGTACCAGTGTTAGTAGCTGCTCCCTGTACTATGTGAACATCCTTATTCTATGTACACAGATGTAATTAAAATTGTAATCCTAACAAACAAAAGAAATGTAGTTCAGCTTTTCAATGTTTCATGTTTGCTGTGCTTTTCTGAATTTTTATGTTGCATTCAAAGACTGTTGTCTTGTTCTTCTTGTGGTGTTTGGATTCTTGTGGTGTGTGCTTATAGACACAGGGTAGAATTAGAGACAATATTGGATGTACAATTCCTCAGGAGATTACAGTAGTATATTCTATTCCTTACCGGTAATAAGGTTCTTCCTAGTAATAATTAAGAGATCAAAACTCCAAACAAATACTCGTTATGAACAGATACACATCGAAATCATAATATTTTCAAAACAAGGGATAATTTCTGTAACAGTTTATTATAGAATACCAATGTATAGCTTAGAAATAAAACTTTGAATATTTCAAGATTATAGATAAGTCTAATTTTTAAACGCTGTAAATATAGCTTTTATCCAATCATCTCTCAGATGTTGTTATTAACTCGCTCTGTGTTGTTGCAAAACTTTTTTGGTGCGGACAAGTTTCCAAAACTATTGCTACGTTGTGTGCTTTAAACAAAATAACAATGGGCCGATGCGACGTCGGCCTCGTGCTAGAAAAGACTGTGTATCTATCATTAGCTATATGGGACTATATTGTAGGTTGTGTTTTCTCAGTAGAGAAGTGACTGTAGTGTGATTCTAGGTAAATCATCATAAGCAATTCATTCAGATGGTCAATAACTTGAAATTTATAGCTGTGATAGGAGTTCAGAAATTGGCACATCCCTTTTTAAAAAAAAAGTCAGAAAAAATACAACTCCTGGGAAAAAGGTGCTGATTCTATAAGATTATTTATATATGTAAGAGTGCAAAAAAAAAAAAAAAAAAAAGTTTATTTTCCAGAAAGTTTGTGCAGGGTTTAAGTTGCTACTGTTCAAGTACACTATATATATATAAATATATAATATAAATATTGTTTTTGCTGTATCACATTAAAGAACTTGGGCTTCAGGGTCAAAAGCCAGTCGACTAGAAATATACAAAAACACACACAAAAAAATGGAGATGTGTTAAAGGCACACGGTGCAAATTTTAGTTTTCGTTTTCAGTAATTTTTGGAGCTGCAAAAGAACAAGTATCTCAAGACTGTAAAAGCATTACCTGAACTAGAGCTAAAAGAACTGCACGGGCTTTACCATATTGTTCATCTTAAACCTTGCTGGAGAAGAGTTCTTACAAGACCACTTACTTAATGTGAAGTGTTGGGAAATTTTCGAAGGGTGTATGTTTTAGCCATAACAATTTAATTTCTATTTTTGCTTCATTTTTTAATTTTTTCTTATTTAAAGCAATATGATTGTGTGACTCCCAGAAGTTACACGTTTGTTTCAATCAGATCAGATTGTTGTATTTATTCCACTATTTTGCATTTAAATGATAACATAAAAAGATATAAAAAATTAAAACTGCTATTTTTCTTATAGAAGAGAAAATGGGTGTTGGTGATTGTATTTTAATTATTTAAGCGTCTCTGTTTACCTGCCTAGGAAAACATTTTATGGCAGTCTTATCGTGCAAAGATCGCAAAAGGACAAAAAAAAATTAAACTGCTTATAATAATCCAGGAGTTGCATAATAGCCAGTAGTTAAAAAGCGAAACAGAACAAAAAATACAAACAAACATGTCTATAGCTGTAGATGGGCTTCACATCTGTATAGCAATCAACTGTATATTTTTGTGATGTGTATCATACCGTGTGCTCCAACCAATGTCCATTTGTGTAAATGTATTTATTTTATATTGTATATATTGTTAAATGCAAAAAGGAGATATGATTCTGTAACTCCAATCAGTTCAGATGTGTAACTCAAATTATTATGCCTTTCAGGATGATGGTAGAGCAATATTAAACAAGCTTCCACTTTTGATTGCTTTTATTTTATTTTTTGTGTTGTGGGGTTTTTTTGGTTTTATTTTTGTTTCCTAGGGAGGAAATAAGCCGATCAGCATCACCTTTTGTTACTTCCATTCAGAGAGTAGAGAGCATCACCCTCTTCCCTTGAAGTACAATATGAGTGTAAATAAATGCTATATAAAGCCTTGTCAGAATGAATTCCGATGTGGTACAAGACATTTTGCATACTCTTAAATATGCAAAATGTCTCATAGCACATTAGAATTCAGGCTGACAGGCCTTTATATAGCACTTATTTAATCTTAAAGCATCTCCACATCAACCTGCATTACTCAAAATCATTGCCTCTCTGTCAATGTCATAAAAGAAAACTTTCCCACTATTTTAAGATCACGTTAATATCATCTGGAAGTACTTACTTGCTTTTTCATCAACAGCCGAGCCTGTCATTCACTTCCTACTGTAGGAGATCCGTTTTGTGTCTTCTGGTAAAAAAATATAAAATCTGTATTACTTGATCCAGGTTTTCTGAATGGAAGTCAACAGCCATAGGAGCAATAATATAGATTGGTGTTAATTAAGTGCACTGATAAGTCTTTAAGATCCAGGGGGTTAAAGCAGCGTGGTTCATAGCTGGCCCTGACGGCCCCACAGGGGTCGGCCCGCGCTGCCAGTGGACCCTTCTGGACCCATCACAGAAGTGCTAATGTGTGCTTTTCTTGCCTTCTAGTCTGTCTTGGTAGTACTTTGTCATGCTTGCCAACATATTTCTCACCTTCACTGCTGGCCGTCCTCTGGAGGCTCTGGCTGATGGTGCAGCACGATGCTGGGGGCCTGCAGCATGGCGGTGAGCCTCGAACAGTGCGAGGGGCATCCGGTGCCAGTGGGAGGGCCTCCTCTGTGCTGGTGGCACCTTTGGGTGTTTTAACAGCGCTAAGAGAAGGGGTTTGTAGGAGGAGCGGCAGAACAACAGAAGTTTGGTTACGTATGGACTTCAAAGGAAGGTTTTAGTGTTGGCACCGACTGTGTGTGCATACACAGGCATTCGTATGCCCACCCCTTTTTTGATGCTCTGATTTTGAGTTACTGCAGTGTCTCCTCAAAAGATAGCAATACTGAACCGTACCTTAGGAGTGAAGAAAGGAGCGTTAAGAGCTTTTCACACACCGGTGAGAAAAAGAGCAGCTGTCCCCAGCCGTGCCGTGCCTTCCTCAGCACGAGATTGCATCTACTTGCTGGTGAAGTGCCCCACATACAATTAAATCATAATTTCTTTCCATATGGGGATCGTGCAGCATTATACAATCGTAAATTTGGCGTTAAAGAAGAGGAAATGCAGGAGGGAAAATGCAGGATACACTGAAATACAGAGGAATGCAGCTCTGTGGAGTTGATTGAATTTTGTGCTCTTTTTTTCCCCTTTTTTTTCTTTCAAAACCTCTCACCGTCTCCTCAGCAAAGCCGGGAGGCGCACAGAGATCCAGTGGAAGTGTTGAGGTAGGCAGAATCGTTTCAGACGGCACCTGTGGGGAATTTGGCACGAATCTCTCTGAACTCTGGAACCAGCTGCTGAACCTTACAAGCCCGGGAAGGGTTGGGGGCAGCGCTGGTAGCCCCTGGTCCGCGCTCTGCGCTGCTGCAGCCCCGCAGCCCCGCTGCATCGAGGCCGCTGCCCCGAGCAGCGACCGGCGAGCCGGCAGCCTTCCCACCCCGGCTGTGCCAAACCGCAGCGAGAGTAGATTTTGCTGGCACGGTTTGCATCCCGCTCCCTCCCATAAGAGGAGCAGTCCCCGGGTGAGAGCACGGTTCTGGCACCGCAGCCGCCCGTCCTCGTCCCTGCCGCCGACCCCCCCTTGCTCCGCGCTGCAGCCCTGGCACCGGCGGCAGGCGCAGGCTGCCCGATGCCGTCAGCGCTGATGCAAAAGGGAAACGTGCTGAGGGGGCTGCGCGGTGACACGGGGCTCCGAGCTTCCTTCGGAGCTCCGGTTCAAGCAATGGTCTGAATGAGTTTGGTGGGGGCTTTTTGTTTCGTTGACCTTGGGAGTTCGCAGCGTGAAAGCGGCTGGAGAACGCCCGTAAGAAGTCGATGTTGCCGGTCCTCTCAGAGAAGGAAACGGCTAGAAAATCCTGTACCCATCAGTGCTATCGCATGTGCAGTTACCGTGCAGTTACACGGGCTTCCTAATGCACAGACAGCACCAATGCTGTCGAAACAATACTGGAAGTTAAACAGGTTAAAAAATACATGTGAGTCAAACAATGAAAGATGGATTCTGAAAGATAAGCGAGGTGGGAATACTGCCCTTAGTGAGACAAGCCCTGTGTTGCACAACTCTGTGTCCTCCTGTGGGATCACCTGGCAGCAGGCTGCTGGGGAAACGAGAGACTTCGTGCCTACAGGCTTATTCAGCCCAAAGTTCTTTTTCTTTTTCTTTTTCTTTTTCTTTTTCTTTTTCTTTTTCTTTTTCTTTTTTCTTTTTCTTTTTCTTTCTCTTTTTCTTTTTCTTTTTCTTTTTCTTTTTCTTTCTCTTTTTCTTTTTGTTTCTCTTTCTCTTTTTCTTTCTCTTTCTCTTTCTCTCTTTTTCTTTCTCTTTCTCTCTTTCTTTCTTTCTCTTTCTCTTTTTCTTTCTCTTTTTCTTTCTTTTTCTTTCTCTTTTTCTTTCTTTTTCTTTTTCTTTGTCCTTTTCTTTTTCTTTTCCTTTTTTTCTTTCTCTTTTCCTTTTTCTTTTTTCTTCTTTTTCTTTCTCCTTCCCTTTTTTTCAATTTTTTCCTTTTCAATGTTTTTCTTTTTTCTCTCTTTCTCCATCTCTCTCATCTCTCTTTCCTTTTCTCTTTCTCACTTTTTATCTCTTCTTCTCCTCTTCTTTTTTTGTTTTCAACCATTACCTGTCCTTCTTCTTGCCCTGAAATGAAGAAAGTGCCAGCTTTCATCTGCTTTCTGAATTCCTATTTCATTTTTCCCCTGGCCTTTCTTTATTTCTGTAACTTTTTTTTTTTTTTTAACTTGCACCTTCCCTTTACTTTGCATTTTGTCTCCGCAGAGCAATGTAGATCTCTAATTTCACATGGCACATTGCTAATTACTGTATCCTTCGTTACACCGCTTGGCTGTGGTAGCTGCCTCACAAGGCGTGTGCTTTTCCTGTTTGATACGCTGCTGATTCCATATGTGTAGATTGTCTCTCCCCTGACACACAGTTCACAAACTTCCTCCTTGAGGCTGCTATTAAACTAAAAGTAAGTATAGAAAAGAATATGGATATTTTAACTTGCTCTTAATATTTTAGTCACTAGTGTTCAAAGGTGTTTGCACTGTGATTTTGTGATGCGTCCTGGCTGTGCTAATTGTTACTCTTTTGGTAAGATGAAATCCCATTTTTCTTCAGCACTCAGATTCCCAAGCTCAGTTTCTTGCAATTTCTCCTAATGTAAAAAAGCAAGTGGCGACAGATTGATTACACGCAGGATCTTATTATTAAGCAGAACAGGAAAAAAAAAGGAATTTCAAAATATAGTCCTCTGTTCCCAGGAGTATTTGTCTTGTTCTCCACGAAGTTAAAGGTCTGAAATAATGTGCCCATCAGGAGCTCAATGTTGCATATCCGTGCCAGTTGGTCCAAGGGCTTGTTATGATGGTAATGACCTGCTGAAACGTGAGCTTTGATGGCAACAATACAATTGCTACCAGCTCACCCGCTGGGAGAAATATTTTATTATTGTCAAATGCCCTCCGCAGAGATTTGTTTTGCCTGTTCCTGTTTAAATTAAATTCAGAGCAGAACTGCATTATTATTTCTCTAGAGTATATTTGAAATAAACAACTAGTCTCCAAATTTAGGATTCCTGGTTAGTTTAAATTTTCTTATTAGCAGAAAAATTACAATAGGTGACAACATAGCTGCAGGAATATTATTATGGCAGCCATACAAGAGATTTACACACTGAGAGCATGGCCTAAAAGCACAAGAACTCCCTTCTACTTTACAAATGCCAGCCAAATTAATAATTAACTGTGCCATAAATTCTACAGCCTTAAAGAATGATGTCAATGCTTTTCTGTGTCACACGAGAGGAATTTTGTCATAAGACCAAGCAGGGTTCTCAATGAAGAGTGCTACTTAGACGCAGGATGCAGAGCTTGCCACTCTGCATTACCGTGGCTCGGTGGACGAGTGACAGCAGGACTTCAGAATCATTTACTACTGCTTTCTCAAGGCAAAACTGTGCCCCTATGCCTCTGAAATAGAGCACTTTTTGTTGCACATTCAGTGGGCCAGATTATCTCTTCCACAAGCTAAAGAGACAACACGGAGTCCCAGCTCATGCAATTTCCTCCAGAATCACTCTGCCCAGCTGGGTGCTCCCAGCAGTACTGTCCGGCCATGCAGTTTTACACCTCTGCCTGCTGAGTGCAGGCTCGGCAGGCACTGACCTGCATACGTGGGGTGTGAGGGCCTGGGGCCTTCTTGTGGCCTCACAGCCACCAGCTGTCACAGGCAGGAGTTCTGCAAAGAGTAAATGGATCTGATGCCCAGTGGACATCCCTATACTGTGAAACAGAAACACCCCAGACCTGCTGATTTCATGTTTCTCAGCTGCAGGCATGGCCTGCTTGGCTTGTGGTAGACCCTGGCCCAACCGCAGTGCCCACTGCAGCTCACTCCCCACAGCCTCTGCGTCATGGCACAGGGGTTCTGCATGGCCAAAAAGAAGTGCTGAGCCAGCCCTTCTCAGCATTTATCATCGCCTTCTTCCTGCTCCATCTCCTCTTGCTCCTCTTTCCTGCAGGCTTGGTGCTGTGCTGCCAAAGTTGTCCTGAAACCAAAATAACCAAAAACCTGAAAATAACCCCAAAATTACTGGAGAAAATTTCTGTGGAGGCCTCCCAGCTCAACACCTTTGGGCCCTGATTATGGAAAGAAATTGCAGTGATGGGGCAAGGGAAAACAATTTC
>NW_024884142.1:83498236-83644582 GCF_019232065.1 Centrocercus urophasianus | reverse complement strand
TCTTCAGACAGCTTTCTTTAATCTAACATCTGAATTTTATTATGAGATGGGTGTCCATTTATTTGATTTAAGCTAGCCTATACTTACTCTACAGTTCTATATAAGTATATAATCCTACAGTGAATGTTAATGTTCCTCAGAATTTACAGTGTAGAATAAATGCACAGAATGACTTTATGCAAAAATGTGTATGCTGTTACAACAAGGGTAATACTTGTGGAAGATAACTGGGAATAATGAAGAGCTCAAAGTTAAGATGATGAATAATGTTAATATGTTTCACAGGTGGAAGTGTAACGAGTTTAACTTAGTGGCTCTTGGGAGACCACTGTCTCTTTAAATGCAATACACTTTTTAAATGATTCTTGAAGAAAACTGCCAGGAGCACAGGAATCACTACTTTAAAGCAGTGCATGTGGCTTCTACAGGCACTGCATGCATTTGAAAGATTGCACATAATAGAACAGGGGAACTTAGGAACCAAATAGCACTGACTTGCTTGACGTTGATTTGAAGTGGAAAGAGGGCCTGAAATCAGCTGAACTATGCTCCCAAGGCAACTCTGCGCTTTCAGAGCTTGCTGAGCAAACCAGACCTGATTGCTGCAAATGATTTAAAGAGAGAACTTTCTTGAGGTCATAGCTGTGCTGTGCTGGCATAGCTGAGCTGCAAAGGGGTGGGTAGAAGGGAAGAAAACAGGCTGACGACCAATTTGGTTGTTTTTCAGTTGCTCATGAAATGGAGTGAATTCAATGATGGGGCAGCTGTTTCCCTGGGCATCAGTGATTACCACTGGTGCAGCAAGGGTGTAGTTTCTGCTTCTCTATGGGAAGCTCTTCAATGCCTCCTCTACACGCAGGAGGGTTGTGCAGCTGCTCTTGTAAGGCCTACTGCCCCAGCAGTAGTTTTCTGTAGGTTTTTCTTCCAGGTCTCTCCCTTGAGACCTACAGAAGACAGCCTGTGAGAAGAAAAAAGAATTTACCAGAAAGGCCTCCTGACTGAGGCAAGGTCAGGGTGTGAACTTCCAGAGGAGAAATGTCAATTATTAGAACCCAAGTGCTTCAGCTGTATGCGGTGGCTTTTCATGCTTGGGCAGTCCATCATGGTCACCCAAAAGTAAGTATATGTGGAGAAGTCCTTGTGGAGATTTCTGTACGCTGGATTTACTGTGTGGAGATGTGCAGTCTAGCTCAGTGCTTACAAGTGGAAGAAGCCTGTAAAACTTGTTGCTTAAAAGATTACTTCATTTCTGCTGTTCTAGTAACGAAGAAAGTTTTTGGTGCTAAAATAAGCTGTGTGATGTACTGTACTTCTAAAGCTGTTAAAAGGCTCTTAACAGCTCTATAAAATACTTTCCACCTCCTCCTGTGCTTTCAGAAAATTTTACTCTACTATTTATTTCACTGGCTTATACAGAATTACCTCCCCTTTAAAACATAAGTTGTTAATTATTTCTGGGTTGTTATAATCAACTCCCCTCCAGCTATTAAAATGTACTTGTGCTGTAGTTTTATTATTACTTGGAAAATATTGGAAAAAATAATTTTGTTAGACAGTTAAATTTGAAATAAATATTGACTTGGCTATGCAAATGGAACTTTTATGTTAATTTCCAGAAAATATTCAAATAGTGTAGGTTTATGAGAAAAAGCAGTCATAAAAACTAATCTTTATGAACATTCACTGAAAGAGAACTTTGAATTGTACACTTGAGCCTAATCTTTGAAAGTCATGCTGCGTGAGTTAGTCAGCTTATGTCGCTTCACAAAATAGCAGGAATAGTAGCATGTGACTGGTCAACGCTGCACAAATATAAGCTAGTATTGGTATGAGGTGATGGCAAAAGATGAAGAATTTTGAAACAAATTCTTTGGATAGATCACAAGTTTCCACACTTATCAGAAAGCAAAAGTTGACAGAAGTGGTTGTTGCAACTTCGTTCAATAAGAGTTAAAATAGTATTTTAAAAATTGTGACGGAGCAGACCACCCTTGCTCTCTTGGGGAGATAAATGAATTACTATTGGGAAATTCTTCCCAAATATTACCAGGAATTGTAATTTTAAGCAGTTATTTTAAGTTGGTATTGGACTGTGCAAGTCAAAACAAATGCAATATGACAGTGTACAACAAGCTTTTTTTTTTTTTTTTTTTTTTCCCATAATACCACAGTTGCAAAGTTGAGAGCAGACTGAAGTTTTGAAATGGTGGTGCTAAGTTTCTCTGTAGGCAAGCTTGCTTGGTCCCTGTGGTTATACTTCCTTCAACAAGATGCTCCACTGATCTCTACTGAGCGTGTGCAAATTGATATTTTGAGGGTTTACAAATTGATAATACAAAGATGACTTCTTGTATCAAATCATAACAAACATTTCTATAATTCATCAGTCAGTGAAGGGAATACTGTCTAACAAACTAAATTTTGCTGCTTTGCTTCCTTAGTAACCCACTCTAACCTCCTAGGAGTAGCCAGTGAGTCCTGAGACTGCTGGCCATGAGTTCAGAAACCTGCTGGTATGGAAAGCTTCAGTAAAACTCATTAAAGATCTAAATACCAAAACAAAACATGAAACAGAATCAACAATGAAGCTAAATACATGCACAATACCTTTCATTAGTTTAAGTTCATCTTCAGAAGAGATGAAGGAGAACTCTTCTGAAGAAGAGATTTGCTTGACTAAGCCAAGTGTGAGGTGCTACATCAGGACTGGGGCAGCCTCACCTAGAGGAAAGCATCCCTGCCTGTGGGAGGGAGGTTTAGAACTGGATCTTCTATGAGGTTCCTTTCAACTCAAGCCATTATGTAATCTTTCCTACTATGTTCTGTCCTTTTATTATGGTTTAAAAGACCCAGTTTGTTCTTGATCTGTGAGTGTTTTTGCCATTATATTGCTGATAATATGGTAGGCTATGGTCTTACTGTAAACTTTCAGAAATGCTTTATGTAATTTGGTGTTGCCGTGCCTCAGATAAGTGTCATATACCCACCCTTTCTGTGGTGACCAAATTTTTCTTAATTTGAATTTTTTAGGTGATTTTGACCAAAGATCTACAGTATTTAATGACTACCAGGACATGAAAACACTGTGAAGTGACTGATAAAAACTAACTCCCATCAAAGCTTTTACTTTAGGAAAAAGATCTGTACACTAACGCATGTTCCAGAAACAGTGGAGGAGCTTGTTTGAATGTGGGATGAAGGACTTGGTAAAATGCATTAGGAGTTAAAAGAGGAAGGTTTCTTACCAGTTCTGTATGTTGCAGCAGAGTTTTGTCGTTATGTAGCATGCATTACTAACTAAGGTGACTACTGAAGTCTGTTGTAATGAGGTTGCCAGGAAAGATACTTACATGAACTTCATCCTGACAACTTCCACAACAAAGATATAATTTGTATATTTTTAATATATCTTTGGGGGATGTTTTAAATGGATTTTCTCAATCAAGAAATACTTAAACAACCCGCTACAGCTCATGCTTAGCTCACTGGTGACAACTTTGTACTTCTCTCTGCGCAGTCATACTGAAGAGAAATGAGGTTCATGTCAATATCTGAAGGTCTTGACAGTGTATCTTTTCTTCTTTACACTTAAAAACTGCACTATAAATGGAGTGTTTAAAGTCAGTATTCAGAAAGTTGGTGTCAGCACTTTCCCAGGCTGGGTAAGGCATACATACATACATACACCTTTGGGCCTTGGTGCAGCTACTCATATGTTAATGCAGGCTGTAAGATAATGTGCTGAAACATAACAGCCATAGCCTCACAGAGGGTTACAAAGTTTGGTGTTTTAAACGTAGGTAAAATTGTGAATCATATTTAGTAAACGATACCTTTGGCCGTAGGTGCTGAGGGAGATGCGTGTGTGTGGGGTGCATATCTGTGATGGTTCTGCTCTGGCTCTGTGCTCCTCAGTTGCTCCGTCTGCTTCAACTTTGCATGCTGTTTCCAGCATGTGTAGGACAAATTCTCCTTTTTCTACATGCAGAAATCTAAGTTCTGTGACTATGAAACCTGAGAAAATGGCACTTTCTAAGCCTTTGAACAGTGAAGTGCTTGGCCCCCACCCTGCCCAGGGTAATTTTGCCACAGGAAATGCGAGTGCCCTGGGCAAGGCACCCCTCAGGCTGCTGGCCCATCCTGAGGAACCGGCTCTCTGCCAAGGGCTGTGTTAAATATTTCATAGCAACGTCAGTGCTGTGACTCCCTGAGGACTGCCTTGTTTTACCTGGGGGACGGATGTAACAGCTAAAGCCAGGTGGGGGGAGCACGGACACAGTGCCTCGACCAGGTGCAGCTACTTGAACCAGTGGTAGGCACAGAGTGGGGGCTGCTGGTGGGCCTGGGTCATGGGGTGGGAGAAGACCATGGTGGTGTTGCAGGGAGCTGCACTGCTCTGCTCTCCTGCTGGGTGTAGTAACTAATGGGTAAACGAAATTATTTAATGGCCCCTTAGCCGGCTGAGATGCCTGCCAGTGAATATCAGGGAAGGTATTTGCAGTTAGCAAGATTCCCTGGGCCAGATGGGGAGTGTGGAGCTAATCAGCTTTGCGCAGGGCTGAAAGGAGCTGTGGGAGCTGGGCGGCGGGAAAAGGCAGGAAGTGGGGAAGAGCGGGGTAGTGGGGTGCTGCACGGGGGCAGGCGGCCAGCAGCCGCACCCACACTGTGCCTCAGGAGAAGAGGCGCTGGAGGAGCATCGCTTGCAGCCACTGTCTGTGCCCTAGAATAGCTCTGGCAGGCTGAGGTCGAGCAGCTTACAGCTAGCGGTGTAAAGCTGAGGTAAGCTCTGGGGGGTTTAAGAATTCGGTGAACAGGCTTGAAACTGCTGGAAAATACATTCTGAGTGCCTGACGCTAAACTGTTTGCTAATGCTGTGGTTTGCTGCAGTACTCTGTGCTCATCACCTTAAAGTGTAAAGCTGTGTGTCTGCTCTGTGTATCACAGCAGATCTGGGTTAAGCTGCGTGTGGCCTGCAGCAGGCCTGTTCCTCAGGGCCTCGTTTTGGAGGTATTTGGTGTTGGCCAGCAAGCGTGCAGATTGATCTGCTGATAGAAAGTTGAAGAAAGACTCCAAATACTTAATAACCCCAGTGGGGCTTGGCCCCGGTCAGAAAAATCCCATTCCTCCCTTGCATTGTCTGTTTTCTGTGGTTTGCAGATACCAGCTGTCCCTCATGTGTGTTTTACTGGCTGGAAGACGTAGATGAGGACTGAGTCCATGAATTGGTGTTCTGAAGATGGAATGCTACATAAACTCTTAGAGTGTACCACCTGAGGACACTACTACCGACATGGACATCGTTATTTATTTATGGATGCTTTAATCAGGAGGAGCTTTTTTGTAAACATGAATTGCTGGGCTCTTTCCTTGAGGTGTCGTTTCTTGTTTCATGCTATTGAAACTTTAATCTTAACTTGTTATGACTCCTTTGTGTTGGTCAGCTCTCAGGGACATTTCCCTAGACTTGAAAATGTGGGAGCTTTCAAGAATGTGTCAACTGTGCCAACTCAAGCCACCTGTGGGCTGCCAGACCGAAGTACTTTTTGTCATAGCTCAGTAGCTGCTGAAAGTATTATGTCCTGCACTCAGAGGTTTTGTGTTCAAGAATGCCCATACAGGTCATCACCTCCTTCATATAAACTGCTTTTTCCTGAAGGCCTCGGCACCTGTGTCACAGAGGACAAAAAGGACTTGCCTCCAGGGTCCTTCAGCAACGCTTCAAGTTTTATTTTTCATAACCAGAAGGATTGCTTCTCTACTCCCCCATTACTGAGGCTGTCAGCTTCATTTACGTTAACTGTATGGTTGAAACCTGAGCAAGAAGGTGTAATGTAAGTAGTATTGAAGGTGTTTACTTTCCTGGGGCTCTTAAAAAAATTGATCATTGCAGTCAAGATCATTATTAGCAAGCTATTTAAAATTTTAAAAAGCTGCAGTGAGAAACTCTGATGTTTTAAAGCCGTATTTAGTTTGGGATCTTTGCAAATGTCAGGACAGTAGGCTCAGTTTCAGTAGCACTGACTCACATAGAAGTCCCGTTGTTGCAGTGGAAACTATTTGCATACAACACACATCGCTATTTGTGAAAATCGAAATGTATGTTTCTAATTCACATTCCTCCTAAAAACTGCTGTGAAAATGTGTTGTCAGAGCTTTTGCTTCTTTCTTGATGGGGAGGGAAAAAAAAACTGAACTTTTAGGAATTGCACCAATTCTACTCCTTAAACAAGTGAGGAAACACCCTCAGATCTCCCCAAATGAATATTTTAGTACTATAGAGGAGTGACCATAACAGATGTTGGCTGAACTGGAGATCATATTACTGCCTTTATAGAATATTCCACTATTAAGACTACTAATGAAGTTTCTTTAGGTGTTCTCTCTTATGCACCTATGTGTTGCATAGTTCAGCAAATAGGGCTATTTGAAGTAGCCTTTCAGCTTGGTGGAGCATTACTGCAATTAAAACTTGCTTTTTTGGAAAGCTGATTGACAAATCCTGCAGGAGAGTTCTATCTATGGATCATAATATGCAGAGCCTCCTTGTCCTTCTCCTAGTTATGTAGGTCCTGCTTAAAGTGAAAGCACAGAAAAATTATAATACATTTCAGGATATATATCAGAAATGCTTTTGTACTTGTGCTCTAATTGGTAGAATTAAGATAATGCAGAATATTGAATGCTTATTTTGCATGCTGCCATGAAACAAGTTGCTTAAGAGTAAGAAAATAATCTGAAACATTAGAAATGTGTGAAATTAAGTCTGCTTTAATGGAAGGATAATTACCTTTCTAAAAAAAAAAAAAACCAACAGCAACCTCAGTATAGAAATAATGGTTATTGAAGGGAAAATAAGTGAGACCTGGAGGGCACAAGTGACTTCAGTTCAAGCTTAAGGTAAAGCAGCTAGGATGAAGGTATATGTGAAGCTGTCTCTGGAGCTTTGGCCTAGTGTCTTTTGCAGACAGTATTTTCTAAATGTTTGAATCTCAAACATGGGAGAGCCCCTTCCTGGGGTTGTCTTAAGTTGTAATGTTGTCCGCATGCATGCAGGCATATCAGGTTCTCATCCAGCAGAGCATATGCTTAACTTGAAGTAGAAAAGTCCAACTAATTTCTAAGCAAGCTTTTGTGGCAGTGTGTTGAGTGAAATCTGTTGAACTCTTTGTCAGTGGGATAGGCTGTTCTTCCATAGAGCCTGAAATAGTGAAGTGTGTGTGCTTAGTTTCAAATGATGAAGTGCTATACAGAAACCAGACTCCCTATATGTCTGATTATCCATGGGCTTGTATAAAATATTACTTTCCTACTGCTGCTGTGTTAATGGCATGGGATGTACATGTTTCTGTTCAGTGGACTTTATAGATAGCTTTAAAATCTAAATGTTTTTATTCAGTTTTTTGTAGAGGTTTGCTTCATTCCTATGCCTTGTGAGTTTGCTAATATTCAAGGTAGAAAAGACAATGGTAGAGCCTAGTATTGAAAATTGAAGTTGGACAACATTTATTCCAGTGGAGAGGATGATATGCTGCTGTCCAGACTATTTTTTTTACTGTCTACCAAAAAAAGTTCATTTTCCTCACTAAAGGAATGCAGAACTCCAGTCCTGGGGAAGATTTGGAGGAACAGTAATTGCACATGTATAGCCCTGGAAGCTTGACTTGGAAGGCATCCTAGAGAAGATAAATGATTTAACTGCAAGCTAAGATGTCTTCCTTTTATTTTATTGGTATAGTGATTCCTTCAGACTGGTAGAAGTTTGACTTGCCAGCTGTCCTCCATTTTGCGGTCTCTGAAGTGGAGATGTCTTCACTAAATATTATTTGTGAGACTTTTAAATCCCATTGTTATACTGGAGGACTCCACTGAACTGGGTTTAATTTAAGTCTTTGTGCTGCCACCAGGCCCTTAGATGGATCATAACTCATTTTACTCATAGAATAATTTAAATGCTAACAAGCTATTTCATTTACTTAAAAAGTACTCTTGCATGAAGTACAGTAGCCCCATGTTATTTGGATGCGTTATAATGTGTGTAGATCTTTGTAGGTATTCCTTTAAATCCCCTCATATTGGAGATCTTAAATGCAAGAGGACAGTGAGAAAACACTGATGTTTGTAACTCCAATCTTTAAATTTATTTCCCTCTAGGCAGTATGTGCAGTAAGTGAGCAAACCTCTTCTATCTGACTTGTTCTTTTCTTATGCTTCCTCTCATGCTGCATGTGCTCATCAGTTAATCTAAAGGTTTTCAGAAAACCTGTGCATAGGACATAGCATAGTCTGGGAGACAGTATATGGTGATAACCCTTGGAAATAGAGTAGGATAAGACTGAGTAGAAGCTTAGCATATATGAATAATCATTACAGACAGCTTGTTTCAATTTAGATTGAGTTGGGCTAACTGGAATTTAGATGGCCAGAAAATAATGAAGGTTGAAGAAAAATGAGCCAGAACCTTCCATGCACAAAAATAATGCAGTGAAATGGCCTGACTGTGAAGTGGGCAGTAGGTATGTTGCTACTTTTTTTTTTTAATAAAAAAAAGACTACAGTTGTATCCAATCGCCTTATATTAATTCCTGTATTTTGCATAAGCACTTAGACAGAAGTGGGATGTCACCTTGAAATACAGTATGTCTGATTTTGAGCCTGTGCAGATGTTGCCAGGTACTGTAGTTAATGTGAGAGGATCAGCAGTGCCTCTAGATTAGTTTCTACCCAATTTTACTTTATTGATCCCTGTGGCTTTGTTCTTCCTTCAACCCCACCATCAAGAATGCCAGGAATTGGCTCTAGGAGATTGTAGGTTAACAGAAGTTGGGAACTTCATAAAGAACAGTGGTTTCTCTCTGAAATCGTAACTGGAATGGAAAATAGTGCTCCCATTCAGAACTTACACTTATGCCTATATCGCCTATATTACTGCTGTTTTTTTCCTTCCTCCTCTGTTTTCTACCTTCTGATTTTGCTTTTTTAGTAGTGAGTCATAATCCGCATTTGTTCTTTTCAGTTTTCAAAGTGATGTACATCAAGGTCACTTGCCTTCTTAAAGTTTTATCCCCTTTGGGGATAAAAACAATGCAGGAATGTTTGTTTTAGATAACTAAATTAAACAAAAAACGGGATTATCCAATTATTGTTTATCCAGGAACTGGCTAAATCCAGTTCCTAAATATTTTGCTACTTAGCTGAGCCTTTCCTCACATTTATTATCTAGCAAAACTAGTGTGTTTACAGGCAAACAAAATGTTGAAAAGATCAATCAACAATATATTAAGACACATGATTTTCAGTAAGGTTTGCTAAATAAATATCTGCATTTGTCAAGTTATTCTGACAACATTCCAGGAGACTAAAATGGTAACAGTTAGTTAATCTTTCCCTTGGTTTTAAATGTAAATCAACAAATATGGGTGCTATCGGAGAACAGCATTTTGATGCTATTTCTGTAATGCGTAGCAGTGAGTACTGTAGAAAGGTGAAGATTTATTAATGGGAAAGTTGGTTTTCTGATTCTCTTATGAGTTAGCATACTTGTTATAGCAGTTGCACCAGACTAAGTATTTGGTTCTTCATGGGCAAATGGGGGACTGGATTTCTCAAGCAGATGAAATGGAATAGATTTTTTTGCAGTAATGATTAGATTAATAAATAAAATACATAGCTGATTCAAAGCATATATCACCTATGCTTTCTCAGGGCCCTCAGCATGGTGGTTGCTCATTTGTCAAAACTATTTGAACACTTAGAAATGTAACATGGGTTAGTATAGGTAGTATATTCTTGTCCTTATATTTCAGCGTAGAGTTTGATATTGATGTGAAGTCTCCATGGAAAAAAACACCTAACAAGTGGCAAGGTAGCCACCTGACTTGGCTTTGGTTTTATTGGAATGGGCTGCCCAGGGAAGTGGTGGAGTCTCCATCCTTGCAGGCTTTCAAGAATAGGGCAGATGTGGTACTGAGGGTCATGGTTTAGTGGGCATGGGGATGGTGGGTTGATAGCTGCACTAGATGACATCAGTGATCTTATCCAACTTCAATGATCCTAAGATTAGGGGCTTGAATGCACTACAAATTAAAAATATGTATGTTGCAGACTAAGATGTAAAGTCTGTTTGGTAGTTCTTATACTTAGTAATCCTGTGACTTTCACTGTCAGTGAGTGTTTTCTCAGGATCTGTATTTTAACGTTTATTTTAATGCATTCTGGTTAGCATCATTTTACAGGATAGCACCTTGGCAAGAATGTGTATATATGTGTGCTTCTGACCTTACGTTGTTTTTCTTGGTTATTTCCAAAGGTGTGTGATAGAAAAGGCTATTGATGGGCAGACTGTGTTCAAACTCACAATATCTGAGAAAGAGACCATGTTTTATTATCGCACAGTAAATGGTTTGCAGCCACCAATAAAAGTAATGACACTGGGGAGAATTCTTGTGAAGAAATGGATTCATCTTAGTGTGCAGGTGAGTAAAAGAAGAAAACCTCCTTAATATTTGTTGAATTACAACATTTGTGTGAGAATGGCATAACTGTACAAATATCTTCACTAGAAGGGAAAAACTGGGGAATGTGACAGATAACTCTTGAGTCATGTAGGTAAAGATATTAATTCTAGAGTGCATATCGAGGTGATTGCTAATTTCACACTGGAAGGAAAAGCTGTACACATTTGCTGAGCAAATAAGACTGAAAATACTTGCCCTTAAGAGCAAGAGTATTTGCAGTGAAGAAAAACTACTTATTTTCATCTTAGCAACAATCATGAGTCTGAGACACTCCCTAAAAAAGACAGTGTCATCCTCATGTATATGTACAAACATACTGAGAGAAGTGTCCCATTTAATTCTTAGAACTTCTCACAGTGCATATAAGTGAACCTGTATAAGGGTTTCTTCAAGCTCAATCAAGCTTGTTAGAAAGCTATTGCCTCTTACTTTAAAAATATACTTCAGCGTTGTTAAAACACAATCCTTGTGTTCTAATAGTCTTTTGTTGACATAGCGTTTTCTACATATCTACTGAGGATAAAGCAAAATTGAGTTAAAAAAAAAAAAAAAATCAAAAAAATCAGCAAACAAATGCAGGAGAAATTAAAATGCATTCAGTTATTTGCGTGCCTAGTAATTCCCTACAGACATTCTAGTAAATTCTTGTTTGTAAGCCAAGTTCAACTAATAATTACAAAACAAAATTATCAGGTATTGAAACGTTAATCTTCTTCTTCCTTCATTTCCTTTATCTGGTCTGCTAAACTTCATTTGGTTTACAGCGCAATCAAGAAGAGTTTTCCTGCTTTCCTGAAACTTGCTAAGAGGTATTGACTGTGATTTGGATTTTTAGTGCTGATATTGTCACTCTTAAGAAGTATCTAAGCTGATGTCTTGATTTTTTTTTTTTTTTTTTTTTTTGGCAGTTTTCTTTTTTCTGGGATAACAGTGTGGTAGTGTGAATAAGATTTTTGCTGTTGGATTAAAAGAGTGACCTTAAGGTAGAACTAATGAACTTTACACTTCGAATGCTCCAAGGGTGCTATATTACTGCTGTTGCTGTCAGCCTCATTTTGTACTAGTCTTAGAAACTGTTAAAGCCTGGCATAGTAAAGGAGAGAATGAAAGGTCTGGATTTAAATGTACACACTATTTTAAATTGCATTACAAAGAGCCCTCAAGTGCTCCTTACCATTTAGTCATTTGTTTCTTTGGACTGCTGTTCAGTGCACAGGAGGAATAAAGATATGTGGTTTTTAGACCCTCACAGGGCCTACAGGGCCTAATAATTTTTCTATGTTTCTGAGCTCAGGGTTGAGCTTTACATTCTGTGATTTGTTGTGTTGTTCATCTTGGTGTTAAAGATGATAGTGGCTGCAGTGTGATCCGTTTAGCCCTAGGTGTGGCTGTTAAACTACAATTAAAGGTTTAAAGTCCTTTAAACTTTTAGCTGCTGTCCAAAACATTTTTTCTATAAATACAGAAATAAATGGAGAAGGACATTATAAGAGGAACTGTACAGAAATACAAGCAGTGTAGTGATAAGACAATAGGATAATAAATTAAAGAGTAGATTTAAATGAGATAGGAGGAATAGAATCTTCACTGGGAAGGCAGTGAGGCAGTGGCACAACTGCCCAAACTGCTGCAAGTGCCCCATCCCTGCTGATGCTCAAGGTCAGGTTGGATGGGGTCCTGGGCAGCCAGAGCTGGTTGGGGCAGCCCTGCCCACCCCTGGGGGTTGGGGCTGGGTGGGCTTTAAGAAGATCCCTTCCAACCCATACCATCCTGCGATTCTGAGCAAATGCAACATTCATATGGAAGTGCTTACACCTTCAGACTGTAATAGCATTTGATGATAAGGTGGTTCCCAGACATTTGCAGATCTCAGCCTTGTCTTCAGCAGATGAAAAACCCTTCTGAGAATAACACGCAGTGTGGTTTTATAGAGATTAGGAAATCCCTTTAAAGACAAGGGGGAAAGCTTGGAGTCGCACGTAAAAGTACAGATCATCCAGTCTTTGTGCAAGTGTGACTCCTGACTGATCACTCTTCTCCACAGGCAATGATCTGGCTGTGGGCACGGGCACTGCAGCACGCGGTGGGTCCTTGCGTGCTCTGTTCGTGAGATAACGGAGGTGAAGGCAGCAGGGGGAGCTGTGGCAGAGTGCAGCCATAGGCGAGTTACTACTGCTGTTTTACAGCGTGGACTTTCTCTTCTTGTTGAGGCAGAAATGACTCCTGCAAAGGATTAGCGCGCTGAGTTCTGTGACGCTTTTGTAGACGTAGCCTGGATTTTCGAGCGGAGAAGAGCACTGGGCCTAATGTCAGTGAAATAGGAAACTTGGGGGTTTTCCTCCAGACACGCTGTAGTAGGTGTGGTGTCATCAGTGGAGTTGCTATATAGTCTCCTACAGAAACAAAAAGGAAATTGCTCTTCTACTAGAGATGTCATGTATGTGGCTGTGATGTGAAGACAGGCTAAATGAGGAATAGATTTAGCAACTTTTCCAGTGCTTATCTGAATTTGGCATGTGTCAGAACATTGTCTGGCAACATTTTTTTATGGGAGATCTTACCAGAGCTGGATGATGCATCTTGATGTAAAAAAAAATCTATTCAGAATTGACTCCTTGCTTGATGTCTTTTTTTGGCTGAAAAGAAAAATGTTTGTGAATGTTTTTAGACAATCAGATACTATTTCTGATAAGACAGGTTGAAAATGTGGAATGTATATTATCATGTATGTGATTAAATTTGTATTTATGAAGAAAGGTGTAACAAAAACCTGAGTAGTTTTCCTCTATCTCTGTCTCTCTATCTGGAGTTGTAGAACACCTAAAAGCCTGTGGGTTTGAGGGGAAGAGAGATGAAATGGGATGTATCTATTGTAAACAGGATGTTACGTAAAATACATCCTCTGTGTATGAACCATAATTAGAATAACCTTGTTCAGACTTCTTTATGCACTTAAAATTTTTAGATAATACAGTTCAGATACTATTGGTAACTGAAGGTATTTGTGGTGATATCTGTTTATTATGAAAGCGTTTTAACTGTGTCAGAGATTCATTTCCCCAAAATTCAAATTGGAAACATTAAATGCTGCAAATCCAATATGCCTGGATTTGAATATATATGGCTTGACTAATAGAGGAAACGTATTTACTCCTTATAATCTCTGAGACTATAAGGAAAAAAATGAAGAGTAGCTTTTTCTCTTAGTTCAGAGAGAATGTGTCTTTGTAGAGAAGGTAGCTCGTAACTGCAGGTCAAAATAGGTGGCTTGTAAGTTCTATTGGCTATAAGCCTGATGAAGCTCTTTCTACAGAATATTGTAAAGTATTATTCAAAACCATTCAAGACCATGATATGTGCTTGACTGGTAGGCAGGGGAGACTGTCTGGTTTGGTTGCTGTCTATCTTTGACTGGAATAAGAGCTAGGGGAAACTGACATTTGGTCTCAGTAACAGTGTTCATGGCAGACTGAATTCTTGTTTTTGTTTTGGTTGTGGTTTGCAAAAAGAGCGTGTGTGATGTAATTGTTTGTGAGAGAGGACCTCAGCTGAGGAGTTAAGATCCATGGCTGTCTCTGAACCACTGGTGTGCTTGTATGTAAGTGATTCAGGCCAAACCTCTCCAAAGCCAAGCAGAGCCGGGAACCTGAAGACACTGAAGTTAACATGGTGAGCTGGAAAAATGAAGGTATTTGTATGTAAATGCTAGGAGAGAGGAGCTTGAAGTACTGGTGGCAGATGTGAAACTGACCGTAAGAGCAGAAATGTGATAGGGTGGCAGGTATGCCTGGAAGCGTATGAGCTATTGAGGAATGATCATAATGAAAGCTAAATGGTGAAATGACATCAGATAGTAATTAATAAAGAAGAAAGGAAAATCAGATTGAAAAGAGTTTCTTCGTAATAAAATCTAGTAGAGAAGAAAACTAGTAAATGAATTCTGCTGGAGTAATATAGGATTTTAATTTTTCAGGTTTGGATTCAGATGTGTCATTCATTAGATAACTACTATTGAGAACTGTGTTGTTGAAGAGACTTATGCTCTAGTTTATAGCTGGGAAGTTAAAATTCCTCTAAGAAGAGGACCTAAATATTTGTTTTCATGTACAAAGGTTTCTTCGCTAACTAGAGGATCTACCAGCTTTGTTATGCGATGAGGGCATTAGTAGAGATGTTGGTCTCAAAAATAATATTTATTGAGGTAGGATAAAAAGGAATGGTCATTTGGTTTCAAAAAGAACAGGCTAACAGGATAATTTCAATGAAACAAGACAGAGAAACCGAGACATCAAATGGAAAAAGTCCTGAGTGTTCTTCAAAATAAATGCTGTTAAGAGGATTCTTTACTCTTAAGATGAGGAAAAAATTGAGGTACAGTACTCTGGCTTATGTGAGTGAATAAGCACCTTTGCAATTAGAGGTGACAGTCTACAGGCACAAGGGAATGGGGGAGGAAATTTGCAGAGAAAAGTATGTAGGAGTAGAAATAAAACTGTAAAGAAGTCAAGCTGAATTAGATTTTGCAATGACAGTTAAGTGGTAAACAGTTTATTAAGATCTTAAACATAAGTAGGCAAGAGGGTAAAGATGTGCTTGAGGTTAAGGATTATTTCACTAAGGTCCCAAACCAAACAAGTGATGCGAAGACAATTGTGAAGACAATTGCTCAGCCTCTCCCACAAGCAGATTGTTGCCCAGCCAGTGCCTGAGCAACTGCCACCATAGAAGACAAACCTCCAACTACCCGAAATCCTTGTTCTATTCCATTTTATTGTTAAGTGTGATGTTTTATTGTGTGGAGTAGCTGTTTGGTCTGCTTAGGTCAGCTGTGTCCCCTCCAAACTACTTGTCCAAACATAGCTTGCTTACTTGCAGGAGTGGGATGGGTAGAATGTAGTGGGAAAAGAGAGGGCTTGGAACTGTTGAAGCACTATTTAGCAATAGCTAAAATGCTAGTATGGGTCAGCACTCTTTTATCCACAAATCCAAAATACAGTACAGCGCAAGCTGCAATGAAAAAAGTCAACTTCATCCCAGCCAGAGCCAGTACAAAGAGGAAGGAAAGAAAAGATGTTGGTAACACAGACCTATTTGCCTTGACACAGTGGCATATGAGGATTTAGAGAAGATTCTGAAAGAATAGATAAAGATGTGGAGGTAAATGGAAAATGGGATAAAATGAAACATGGATTTACTAAAGATAGCTCATCACTGTCTAACCTCTTAGCTTTTTTTTTTGATGAGAAAACTGATTTTCAAGCAAAGTAAATCTGTCAGATTTCCTTTATCTGGAGTTCAGTATTAGTATTGATGTGACACCCCATGAGAAGTTGTAAGAGTCAAAGAAAATGCTCATGGGGAGGGGTAGCAATAGATACTGCTCAAAGGAATGTGTAATCTATAGGAAAAAGTACAATTCTTTGAAAATCAGTCTTTGGTTGAGTCTAGTATTGTGTTTTCATTAATGATCTTGGCAGAAATATTAGGAGTGTACTGATACTATCTGGTAACATCAAATGGACAGGCATAATCAGAAAGACGAACAGGAAAAACTGAATGATTGAAAAGGTTACTAAGGTAACAGGCATAAAGGAAAATTTGTTGCTGTAAAATTAATGGTATTAACTTTAAAACTAATCACAAAAACTATTGCAAAGTAGTCAAATATCAGAAATGGCTGAAGTAATTGCCCCATGTGGCAGTTATGACAGACTTGCAGGATGTGTTGGGGAAATGCATCTGGAGAGATTTCTAAGGTTGTGATAGAGAAGCATTATTGCTGCTGTTCCTGTCTGAAGTTTTGTGTGAAATTTTGTGTATAGCTTCAGATGTTCATATTTAGAGAATATAATTCAGAGCAGAGGTACTAAATGTATGATGACAGTGACAGGTGCTGTGTTCGCTTTACAGAAAATGATTTCAAGAACCTTCTTTTGGGATTTGACTACAGTGAAGAATAAGAGGTCTTGCAGTTTTCTTCTCTAACTCTGTTGGAGAATGATCACCACACAGGAAAAAAAGGAGCTATTTAATTTGAAAATGAAATTTGTTCTATTGCAACAGACTATTCCTGAAACAGTCTTCTGATCAGAATACCAGGGATAAAGTTGTTTTTTTTTTTAAGCATGGTAACATGCTTAAAAAAACATGGGAAAAGATGGGCATTTGTATCACCAATTTGTGAAGGTGGACTAGGGATTTTTTTCCTTTTCATGCAATATTACGATAGCAACCACTGCCAGAAGTGTGCTGAGCATGAGTCACTAACAGTCTTGAAATAGACTGTGGAAAAAGGGTACTTGAGACTAGATGGCATCAGTCTAACAATAACGTCATTCTTTTTAATAGTTTATGCAGTCTTCTTTATATGTGGTATGTTGCTGACAGAGCTGTTGGTGATCCGTTTGTTTGCTCTTTAAACTCCATAAACATTTGAGAAAAATCATCCTTGAATAGTTCTGCTGAGGTAAGTTGAAGTGGATTTGCCACAAAAGGGAATTTTGACCACTTTTCACGCTCTCCAATTAATGGGACTTGTTTGCATTTAAAGATGTCTTCCTTTATCTTTCATCGCTTATAGTTTGTAAAGGAGCTTGTTTTTTTAACCTCTGCAATATATAACAGGTATTTAAACTGTGAACTCTGTTTCCTTGAAAGTACTGTTACTATTCTAGTTGATTTCAGTAGGTGAGGATCAAGTCCTTGAGACTTCTGAGTGTTTTAGAGTCCTGTGTTTGATTCTGTCTTAATGATATTTACCACTGTGTCATTATAGGGCCATATTAGCAAAAGAAACAAACACCTTTATTGTAGATGCACAGTGGAATAAAGAATACATAGAAAATATAATGTATTAAATGAGTCTAATATGCACTGAAGTGAAGCCTCAGGGAAACTTAAGATCTTTCAAAGAAATCTAAAATTTGAAAGCATAGGAATGCATGATTAAGGCCAGCTGTGTACCTCATCTCTGCATAGTGATGCCAGTATCAGATATGTGCCACTTAGTAACAGCAGCTTCACTATGTATTTTTTTCTTAAAGTTTCACTGTTAAGGGTTTCTCACTTCTGATAATTCAGAATTTATTTAACTAGTTAAGAAGGGCGGAATTCAAACATGAATTTTCAGATAAATCCAAAGCTGCTGAAACAAGAGATTCTTTGAGAACATGTCAGATTGATGTATTTGTTTTATACATAGTGTCTGCAATTATAAAAATAATCTTTTTGCTAGCTTTTATTTTGCCTGATCATATCTGTGTAACTGCCGTGTTTTGGCAGACTATAGCACATTAAAAGCTTTAGAAAGTAAGTTTAAATTCTATATGTGGAAAGGTAACCATGACTGAATTACTCTCCTGGGAGTAAAATGCTCTTAGAGTGCCTATTGAAATCAGCATTATCATTTCAATACATGTCAAATATGAGTCATTTCCTAGTTTAGGAAAAATTTCTTTATAAATCTTTAAATCTTCCAGTTCTTTCAAGAAGAGGTTAAAGAACTTACAATTTAATGAGACCGCTTTACATCATAACTCTTTGAGTATCGAGAGAAAACTTGTCCTTTCCAATTTGTGAAATACTTCTATTTTCTACACAAGTTCTTGAGTACATCTTAAAAATTGCATTAAAAGCAAGTAGCCTAAGACTTAAAAGCAGGAAAACATTTTCTCTATACATGCTCTGTGTGTATATTTCTAAATATAAGGTGTTTTTAATGGTATATTCCCTGAGTTTACTAAGAATGTAGGAAAGCTGGGAGGCATTTTAACTAAACAAATCACTTTGTTTTCCTACTTAGTATCCATTTGGAATAGTTTGTCTCTCCCAGAAAGGGAGGTGAGAATTTGAATAAACTCTGCATATTATGGCTTTTGATGCAGTTGCAGTTGTGTGCTGAAACTACTTCTAATCATATTTAGTACCGTGTTCCCCACAGACTAGAGAAATAAAAACTATTACAGTCTCTGTAATGTATTTGGCTATCTGTTCGTTGAAACAATAAGCATGGCTCTCTTGGAAACTGGTTTGTCACTTAATCTGCTGTGAGTGCAGCTTATTAAGATTGTACTGCTGAACTTGCAGCCTTTGGGGTCTCTTGGCAGCACAACAAGTTGCTTGTACTCCATAAGTCCTATTGTGGTGGTTGTCTCTTCTCCTGGGCCACAGTTAGGATATAAACTGTTTTTGTTAACTTGAGTGAAATTTGTTGGAACTTCAGCTCCTTAGGAAGAAGACATTTCCCAGATCCATTTGGGATCCTTTTTCTCTCCATTTATCTCATAAAACACGTGCATCCTTTCTTGCCTGAATATGAATTCCATGAAATTCCTACACATCTGGAGGCTTAGAATTGCAATCTAAAATTTGCCTGGGAACACAAGACTGGGAGCTTCATCAATGCTTGAATTTTAATTTTGGAGAAAGGCAAAAATAAACGTTTTATCATTGCTGTTCTAACTACTCATCTAGAATTTGCAAATATTTTTTGATTGCAAAAATAGAACTGACTGAAGCCTGCACTGAATGTATATAACGTGGTAGGAATCGAATCAAATATTTGTGTGACCGGTGCTGGGGTTTTGACTAATCTGCAGAAGCTTTGCCTGATTTTTCTTTTTTTTTTTTTTTTTTTTCTTTTTTGAGATTTAAAATCCATCAGGTTTCAATTTCTTTGTTTCTTTATACAAAAAAAAAAAAGTGTGGCAGGCAATTAAATTGTAATTTTAATAACAGGAGCACTGTTAGACTAAAGAATGCAAATAATTCCTAAGGTGTTTTTTTTTTTTTTTTTTTTCTTGCCCATCCTACAGTCTTTATATTTTTGGCATTTTCGGCAAAAGAAATTTTAGTGGCAGTGTGTGAATCTAAAAGGAAATAATTTGTCAGCTGCTTAGAGTGGAATGTGTTGAAAGGTGAGGAATATAATATGTTCAAATGCTCAATTCAGTATTAAAAATAGTAGAAATTGTGCAGCAAGAGTTAAAAATTGTGAGCACAGATCTATTTCTCTCAGCGTTCTATAAATCAAACAATGGTCCTTTGACACAGTTGTTTCCACACTGCTAGAAAGCTGATGTACTGAGAGAAACAAACAAATAGTTTGACATGGGTACTCTCAATTGTCAGTTAATCTCCTTAGGCAGTATGAGTATGTGTTCAAGTGGGTTCCCAACTTGATATACTACTTCAGTCTAATGACTACTCTTCTGATTGCACATTTGTGCACTTTAGTTGTACAGCAAGTCAACTTTGAGAGACTGGAGTTAGTGATGTCTACTTGGTATGACTAAATATGAAAGATGGAGGTAACACAAGGTGCATCCACGTTGGAAATCTTGTGTAAATGAAGAGTTTATGCAGGTTTGCCTTCTGTTAATAACTGGAGGCTTGCTGCTATACGCAGAAAGGGGACTGCTGATGTGTTTGTGCTTGATACTTTTCAGTGCAGACTAGCTTGATATTTTTATCCTGGAATATCATCACTTAGTACAGACCATTCTTCATGAAGACAGAAGATCCTCCAGCAAGTAGTTCATGAGTAGGGAACTGACAATTAGTCATATTGACTTGACTCACTGGACTGTGAGAATGATTGCTCCAAGACTTGGTCACATACTGTCTGTAACTTGAACTTCTGCATTGTTCTTTAGTCTCTTCCACTAATTGAAAATCATATAGGTTTTCCTATATCTGCTGCTTTTTGATCGCTCATAGCAGCAATCCAGTTTAATGAGTCTTTATAGGCTCTTTTGCTGGAATTTCAGGAGTGCTTTATTGTATTTGAAGGACTTTCTCTTTAAATTGTGCTTATTGACAGCTTCATCTACTGTTTATCAGTAATTTCTCTGAACCTTCTGTGCTAAAACTTGAGGCCTGTATGTTAAGGTACACAAGAAACTACTGAGAACTTTCTGAGGAGCCTTCCCTGGTTCTCTCCTTGCTCATCTGCAGTAAAATGTGGTTGAGGGAGCTGCTGCACAGACTTCTTCCTTTAGCTTTTTTCAAGGATAGACTACCAAATCATAATCTTCTGAAATCAGGTTTTGTCTACTAATTTAGATCTCTACTTCACAGCTTTCATGAAATGCTTAGTAACCTAGGAGAAAAGCAGCTAACTTATAAAAAAAAAAAAAAAAAAAAAAAAAAACCCACAAAACTAGAGGCGACCTGTTATCAAAAAGTGCTGGAGAGTTACAGTACAGTGAAAGGAAGACAGCAGGACATAGAAGGAATGGGAATGAAGTAAGTTTGGGAGGAATACAAATGGAATCAGACAATTTTGTGGATACTAGATTTTGTGGATACTAGATCATGAAGGCAAATCTAATTCTGAAGGGAGAAAATAGGACCTTATTTGCAGAAATTGTATGTTTCCTCTAACTGGATATATTGAACTTCTGTGATGAGGTGTTCAGAGAGAAGGGTACTTATTTTCTTATTATGTAAGTAGTTACAGAGGCAGAGAGAGGGATTTCAACCGTCCATCCTAGCATAGTTGTTCAAGTGCTGTAAAAGCAGTGCATTCTTGCATCACATCTGGGAGTGGCTTACCAGTGTGAGTATGGAACAGTTCAAGGTGGTTCAGAATTCTCCACATGTAGGCAACTAAAAAGACCAGAATTTAACTTGCAGCTGATGGTGCGGTACGGGGTTAACAATCACATGTTAGTAACGGTTCTGTTCATTTGTGCAGGTCTCTGCTTATTCTTTCAGTATTGCAGCACAGAGACTTTATTCAGAAGGGACATTTCATTTGACATCTACATCTCATCCCTAATTTACATGATTACAAGTAGTTCAGGAAAATTCAGAATCTGTTTGTACTGTATGTTTAACGGAGGGGGCACAGAAAAATGTGCACTGTTATGAGATGATCTAAAATGTTAAGCCAGACATTTTGTTTCAATTAATTTTGGCCAGTCTATTTTATGTAACTGTTTTAGCTGCTAGAAAGAAGCTTGTCAAATCCTTAATATGTCTCTACTCATATTACTATAGTGATCCTTGGAGCATGGACTTGTTCTATGACTTCAGGAAAATAGTCATTATTGAGCAAGAAAGCAATTCTGTGTATTTTCAGATCTGATGACTAGGATCCTTTTATTATACTTTATTGTTTGGAACTCATTTGCAATGCTTGAGTCTTTTTACACCTTTATGTGTAAAAATAGTAGTTACAACAGTAATTAGAGCAAAGCTTATTTGTGAATTCCTTTAGTTTTCTATGAAGTCTGTATTTGAAATCTTGACCTCTAAGTTCTCCCCACTCCTCTGCCAAGATATGTTTATTCCATATTAAGGCATCATTAATAGATTGAAATAAGAGCTAATAAGGTTGACACAAAATAAGGAAAATTTTTAGTGGTACAGTGCTGGCTGTGATAGAAAGGAGCAGATCTGTAGATAGCTGTTTTAAAGTTTAGTACTTTAACAGTACCGGTGATATACTCACCCACAAAAGGGTAAATGAAGACTGCCATTCCACAATTGGAATGTGTACTTTGTGGCAGAAGGATCAGTACTCTCCAATTCAACATTTTGAAACAATATTTACTTATTTAAATACTAGTTCTTTAAAAATGCAGACCATTGCAAAATCTCTTTTCACATTGATCTGTCTTTGTCTTTGGCCTTGTTTATCAGGTAACTGGCACTGGGGGTTGTATCACTCAGTTTGTAACAGTACTAAAATTACCCTTGTCCAAAGAATGAATGACATACATGATTCTTATTTGATAATCTTTCTGCTTGCTGTTACTTACATTTTTCCAATTTCAAGGCTTTATTTATGAAATATCTATAGTTTGTCTGAGTCTGTAAACTGGGCCACTCTGCTTTCCAGTTAACTTCTGATTTCACTGTTTGGGGTCAAGTTGGTATTAATACATGGCTTATTCTTGAACAGAAAGTTAGTTGATTCAGGAGCAGCCCAGGGTCCCATCATTTTCTTCCCCTTTTTCCTACTTTTTGTTGTATGTTGTTCTTCAGGGAGTTCAAGCTGAACTGCTGGATCTATGAACAAAAAGAAAGACTTGGATTGAAGGAAAACCATTTCCCGTTGAGAAGGGATTAACATTGTAGAAGATAGTGAAAAAGAAAAGTAAAGGAGGGCAAAGAGAAAAGCTAAATATCTTTTATACAAATGCTAGGAGCATATGTAATAAGACTGCTGAATTGGAGTGACATGTTTTCAAGGATAAGAAAGATATTATTGGAATAAGAGAGACAACCAGGAAAATGAAGAGGGATTTAAAATGCCAAGATACCGAGTTCTAGTGAAGAGAAAGTTAATATAAAGCTGGAAGAGATGTAACAATATTGCTGAAGGATGATACTTAATCTGCAGTGGAGCTTCCCCCCCTTTCTTTTTCCCCTAAAGTTCAGTAGTTTGCATACAAGTTAAAGGCAATTTGATGTAGCTGTAATTCTTGACTGTTGTGCTTGACTTGCAAATCAGAAAAAAAAAAAATGCTGAAACAATGAAAAATATTTATTAAGATGCCAAGAAAGCCAGAGCTTTAATTTGAAGGAAAATTATAGAGTATTGAGGAGGAAAGGTTACTAGAGATTAGTTAAAATTGTGTTAAAACTGCAAAAGAGAGCATGTCTCCACTTTTTATTGTAAGGTTGCTCATTTTATTCAGTTATAGGAACGATCTGTACAAAAAGTATGCAATCATTATCATAGTGGAAAGATTGCAAATATAAATCTGTATGTGGAGGGAGCAAAAATGATCATAAAATTATGACATTTGAAATGGTCATGGGGTGAGTATACACTAGATGGAGAAAGCAGCCCTAAACTTATTGATTTTTAGCAAAGCTAACTTTGAAGGGAAGCAAAATGCTCCTGAGACTTTTGCCTGCAATCCTGTGATGAATGGGAAATCCACTCCACACAAGTAGAGAGTACATAGTGTATAAAACACGTAGAAAGGCCACAATTAAAATTCATCCCAGTTAAGTCAAGAAAAGGAAAGGCCGATATGGGCCTGAGGCAAAAGAAGGAAAGGCAAAGAGACAACTTGCCCCTCCCGACCCTATGCTTTTTCCTTCCCCTTCGCTTTCTTTAGCATTTCTTCTGCTGTCCCTTTATCTTCTCTAGCCCTTCTGTTTCATGACAGTTCAGTCACTGTGGTCCCCTGATGAAGTTTTTTCTTTGGGTCTCTGGTTTTCTATACACTTGATTTCTCAGAGCATAAGCACAACTGTCCTGTGTGTTCAGAGCATGTATGAGTCTCTACTTTCACCCCCCATCCTAGTACTTGCATTCTGCATCCCCTTAAACACAGTTTCAAGATTGAAGTAACTGATGTTTTTTCTTTCAGTCTCCTTTGTTTGCAGCTCTGGGATGATTTAAATTCGTAGTATAATGAGGGAAGGAGTGAGCAAGTAGGTGCGTGTAACAACTCAAGTAGACAATGGGGCTATACAAAACAAGTTGCTTTGAAAACAAAAACATTCTGTAGCGTCTATTACTGAAGTAGATGAACTTCTCTAGGAAAGAAACATTAAACAACCAAGTAAGAGTTGCAGGTGGTATTCATTTCTCTTGTGTAAAATGTCTGGATCCACAGTTTGGGACTTAGCATTCATTCTATTCTCCAGCATCTTCCTCCCATATACGTGTGTTATCAGAAAAAATGCTGCAAGAGAATAGCTGTGAGGAAGTAAATTGATTGTATTAACTGAATCTGAGCAGATGTAAAATGCTATAGCTTAAGCTGTAGTTAATTTATAGGATCTGAAAGTCAGGCCCTTAACAAAAGCAAGCATTTTATTTTTTTTAAAAGGTAAACTTGAAAATAAAATTTATTTTGTAACTGAACAAAGATGTTAATGACAAAAGTGGGTTTCAGAGAGCTTTAATGGGACAGTGATGAAAGAATGAATGCACTTTTTTTGCAAGTCAGTTTGTGTGTGCGTATATGTCACAGTGATTTGTTAACTGCAAAAATTGACTATGGCCACTGACAATGACCATGTGGTCCTATGGCAGCCAGCTGATGACTGACTGACCAGTTTTTGAAGATGGTATGAGGGATCATAAAGTTTAGTTCCCTGTGTATTATGATGATAGTTGCATCTATATTTAAAGCTTTCTGTCACCGGAGCACTCTTGGTGTTGTCAAACTGTCTATTGGACTGGATGAGCTGCAACTTCTTGCAATTGAATGTCAATAAGACCAAAGCAATTTTGGTTGATTCATAGTGCCAGCTTAAGTATATTCACTTGCACAGATTACATTTGACAGATAGTTACCTTCAGCTGAACTCTGTGGTTAGAAGCCTTGGTATACTCTTGACAGTGAGCTTAGAGTTGATGCCTTATGTTTATTTCATATCCTGTTTTTGCCTTCCTAATACTGCATGTGTATGTCTACATTTAAATAAATTCACAGCTGAAGTACTAGTCAGTCCACTTGTTATCTCTGGACAGAATGTTGTGATGAGTCAATTCCAGTATTTTTAAAATGGTATTTTTTTTTTTAACCATTCAGGCAGTTTTAATTTCAAAAGGCATCTAGTTGTGGATTTCTTATTTGGAACTCCTGGAAAAGCATATGTTGTAGTCTATTAACAAGAGTAAAACCAGGAAAAAAAAGTAGAAGATAAAACCAAAGATGAAAAGGTTATTCCTTCTAGAGTGGTTTTTTTTTTTTTTTTTTTTTTTAATATTCTAGCAGTTTGCTGGTCTGCAGGAAAATACAATTCAACACAGGTGTTACTAAGCCCTGTTATATCAGTGAAAGTTAAAATCCTCTTGTTTCTGCAACAAGATTGTGCGTGGTATCAAGTACAGATGTATGTGCATCCTCTATAAATCTTGTAAAGAAAAGCTTCTTTCCAGGTCTGGTCTTGCGGTCCAAAAATATTCTGGGTTAATATATAGTTTAATTCACTTACTACCTTGTTCCTACTCATGGCAAACTTAAATATTTTGAAGCTTCATTTGCAGTATACTGAGGAAGGACTGAATTCTGAATTATTTCAGAACGTTTTTCTGTGCAGTTTGCTAGTCAGCTTAAAGCCTTTTTTTTGATTTTGAAGAAAATTCAGTTACTTAATGCCAAATTGCTTGCATGTGTGCTGTTACTGCCTACTTCCAATTCAGTAGCTGTTTGTAAAAGATGCAGGTGATTTTTCCATTTATTTTTCTATGAGCTTAAATAAGTGAAGAAAGGTCAATTTTAGAGTTTTTACTCCTTCTTCCAGTGATTGTTTGGAGTGCAGCTTCCTTGAAATCAGACATGAGTGAACAAAAAAATACTTTATAAATTATCATGTTTGAAAAGCTCTGGTGATAGGGTAGCAGAGCTAAGTTTGTATTTTTATCTACTGTTTAAAAAATGAATTTCAATCTACAATTATATTGGTATAATTTCCTTTTAAAAATGACTGGTCAGAAAAAAAGCAATGTGTCCATGAGCATTCTTTATAAATACTACATTCCCTGATCGCACTGTTACTTAAGTTACTGAATGGCTCAAGACCTTTTTGTTTTCTTCCTGTACAATGCTCTTTAGCCTGAGAACCAAGGATGTGGGAAAAATGTTACTATGGAAAGAACATAGATGTAGCTTACTTCTATCATCGTATATTCTTTCCTTTAAGCTTGCAAACAGGCTGCTTCCAATGCTTGAAATACAGAGGGATGGATGGTCTGGGCTTGCTTGGAGGTGCAGAGTTCTATTTAGAAATGTGATTTAATTTGGCACTAGTAGGTGAAATAAGACTTGTGTGCATGATTTTCTTTGCTGGAATATAGTGGGCGAAAATCAAAGACGTAAAGCTTCTAAGGAACTGTAATGGCTATTTAAGGCAGTACTCCCCTTCTCAGCTTGATCACATCCAGACTGTGAGAGAAAGAGTGACCAGATTCACAAATGCCACCAGTCTGATTAAAGTTAAGCACTATGCAGAGGTCCACACACAATTATAGATATGTCAGGATACCCTAACACATTCATCTACATTTATTCATCTATCATCTATACATCTACCTATTTTAAGTTAATTCATTCTCTTGCTAAGCTTTAGATCTGCAAAACACCCCTTGTTGTCTCCATTTTAAGTCCAAATAGAAAATTAAATTTTGAAGAGCAAAAGACTGAAAATGAATTCTCTATAGGTGGCTCTAAGAGGATGTGGGGAGGGGTAAGACTACTATAGATTTTGGTGGAAGAAATACATCTGCCCAAACATTCCTAGCAAATGTTATGATTGGTGAAATATACTTACACTTCAGAAGTGTAGTAATGCTTATAGAAGTTATTACTGAATTATCCGTTCAGCTGATGTTTTAAACTTCATTTAGACTGCATGTGGCATATATTGTAAGGAGAGAAGCAATACCAGATTATACAAGCAGCTTGTATGCTAGTGCTGGTCAGCCATGTGGAGTGGAGTTCTGACACAGCTGCGGAACTTGAGCTGTGGAAACTATTGCATCTATTTATCTACCAAAGTAGTCATGAAGTGGCTGATGGGGGGCTTATCTGAAGGTCTGGGAAGCATACAGGAATTCTAGGGTAAACTTTATTTTTTATAGTACTTGTAAGAAAAATACTTACTTGGTGGGCACATACAGTGTTCCTATCTGTCTTTTATTTATGTTTAGAAAAAGTTAAATGTGAATGTAGTAAGCTAAAAAGGAGAACAAAAACAAACAATAATGTAAAGAATCAATAAATAGTATAGTAAAGAGAACTAGAAAGCCAAGAGGCAGAACTAGGAGGAGGGAAATGTTCCTTTGAGAAGGATGCTCAAAAAACTTAGATCCTGCAATTTATTCAGTGAAGAAAAGCATTAAAATGTGGTAGAAAGTTGTCTGCCATTTCTGATGTACCAGATTAGGAGCACATAGCTCAACTTTTAATGATAAGTGAAAGGCAGATGTGGTGGTTTTCTTTGTCATTATCTCTGCTTGAATAAGAGGTAATAGATAGAAAAGAGGCATAAGATAGATTTGTATTTGTGCTAATGGTTTCACACAGTGTGAAACACAAAACATCCGTTTGTCCACTTTGTATTCCTTAGTCAATATCACTGACCTTTCCTCTTTACGAAAATTAACTGCAAATATTAAAATTGCGTTGCAGACTTTGTAACTGCAGCTTGAGGAAGACTTGCAATTATGAAAGAAAATACTGAAGTACCCACCATGTGTCTTGTCTCTCTGATATGCAAAATCCCCTTAATGCATCTTCTATTAACTGTTATACTTCTGATTCACATGTGCTCTCTCAGGGTAAAAATGTGAACCCACATGTCACCCAATGGTAGGATATGCTGTATATCTTTATATAAGCAGGCAAAAAGAGCATATTTAGACAGGTTGAAGGTGAAAAAGATTTTTATGTTCAAGTTTCTGATTACACTATTATAGCAGCATCACTAATTCCCTTCCATCTATTTTCTTCTTTCATCTGTTGTCATTGGTGACCACTGTTGATTTGTTGACTCTATTAAAGTATTCAAGGAAGCCACAGGCCTGTCATTTTGGCCATAACCTTAATCTGTTTTCTCACCTTGGGAGAAAATGTGTTAATACGCTGTCTGTTTCTATAGTGAGCTCATTGAAGAAGTTCTTGTTGCAACAGATCTGCAATATGTTTAGAAGAAAAAAAAACACATTTTTTTAATGAATCTTGACTATTTTAAAAGAGAGCAAGCTGTGCTTAGGAAGCAACTTTTGTAAGGACCATGCCAAATTAAGTGAACAATTGTAACTGAATGCTGTGTAGTAATTTTTGAGCTATGTGAGTCACAGCTTCTTCTGATCTGTCAAAATCAGATTCCTCATTATTTCTGAATGATTAAGCAAATCATTTATGCTAACTTCTGCTTTCATTTATATCTTTGTAAATCCTGTATAGCTCTGGTCACTTTGGAGACGCTTAAGGTCTTATAGCAAGTAAGGGCAGGGGGTCATTTCTGTTTCTTGCCTGTTGGCTGTTCTGGGAAATAAATGGAACATTTTTAAATGCCTTACCAGGTAAATTGCATAGCTACTCAGTTGCTGTTCATAAAGCACTTCAAAATTCTTAATTTTGTGTGGCTGTCTTTATAATAATAAACTTCTATTTCTGAGAAACTCATTGATGTGTAAATAGAGCTTATTTAAAGGATAAGCTAATGCAGATTTTTTTTTTTTCTCCCTACAGTTTGCTTTTGTTCAGTTTTTGCTTGTTTTCTCAGTAGAGAAGCAGGTCTTAATTTTAGCTTGTATTTAATTTTAGAATTTTGTTTGCATTTGCAATTAACTAAATTTGCATTTATAATTTAAAAATTAGCAAGTTTTTTTTCCCTCCAGATTTAGTTTACAAATCTGTAATATTTACCAGGATACAGTTTGGTGTGTGGTGTATATTGTGGTTTCCTGAACTGCACCTTTTTCATCATGTCTGGAAATAGCGGCGTCCATTACAAACACTGGAATACATTCCTTTTTCTTCTATTTATCTAATGACAGATGTTTGGTCCTTGTTTGTTCTGTGTCGATCTTTCCTGTTCCTGCCATCTGAGACTTTCTTTGGTGATATAAATAGCCTTAAGAACTGAAGTTACAGTTGAAGTGTTTGGCATCACTTAATTGGCTGGAAAACTAAATAGGCTATGGTTGGTATCATTTGGCTTGAATGACTGGAAAATATTTTGCTGCTTTTATTTTTGGTGTCAAAGCCCTTTCTATTGTGGAGCTCCTTCATCTGTGGCCTGTCAGTGTGGTAAGGAATCCATATGATTTCTTCATCTGTCTTGTTAGATGCTGTGATCTAACTATTAGAACAGTAGATGAGAAGAAACTTTAAATTGTACATTGTGGTTATTAGAAGCTATGATGAGTAAGAGTAAAAAAAAAAAAAAAGTATATTTAACCAGTAAAAGAGATGAAAGTTGTCTTAATTTACCTGAAACACTGTAAAAAATCTTTCTCAGGCAATTAAATATTAGAATAGGAAAAATAACCTAATGGGTAATATTGTGTTTGTTTTAAAAAAAAAAAAAAAAAAAAAGCAACAAGTATCTCTCTAAATCATTGAAAAATTGTAAATTCTCAAATATTTAAGGAAGAGACTAATTCCCCTGTTGGTTGTGTATCAGTTACTGCAGTAAAGTCCTGATATCTGTTCAGTGATTTGGAAATCTGCTTTTGGTAGTTTGCATTATTAGACAATGGTGCGTTAAGGACTCTTTTTCACATCTCTACTTGCTAGTTTAATCAATAGAAATAATTTTGTACAACATGTAGACAGTATTAGGACTTTTTTAATGGGAAAATCATACAGATGCAAGAATGTAGTGTCTGCTGAAGGAGAATTCACTCCATTTATTTTACCTGAAATGATGCAATTTGATTCTACATAGGTGAGATTAAAATGGTCTCAGTTGCTTTTATATGTATATTACAGGCCATTTCAATGACAGGATGATTTGTGTAAGTAAAAAGTGTTTGATGCTTAATTAATCCAGATATCAAGCACAGTTATTGTTATGTAATTAATGTGTATGTTATTACCTGACAGCCCAAACTGTATAGACTGGCATCCTGGAATTCTCACAAACTGATTTGGACTGAAAAGTAATAATTATAGCTCAGAAAAGAAAAGGGGAGCTGGCGGTGCGCCAGATCCATATAACTGTTTCATTTACTTGAGACCCCAAATTTATTCTACCTTTATACTAATAAGGAAGGTGATGTTTCTTTTGCCAGGCATATTGAGTGGTTGTACTGAAATTCTATGTTCTATTTAAAAGAAAAAGAAAAAAAGAAAAACAGCCACCATAATTTCTCAATCAATCTCTACAGTCTGTGCCTTTGGTAACTACCAGCTTCTGCATTCAAGGAACAGCAACTTAAATTGATGAAAATGAGAAGTTACTAAGTGTATAGAAACCATGTTAGGCTGAGAAAATCTTAGACCTGCCAGTGCTTTGAGAGCCAAAGAGTATTTGGAAGCAATGTCATTCATCCTTACTTTTCTCCCATATGCTCCTCTTCTGCTTTTTGCTGTTGTTAGTCACGTGGTCTTTGCTTGTACAACTGCTCTGGATTTGATTGTAGTGTTTTTTTTGTTGTTGTTTTTTTTTTTTTTTTTTTTTTTGCCATGAGGTTGCTGCAATATAGTGGAAGTTTCTGTAATTAGTTAATACATGAAAATACTCTTTTTTTTTTTTTTTTTCTTCCATTATTGCTCAGCCAGATCGAAAGTGGCAACACTTAAGCTAATTTTCATTATTTTGCTTCCATGAGTACATTTTCAGATGAGAAAATGATTGTAATGCCTTTGCTGTACATGTCTAGTTTGATAAACAGAAGATTGTCCTTCACTGATTTTTTTTTTTTCATTTTGCACTGTGGTGACCCATCAGGGTAATTCTCCCTAGGTAGGCAGTGGTTGGATTAGACATAATTTGGAAATAAGTGGTTTGAATTGGCTCAAAGGGCAATTGACTTGTGAACAGGGACCTTCAAAGAACTTCATTTCAAATGTATTAAATGAACTTGCTTTTGGCTTTGGCCCAGCACCTCTCATCTTGTAAGTTCTTCTGGATCATGACAACCGTGCTACTAGAGGAAAGACTGTGTATATTTTACCATCTCAGTGCATCATCATATGGATTTTCCATTGCTTGAAATTGGTATTAAGCTCTGCACAGGCAGAAGCTAATGTAGTTGCAGACTGAGTTTTTCTTAGTAACTAATCCTTGCTACCTTCCCATGAGGTGATTTGTGAAGTATTTGACAGATGGAGAAGCCAAGAGGGAGAGATGGTTTCAGAGCTGGGATTAGAGATTTGGAGTTCCAGACTTCTGGTATTGTGCTCTGCAGCAAACAAGAGGCAGTGCTTTCCTACCCGTCTCATCTCATTCTCTTAGGGCAAATTCCTATACAACTTTATTTATGAAGACAATAGGGGAATAATCCCATTGTCTTAGTTAGATACTAGTAAAATTAGTCTTTTATTTCCGTGATATTGTATGCAATTCAATGCTGATGGTCAGAAGACATTAAATAACCACATCAAACAGCAGACTTGGTGCCAACCTTCATTCTTATTTTGCTTAGGCTAAACTGACACCAAACTTTGAGATATTCCTCTCCTCCCACAGCGGAGAGCCACTGGGATTTTTTTCTTTATCCCACACATGGCTTCCCTCCTACATTTTCCTCCCATGTCAGATATTCATACCCCCTTTAATAACCAGCAGGGGGATCATTACACTGAGCTACTGCCAAATGCATAATGACTGCTGCCTTTGCCTTACACAGTCACTGCACTACTGATATCCAATTCAGCATTGTAAAGTGCTTAGGGCTACCTTGGGGATGTGCTATATTAAACCCAACTATTCTAAATCCTATTTAATATAAAGAGATTGTTGATGGGGGAGGGGAGAGGGAGATTTAAAATTGTCGTTAATCACCTATTTTCAACAAGTAAAAATACCTGATCGTTTAGGGCCCAATTCTGTCACTCTTAAGCCATAAATAGTCCCGCTAATTTTAATAGGGGCTGTGTGAAGGCAAGCACTCTGCTTACTACGGGGGGATGCAGAATGGGGTCCTGCAGAGGCTGTAGCTGAGGTGGTAATCTTGTGGTGAGCTGTTGGGAGTGAGTGAGCCCATTTCTGAATTCCATTTACGAATGTTTTACAGTGAAAACAGGAAATCAGACATGCTTCATATCTGGCTAAAAATAAAGATACTCTTAAACTTGTAAAAGACAACATTTTTATTTGAATGATATGACAGAGCTGCCACAGGAGTGTTACCTGCTATAAAGAAAGCTTAAGAATTATTACCTTTATTAGACCAGTGACACTGAGCTTTAGCCATACATTTCTAACTTCTGTCCCTCTACAGAGACAATTTTCTTTTCTTAAATAAACTGTCATGCTAGTGTTAATATATTGTTGGCTCCCTCATACTCTGAGAATACTGCTGATATAAAACATGTATATGTTAGATTGGTAATAGTATCTTTAGTGTAGCTGACTAGAACAAATGTGTTTCCCTCATGGCTGTGCTAATGTGATAAAGGAAAATTGGCTGTTCATCAGCTTTTGGCTGGGTAAAGACAGTAGAGATGGAACCACATTCTTTTTTTATGCATTAATACCACTGAGAACTTTTCACTAGTTATATTTCACGTGCGGGCATGTTGTGCAAAGATGTTGTAAAACATGAGATAATGCTGCAAATAACAAAGTAGAAAAGCCTGTATCTTTTATGATGATAACAGTCAAACACCAAATGACAGTAACAGGCTGTAAAAAATGTGATGCAGAAAAAAAAAATGCAGTGCAACCACCATATACGCATATATGTAGGATCTTGCGAATAGGACATCAGATGTTTAGAGGGTTTGGAATTAAAATTAAATTTAAAAAAATGTTGCATTCAGGTCATTGATGTGTCAACATAAAGAATAATTTAAATGGAGAGAGATGTATTTTGAGTGGTTAAACTCACACGCAGTAACTTCTAGAACAAATCTCATCGCTTAGTAATTATGGTAATAGCCTTCAAATTTCCATCAGTGGAAGGACAATAAATTTTCCTGTCTAGATTTGGAAAATATGGACAGAATGTGGAAACAGCAATAAAGCTCAGCATGCATGTATCTGTTTGAAAGTGAGGTTTAAGAGGAAAAAAAAAATAATCTGTACAATTTGATGTGAAACCTAAAGGAAAACAAAACAAGCAGGAAACCCTATCTCATTTCATATTTTCTTTCTTAAAATACTTATATGCTCATGTTGCCTGAGGCACTGATGATGATGATCTTATTTATAGATAATTGTCTGTTTATCTTGGTCTGAAATTTGAAATGCTTTATTGTTGGAATAGCCATTTTGAGTGCTTTTATTATGGTTTTAAAACTGGTACTCAGTTTTCAACTTCTCTTTTTGCCACAAGTTATTCTGTTTTTTTTTTTTTTTTAATACATTGTTTGTTCTCGTACATCTACTAGTTTTCTGGAAGCAATTATTCCAGGTTTATTTTTATTTGTTTAAAGTGGGTATCATGGCAGGCTGAAGCATTCCAGGTTTATTTGGCTGCTGTGGACATGATTGACTAGGCATGCATGTCAGCAAAATGGAACTGAAATTCTATGTCGGCAACAACAAAACAGTGCTTCACAATTCAAAGGCTACCAAGCTGCTGTGTGAAATAAGCTTCATGCAAGCTAAATATGGTTAAAATCGTGCAATTTCATTTTTGCAAAAAAATTGCTTCCTGAAATGAGACTAAATTTAAGAGTTATTCAATAAAGTTCAAAAGTTTTGAGTAAGTTGAAGTTAGCTTCAGTATTTCACATAGTTAACAGATAGATAACTGTACCCATTGTGACTTATTTTCATCTTATCCCTATATTTTTGCGATTAAATTATTCTGTAAAATGCCAGACTGAAAGACTTCCATGTTAGCAAACTTTTCCCAATTTTATGTAACTTAAATATGGATTTTTAACGCAAAAAAAAAAAAAGTATTTTGTAAAAGCTCAGCATCATTTGACTTTGTGAAGCTGGGAGAATGCCATAAACTATTTCTATGAACGTTTGCTCAAATTTAAAATGAACTGGCAGGGCAGGGAGTGCTTGCAGAAAACAGTACCCTGGAGTGCCGACTGAGCACTCGTTCTTAGCCAAGGGTTCCATTGATGTAACAGAATTTCCCACTGGGTGTAAAGCAGATGTAGCCAGTTTCCAATACCATTCCCTTCAGCCCTTGTAATAAGAAACATGCTGGGGCCAGGGAGACATTTTGGAGGGGTGTTCAAGGCCTGGCTGAGATGTGCTGTGTTTGGTTATCCTGAGTGTGGTAGATGGTCCCTTGAGGCCTGGATGAGCTGATGTGTATGAGAAGAGCTCTGACAGCTATAGCATGTGCCTATGGCCTAAAGTGGTGAAGGAACTGTAACCAGTCTTGTACCTTGTGAAACAGACCCTTCTCTTTTTTTTTTTTCTCTATCCCCCCTCCCTACCAGATCAGTGTACTGTAGATACTTCTTTAATTTAAGTACTGTAGGATTTTTATAGTCTGTGCACCTGAATAATGATCTTATTAACTGGATTGCTAATGAATGAAGAGAAAAGAGGTAGCTTCTGTCAGTAGGTGCCAAAAATAAAGGCATGATGCCAAGTAGGTCAAAGTAATGTTTATGATTAATCAGTGATACCTGCAACATGCAGTGAAATCAAAAGGATTCTGTAATGAAGCACATGCTTTCCAATTTTCATTGATTCCATAGGTGCATTACAGCAGAATTAGTTTCTTCTTGAATGGCTGGGAAGATGACAGCACACCTTTTGATTCAAGGATTCTTATGGGAACAGTTGCAGATACTAATGCTGATGGGACACTGAAAATTGGACAAAGCTTCACAGGTAAATATTTCTGTTTTTGTAGAATGCTGTAGAATATTCCAAGTAAGATATTACTGCATGTACATAAAGGCTTTTCTGCTTTGTCCGACATACAGATCCCTGAAGTAATGTTTCCTATTAGTTTACTATGGTGTTTTTTGAGAAAATAGATGAAACTATTCCAGAATAGGGTTATTCTAATTGCACGCCTGTTTAGAGACAGGAGCAGAGATAAAGATTTTTGACTCTTTGTGTTCCTCAGTTCTATCAGTACTTGTGTAAACTACTAGCAAAATGAGAAGAGTTCTCTAGAGTTCAGCCTCTGGAGGTGCCTGATACTGTTATTCATCAACATCTGGAATTTCATGTGTGCTGCAGCATGACATGATCATTGTAGAACAGCTTCAGGATGTTTTCTTGGTCTCCTCAAATTCTTGGCTCTGCAAATGTAAAAAACACTGACTATTGCTTTTCAGGAATATGCAGAATTTGAAGCTAACTCCTAAATATATATATGAATACATAGTTGTCACTTGGCTTTTTTGTGCTTTTGGGTAAGAAAGCTATTCTGTGTCCTGTTTCTCAATGCTTCTGTTTGTGATTTTGATTCTACAAAAATAGAATACAAAATAGCTATTAAATGTATTAAAGGATTATTTTAAATTACTTTTTATCTTTATTGTATAAATTGATAGGTACAGTTGTACCTACTGTATCTCTTCTCTAATTAGAGGTGGCACATGGACTGGCTCATTACTTCTGTCTAATGAGCCGATCCTTGTGCCACCTCTCTAATCAGAAAAGAGATAGGTACAAAATGTTCTTATAAAGTTATTATAAATCACTCTTCTTTTATTAAAAAAAAAAAAAGTTACTGCCCTTTACAGTTTTGTCCAAATCCAAGATGGTTTCATTCAGGGGGGTAATTGTGCAAGAGATCTGTGTGCTGGATTAAAGGTGCTCTCAAGCAGTGAAAAGCTGCCTTATGCTCAACAGGATTTGATTATTTATTTATGCTATATTTTCTTAGGTTTAGAGCAGTTTATTGGAAGGATGCAAGACTTTCGATTTTATCCAGTGGCACTTACAAACAGGTAAAGAACATTTTTTTGTTAAAAATAATTAGGAGTGTGGTGATGAGAAAGAATAGATAACTTAATTATTTCTCACAGTATTGTGCTTTGTCAATGTCTAAGCGATTGCTTATGATGCAGTTTAATGGGTGTCAACTCAAACATGATTTTTGATCTTCAAAGTCTTGAGTTAAAATAAATTAAACAATATAGTATATTTTGCTTTTTAATTGTTAAGTATATGTAGGGAAACTCTAAATAAGGGCATGCTTTCCTTGCTAGTGTTGTTCCTGTTATAATCTGATTTAGCAGGTATTCTAGCAGAAAGTAGATCCAGTTTCTAGTTTCCAATGCTTATAAGCTATGTAGGTGTTATCAACTACATATATTCTACATAGACTACATAATTCTGACATAGTATGTGCTGGTAAGCTTAGGCATGTTAAATGAGACTTGCCAAGCCTCCCCAGAGCTTTCTGTAAGCTGTAGGCAATCTCTTCCGTAAATTTCTGCAGATGGGGTGCTGCTTCTATGGCCTCCTTCCTTCCAGAGAGTAAAGTTTGCTACTGTTCCCAGATATGCAGCATTGTGAACAGTTTAGCCCTTAAAGCAAGGCTTACTGATAAGCTAACCTTCCTGTCGTGGATTTCAGTGTGCATCCACAGTTGTTTGTCAAGCACAGTCTTTACTCCCACCTTCTCACAAATACTCATGGGGAAATGCCTTGGTCACAGGGGAAAGGAGGAGAGGACCAATCCTGTTTAGACCAGTCCAAAACCAGTGAACCACTGATCCAAAGAAGAGGGACAGATATTTTAGCTGGTCAACATGCTGATTTTTGTCACTGCCAGCTTGGCTCCTGTGTTTAGTGATTCCTTTCGTCTAGCTTCAGCTTCCCCTTGGCATCAGACATCCATGTACTGTGTTCTTGACACTCACCCTCAAGTCTCTACCACCAAGAGGGTATTGTCTTAATTCTTCATTTTTTTCTATGTGAGATAGTCCTCATAAACCACCAATGACTTTTCTACCTCAGCCCGTGTAGCCTTGAGCCAATTGCTTTGACATCCTCCATCCCCTAGGCCAAATTACAGTTGCCACTGCAATTTCTGTTGCCCTCCAGCCTCCCTTCCTAGTGTGTTACAAAGAGATGTTACCTTTGCTATCCAGCTCTTGCTGGATTAATCTAGTCAATTCAAACTGGCCAGAAAAAGTCAGCTCTTATTTGTCTGTGTGGTGCTATTGGGTAGGCTAAGCACAGCAACACTTGTGACTGCAGACCTTAAGGCTACTTAATAATAATTAAGGAAATTAAGGGGAAATGGACATAAGATGCAGCATAGGAAGTTCTGCACGAATGTGTGCAAGAACTTCTTTATGGTGAGGGTGATGGAGCACTGGAACAGGCTGCCCAGGGAGGTTGTGGAGTCTCCTTCTCTGGAGATAGTTGAGTCTTGCCTGGATGCCTACCTGTGCAACCTGGTTTAGGGAACCTGCTTTGGCAGGGGGGTTGGTCTTGATCTCTAGAGGTCTCTTCCAACCCCTACAATTCTGTGATTCTGCGATAATCTTTTGATAAGATGTGGAGTAGTTTCCTAGGAGCACTGATGTCTGCAGGACATGACGATGAACTGATCTCCTGTGAATTTAAAGTATTCATATAAACCTGAATTCCAAACTGTGAATATCATGTTGGTTGTATATTCTTTTGGAACAGTGCTTGAACTACAGTGCTCTGAACTACAGGTGAAGTCACTGAAAAGAATATAGCTTAAAAATTGAAAGATAAGGTATTTTACAAAGTGTTGCAAACTAATGATTTGTAACTTTGTCAATGCAGTTTTATTCCCACAAATCAGGTTAGAATGTTTACGTTGGATAAACTGTGAATAAAAGTCTTTGTTGCATATGAATTATTTTAGGTCTATGGCAGTTGGAAAGGTCCTGTAACTGTGTTCTATAGGATCTGCAGGGGCTGTTACTGATGAAAGGGAGATGGGATAAGTAAATTTTTGAATTTAAAAAATTCATACTTTCTGGGTTCCCAAAATCCTTTTAGACCAGACATGAATGAATAAAGGTTTATGTAATCTGCCCATGTCATTCACCTGTTACTTTGCCTACTGTTTCCACCTGTCCATTCAGATTGGTAATGTCGCTGAGAACTATAGTGATTCAACTGCTTTGACATAGGCTGTAGGAATCTAACAGGGTGATCTCAGAATGGGGCAGCCAAATCAGTGGATATATGTTACACTCGGCTAAAAGGGAAAATATTTTTATCTATGTTGTGTAGGGTGCAGCATGATACTTCTCATGCTGCCTTTTTGAAGGGTTTCAGGACAGGCATTCAGCTTGTCTGTGGTTATGCTTCACAAAAAGCCAGTGCTCTGGGATGCTTAAGAACAGTCAAAATCAGTGACTAAAGTCAGACATGGTACCATAATTAAATATTGGTAGGGTTTTTTCCCTTGCACCTATGGCTGAATTAATCCTACCTGAGAAGATGTCCTGAGAAGGAGTTTTTTTTCCCCTTGGCTCTGTTTATTTGTGGATCTCCATATTACGAAGGTTGAACAATGAAAGCAACTCAAGCACTTTTTCATGGATACCTTCTGAAGATGCCTGCTGCTTGCTATTGATTAAGTAGGGACCCTAGGTGGCCTGATTCCTGGATAATTGCCCCATTTATATGAGATGAAAAGAAGCTTTAGGGCTTCTAGAGTAATCTAAGTTGAATTTTATTTAATCTATGAGCCTAGAGGCACAAGGTGACACTTGTCATTTTTTATCATGTCTATAATTACTTTATGTGCTGTGACAGAGACATTTTGGAAGTATTCTCTGGAAAATTTCCTCATCTGCATACCCAGTCAGAGTGCCGCTGCCCTGGAAGTCATCCCCGGGTACACCCTTTGATACAGAGGTACTGCATCCCTAATGGTGCAGATGATACCACTAATGACAGAGTGCTGAGACTGGATGCAGAAGCCCATCCTCTGCATTACATCAATGATGATGACATTGGAACCACCTGGATTTCATCTGTGTTTGCTAATGGTACAGGTCTGGATGATGGTGTTTCTATCACAATAGATTTACAAAATGGACAGTATCAGGTAATAAGAGGATCACATTTGCTATTTGTTACTCCAGTCTAGGAAGAGATTTCATATTCGCTTTGTTTAAAATTTTGGCAAACTCAAACTTTATGCTTAAAGATGTGTTCCTCAAGGTGCCAGAAAGAAAAATTCTATTATCAGCAGGAAACAGTGCCCTATAATTCTTGCTATGGAGTTTTTCTTTTTATGTACCTTAACTGTTTCTTTAAGCAGAAATCTGGACAGTGTGAATATCCTGTTTGAAGTCATCAATACTTAAAAATGGTTGCTGTCTTCTAACTTTATTTTTTTTGTAAATTTCAGTTTAATTTTTGTAAATCTCTACTTCAATTTTCTCTTAAAATGGGAGACAAAATTTTTGTGCTTTTAGATATAAAACTGACAGCAGTCAAATGAGGTTTTAAGTCTGTAGCGCACTAGCATGCCATAAAAGATCTGTTATGTCGCCTAAGTTTTTTTTTTTTTTCCTTTGTTATAAATGCAGAAAAGGTAAAGAATGTGATGGCAGGTTTTGGCCACATAAATAAGAAGTAGTCTGTTATTTAAAAGTCAGTTCAGGTCTTTGAAGCTTTAAAACTGATTTGGCGCATAGGAATCTCAACATTACATGCTGAGGGAAATCCTCGTTGGCACAATACAGGTATCAGGCTGGATACCAAAGTGACAACAGATTCCTTAAATGCCATTTATTTTTGTCAAAATTAATATCAGAGTAATAAATTATGGATGGCTTTGTATTTCAATTTCAAATGGCCTTCTAGAAAAGAGTTTGAGTTTTGATGCAGCAGTTCCGTTGCTCTCTAATGTCTGAGAGAGCAAAAAGCTTGCTTAACAAAAACTGTTTTCAAATTCAAGACGATGTGTGGACTGAAATGTTGGTTTTGTGTTCTGTAGTTGTTAAAATAGACTTTTGTCATATTGAAATAAAGTAGTGTTGAATTTCTAATTAATCTATAATGCAGTCATTAATATCAATTCATACCTTTGCTCTCTTCTTGTAGGTATTCTATATTATACTACAGTTCTTTAGCCCACACCCTGAAGCAATAAGAATTGAAAGAAAAAAAAGAGATGATCTTAACTGGGAGGACTGGCAGTATTTTGCTAAAAATTGCAGTATTTTTGGAATGGATAACAATGGATCTCTAGAAAAACCAGACTCTGTCAACTGTCTCCAGCTTCCTAGGTATGAGTGGATATTATCTTCATGTTACAGATGCTCTGAACAGGTAGCATCCTGACACAATTCATTTCCATGTCCTATTGAGATAGAATCTTTTAATTTGGTATACTCATTTATTATAGGCTGCTAGGTATATAAAAGATCCAAAATCTGACCTTTCGATTGAAGATCACCAAAAGGTCATCTGTCATTTTTATCAGATTTCAGACATTGAGGAATGTGACACAATTGACTGTCTTATTTTTGAGCTAGACTTCTGAAATTGTGTGTTGTGTGGGACTGTTATTGTCAGTAGAATTAGGGAACAGTGAGATAGAGTGGAGAAAGACACAGTTATAATGGATTGGTTGTACCTGTGCAGGGAGTATGAATGTATTCCTTCTGATCAATTATTCTGTGATCTCTAAGGCTGCAACTTATTCTGGAGCTTAGAAAAGAGGACAAAAACTTAAGAACAAAATGCAGTCACTTGACCTTACTACTAATCATGCAAAACATGTGAGAAATAAGTTCAAAATTGTAACTTTAAGCTTTTCAATTTTTCTAAGCAAGAACAAGACTAAAATCTCATGAGTGAGCCAAGAAAGGTCATTACTTCAGAAACAACTTGCAAATCTTTTTACTAGACTGTTAGCATTTGTAACTTTAAACATTTTAACTTGTTATGTATTGTAAGTTATATGATATTTATATAAATATATTTTTATACACATGTGCACTTATATATACACAGATAAATCTTTGCCACTACAGGTATTCAAATTCACTGTTTCTTGCCTAATTTCAAATGGCAGACAGTATTTGGCTAATTAATTACTTGGCTGGAAAACAGAAAATACAGTACCAGGTGCTGTAGGCATTGGTTTTTTTCCTTTTTTTTCTGTTTCACTTCTAGTGCCTTCCTGAGGCTGTTCAAGTGACTACATCTTTGTTCTCCAGGAGTTCAGAATTCTGTAGAAAATATAGAAATCTTTGTTTAAAACTTAAGGAATGTACTCTGTAAATACTCTGGTGAGGATTCTGTGTACTGAAAGAAGGCCTCGTGTTGGAATAATGTTCTATGTCTGCTTTCCACCCCACCACATGCTTTTAAGTGCCAAGACGTGACCGAGCTGTTGGTGGATGTTTTAGATGAGCGTTTGTACTTTGTGGACAGAACTTCTTATGATGGCCTGGAGGACAAGTGACCTTGGCTTTGAGATCCTTGCTGTAGCTCAAAACTTCATAGTTGGGTGATCATGAGCTACTGCCTAATGGACTTTTTAGTTTCCTTGAGGAAATGAAAGCTAAGGCTGTTTATTTCCTCCTACATCTTGTACCACCTCTGTAAGTCAGGAACCAGTCATTGTCCTTTATCCAATTATCAGAGGCTTTTGTATGTTTGCTTATTCTGAATGTAGGCTCATTCATGTTTTAATTTATCTTGCTTTACTGTTTTTATAAGAAGCTGCATGTAGAAACTCTAAGATCTTGATAATTTGTGTAGGTGATGCTGGCCTTACAGTTTTGCTGTTCCTTCTGGTACTTCCATACCAAGACCGTTGTTCATCAACTATTTGTACAAGCCTTAACATTTCCATTACAGCTCTCTGTGTCAAAGAAGAAAAGCGTAGCATTTAATTTTCCGTGGAGGGATTGAGAGGAAGTATTCCCCCGAAAGGGGCACACAAATATATTCCACTGAGATTTTTTTGTTAAGCATTGAGCTGGATAGGGATACAAATTCAGAAACTATTCATAAAGACAGAGTAAGGCTCTACAGACCCAGCCTAACTACAGTTCTTACCCTTAAAAGGATCAGAGTTATTCTGAGGTGAAGAAAATTAATTTTGAATATTGTATGTCAGTACCAAATGATATCTGTGGATGCCAATTTTTAATGTGTAGGTATGCAAAGAAGCAGACATTCTTGGATGCAAGTTCTACTTGTTAAGCTCTGCCTAAACACACCAATGTGAGATATAATTCATACCAAAATGTAAGCATGAGATCTGTGTTCTTGTTTCCTCAACATTTGCTTGATTTCTGAGCAATGTCTTTCCTCTTGGGCTTAATCATACGGTTTTATTCTGAACCTCCACTGTATTCCACTAAGCTCTCATCCACTGTCCTTACTGGAAGGTATGATGTATTATAACTCTGCTCACTCATAGTAATGAAATAATATATTCCAGTGACTCTAAAATTCAAAGCATAACTATCTGTAGTTTTTCTTAACGTGTTTAGCAGATAAATAACGTAGACATGTTAATTGTATTAGTCATCAGGAGAAATTCTGTCATTCAAGCATAGTTCATATTTCTTAGAGACACTATTAAACTCTTGAAAAATTTAGTGCAGATGCCACTGTATCAGTGTTATACTTCATTCATATTTTGAAGTTGTCTTTTAGATGATTCATTTTAATAGGGAACTTAGGGTCCAGAGAAGAGTGTGGCAGTCAGGGCAAAACAGACATTTAAAAGTATGTTTTCTTTATCTTCCTTGAATTTTGATAACTAGGAATTCTGTGGCGTAAGAACTTTACTCAGAATCCATTTAAAGAGGAAAAAAAAAGTACCATAATATGGAGACCTTCTCTGAGGGGAAAAAAGATAGAGGGATGGAATCTGTAATATATGTGTCATTTTGGTTTTCATTTGTCTTTTTTTCCTTTATTTAAACAGCTTTACTCCGTATTCTCATGGTAATTTAACTTTTAGTGTTCTTACTCCGGAACCAAATCACCGACCTGGTTACAATGATTTTTACAATACTCCATCTCTCCAAGAATTTGTGAAAGCTACACGAGTGAGGATTCATATGCATGGCCAATATCATACTAATGAGTCTTGGGTAAATTTTAGGCATAGATACTATGGAATTAATGAAGTTACAGTCAGTGGAAGGTAGGTGTTACTGAAACTCTCCCTATCACTGCCTCCAACTGCTAAAGCTGTGCAAAATATTTAACTACTTGCCTAAAATTTCTTGAGGTTGTTCTCCTTTTACATTTATGAATAAGAATGCAACTTGGTCTGAAAGAGTACATCAAGTTTGATATGATTGCTGTGCTGTTTTTTAAAGCATCTGCTCACGTGTTATTTTAAAATTAATACTTACTATAGAAATCTATCAAAAGCAATCCTTTCCCTGGAATTACCTGTGTCTCTAGGCGAAGGTTGACTGAAACCATGGCTTGTGCTTCACTTCAGTAGCTTTTCCAAGTTTCATTATAGACATGACAATTTCAACAGTTGTAATACACAGCTCATTCTTTGTTTTAGCTTCCACTGTCCATTAAAAGTGGACAGCTGTGAGTGTGTTACATTATCTGTGACTGACAACTTTATTGTATGTGATGTGTTCTGTCTTGTGAGAGGACTAATTATGCCCTGTAAATAACATGCAAATTTGGCATATTTCCATGAAATACCTGGTGCAGATTTTTGTTAGTAAGTATTTTTGAAATTCTTTTGAAAGAAAGCACCCTTTCAAAGTCCTTAAACTTTCCTACACTGCTAATGTTCTCATTATTGATTTGTTTTAATAATTCTTTCACTAAAACAGCTACAATCTTCTTGATTGTTATAGTAAAATTATTTCATGAGTTATTTCAAGAGTGGTTTCTAAAGCAATACGATGCCTCCAGAAGATCTGCCATTGAGATAGTGACTGTTACTTTCTATGAAATAGTACTTTATAAAGGTTTTATTTTAATAAAAATTGAACATTTTAACTGAGGTCAAGTGATCTACATTATTGTGCTAGGTATGGTTAAGATTCCATAAAGTATAGCCATATTGAAAGGGTTAACATTGGTGGAAAAATTAACCTTTTATAAATGCATATTATATATTGAAATACAGTTTTCATTACCTATTATGTAAGGTAAAAGTAGCTGTGATACATGATGGCTTTAATTTTCTTGGAAAGCAGTTTTTGACACTCACAGATGTGTTCAATGAAGTCATTTTTGTAAGTTACTGTAATTAAGAACATTCTCTTGAGTTTATTATGAACAAATAAATGAGCCAGACTTTTTCATAAAACAAAGTTATCTTCATGATCATGTTATATATCATATCATATATATATCAGAGGTGTTCCAGGTGTTCCGTGTGTTCAGTTATTCTTTGTTGCTATTTGTTCTTTCAGGTGTAATTGCCATGGCCATGCTGATAATTGTGACACAGCGATGGAACCATACAAGTGTCTGTGCATCAAGGAAAGCTATACAGAAGGAAATAATGTTAGTCTTTTCTTTGTGTCTACTTCACCTACGTACTGTCGAATCTAGTATTTTAGATCTAGAAATGTGAACATACTTATGTAAATTACTGTTTCCCAAATTTTCATAGGGAAAGTTGCTATAGGAGGCTTTAAATTTAGAAAACAGATGCATAAAAAAAGCCAAATAACGATTTTGGTTTTAATGCCTTTGTCCTGGTTTCAGCTCATGCAGTGCTGATCACTTACAGAAGTTTTGGTTGTTGCTAAGTGATGGGAGTTTTACTGGGAGTCTTATTCAATATTTTGACTCAAATCATGGATCCAGGCAGTCCTGTTTTGAAACATTGAAAATTGAGTTTTGAATTTGTGTATTTGTTTAAAGACAGCCTGGAAATGTTGATTGTCATCCATATATTTTGCAGTCATATATAATATTTGGCTATCCTTAAAATACTTCTTTATACTGTGCTTTATACCTAAATGCTGCCTTTTCAGTCAGCAGCTAGTAAGGTTAAATCTCCTGTTGGAACTAGAATTCTCAGGACATTAAATAACAAAAACAAGTTGATACAGTCTAGACAACACATTCTTACTCCTGCTTTGCTTTGCTCTTAATAACAGTATTTCTCAATAATAAGGGTTTTTGTGAAATACAGTGTGTAGCTGAAACTTATCAAGTTGCAAAACTTTAATTTCTCAACTAACTTTACAGATCTTGGTCAGGGAGAACCAGAATAAGTATCTTCAGTATGAGACTTTTACAGAAAAAAATAAATGAAGAAGCTGAACGTTTTTTCTTGTGAGATGAGAGACAAGCTCCATGAGGTTTTATTTTCTCCTCTTTCCTAGTTTGGCCTCTCAAAATCTGCAAATGACTTTTTTTTATCCTCTCCTTTCTCCTTGTAGTTCCAAATTTCATGCCCATATTTATTTTTTCAAAGCACATTGTTTGCCTAAAGACAGAAATCTCCCATGGCGTGTCAAATATCATAACACGGTGCTGTAAATAACTAAAAGATCATTTTTAATGAATTATGCAGGTTTTTATTTCCTGGTATTGCTTTGCTGTGCAATAGCTATCCAGATGTATATGCCAGATGAATTCAAGATGGCAATTTTAGCTGTATTAAGTGTAAATGTGACAAGGACATTACCATATGTTAAGAGCTTGTCAAGGGATCTTAAATTTCTGGTCCAAGATGCCCTAAAAAATAATCTTCTCAGTTCTGATGACTCACTTCTAGCAAAGTTTGAAAATTAAAGGACACTACTCACAGTGCTGTTTCTTCTCAAATATTTGCTGTGCCCCTTCCCTCCCCACACCAACCCTCCACATGAAGAAAAGTTTGCATTTGGAAAACTCCTTCAGTTTAGCACAAGTGCTTACTTGAGATTCAAAATTAAAAAAATAAAAATAAAAATAAATGGTCTGAGAAACACAGGTATATCTATGAAACAGTTTTATCAATTATCATTGATAGTAAAAAACTATAATGGATTTTGATTGTCCTCAACATGTCTGCCTTACAAAGATCAGAACTTATAAGTTGTTTGGAATTCATCTGAACTCTAAAAAGTTCAATGTAGTAATATATTCACAAATACAAATTCTATTTTATTGCTAATTCTACTTTATCTTTAGTAGAAACTGACATCATAATAGAATCGTAGAATCACAAGGTTGAAAGGGACCAACAAGATCATCTAGTCCAGCCATCCTTCCATCACCGTTACTACCACAAGCTTCTAAACCATATCTTGTAGCTCCACATCCAGATGTCCAGATGCCTCTTGAACACTCCCAGGGATGGCAACTCCACCACCTCCCTGGGCAGGCCAATCCAGTGCCTGCCCACTCCCTGAAAGAAAAACATTTTCCTTATGTCTAATCTGAATCTCCTCTGGTGCAATTTAATGGCTGTTTCCTCAAGTCCTGTTTGTTTCCTGGAAGAAGAGGCCGAACCCCTCCTGATCACAGCTTCCATTTGGGAAGTTGTAGAGTGGAATGAGGTTTCCCCCCTGAGCTGCCTCTTTTCCAGGTTTAACAATCCCAGCTTCCTCAGCTGCTTCCCCTATGGCTTGCCTTACAGCACTCAGGATCAGCCTGGTCTTGTACATTTAAGATTTCCATCTTGAAGAGCATCCAGGCTTCCTGGCTCCCTTTACCATTCAGGTGCAACTCCTAAGGGACCCCAGCAACAAGCATCAGAGTCCACTCTCTGGAACTTCAAGATGGCTGTTTTGCTACTCACCTTTCTGGCATCACCAAGAATAGAGGAATCTACAGTTTCCTGGTCACTCTGACCAAGGCAGTCCCCAGCCTTCACATCTCTCAGCAGTCCTTCTCTGTTAGTGAAGAGCAGGTCTAGCAGGGCATCACCCCTGGTAGGCTCTGGTATTTGATAGAGATGACGGAGCAAGTTACTGCATTCTTCTAACTTAGTTCTTACAAGCTACGGACATATATTTCTTAAAAAAAAAAAACAAAAACAAACAGAGCTAAAGCAATTCTTTTAATTCTTCAACTAGATAAGGACTTCTGTTACGATCATTCTTCTGCTGTAACAGCTACACAAAATTGCAATAGAGCCCCAGGTACTTCCTTTCCTTTATTGTAGGCATTCTCTTTCCACACACCTACAGCCACCCCTCATTGTATGTGTTTTTCAGGTCTCAAGAGCTCCTCATCTATTTTGCATTTAATCTAGCAAGAGAAACTTTTCTTTATGTGTATTTTCTGGATTGTGTATCATGCTTCTGCTTTTAAGTTAGATGTCAAAATCTTCTAAGAAAACTAAATGTTACATAATGTACTTTAACATTGTTAATTAAAACCAAGCAATTGTTTTAGCTGGCATTCCTCTTCAGAGGTCAGCTGCTCTGTTGCACAAACTGGTGTCACCAGTCTGAGGAGAATCTTTTTAAGGGCAAAGCATTCAGCTTCATTTAGTTTGTTTTGTGACTATTTTGGGAATTAGCTTGGCCTCATAGGAATCGAAACTGAAGCACAGCGTCTTCATCTCTGTAACATTTATACACAATTTATAGACAGGAATATACAAACAAAAATTTTGTGCTGTTACATGAAAACACAACCCATGGAAAGAGCAAGACATTTGAAAATCATCAACCTTTCTTTACAACCTGAGACCCTTCTTTAAATTGGTGTAGAACTTCACACAGAAAGGTAATGGCACATTGTATGGAAGTAGTTATGGAAATGACAATAATAGAAAAATAGGATTTTAAAGAAATAAAACAACTCTGAATGTTTGAGAGGATATGAATGGAGGTGAGGGTGTGACTGGACGCAGTAAAAGCTTCAGGTCTTCAGAATTTTTAATATTAATGATATTAAACATCTACTGTCTGAAAACCAGATATGACATGTTGGTTTATCAAAAATGAGATTACTAAGCCCTTTTAAGTTGTTACAATATGTTGTTGTGTAAGAAGCAATCTAAATCTTAGTTAAAGGTCAGTATGTTTAATCATATCAGGTGTTGGAATTAATGATTCACGTTACCTGAGCAGCTGTAAATATGAAGTATAATAACTGGTTACTCAGTGACCACTTGCAGAAGCAAGCAAGTAAAACATATCCTTTTTGGTAAGCTACATGTCATAATTTGTTTATAGAGATAGATCTGATAGGCAACTGGTTTTATAAAAGTAAAATAAAATAAAACAAGCTGATGATTGACTAGTGTTTTAGAAACAAAGCAGAAAGACTTAGTCTTAGATGCCTGAAAACTTTGAATAACTTTTGATGTGTCAGTGCAAGTTATGGGTTTGTCCATGAATCCATCCTTGGAAAACTGTTGTAATTTCACAGTTCAAAGACCCGGGCTTCTAAAACAAATTGTGTATGAGTGTCACTGAGATAGTGAAAGAACTTGTTTCTGTCTCAGATACCTTGTGATTTGTTGCACCTGTGCTGATATGTTGAAGGAACTGTGAAGTAGTTGTTACTCCATATATATTTTCATTTGAGGTTTTTAAGTTTTACTTAATAAGAGAGATGAGGTCATAGGCAGATAGTAACTAGCATTATGACTGTCACTGCTGTCACTGCTGTGTTTCAAAGCTGGAAAGGGCTGTTCCAGTCTGAACATATTTTCCAGGAGCTTGTCTACTGTGGGGGACATGTATTTCATTTAATATGAAAGAAAACTGAGAAACAACTGGGCTGGTGCTCTAGTGTTGCTGAGAGTAGCTGTAAATCATTCTGCTGTGTATGTTTATTGAATTTATAGGAGGTTTTTACCATTTTCTTTATGAATGCTTAAAAGTGAAAAGTGATTAGCCATCATCTTTTTCCTGTTACTATTTAAAAAGTCCAATGTAACAGCTTTCTAAAAGATAAATTAACCCTAGAATATCTAGTAAGAGTGGCTATATCACTCTGAAAATGAAATTTGCAATTGAATATCCTAGTAAACCAGAATGCATGCGAAACTCATCAGATATGAAGCGTGTCTTCTCCCTCTCTTTATAATTTTTTAATTTATTATTTACTGAAGTCCTAAAGAGTTGGAGTCCAGGAGAGAATTACATGGAATTGATGCTTGATTTTAAAATAACTTTGAATTTAACTCTGGAAGGTTTAAGTGTGAATTAACTTGGTGAGCATCCTGATTGTTAGAATTACTGTGCCTGTAAGTGTTTTGATTTTGTAGACTTTGGTGTGGCTTCATTCAACTTCATCATAATACCTATAGGTGAAAGAGGAGTTGAGTAGAAATATATCTTATGCTGCTTGACAATGTCTATACCAGTGTCTGAGATCTCAGTTGTGTCACATTTTTGGAATCTGGCATTCTAAACGATACCACTTGCGTTCTTTGTCAGTCAAGTTCTTTGCTGGTCACTTTACCACTGCAAAACAGCTGTTGTAATCTGATAAAAGGTACTATTTGGCATCTGGGACCTCTTTGGCTGACAAGAATCGCTGATATATTTTAAATGCTCTTTAAAGAGCTGCACTTAAAAGGATGCAAAATATTTTTAGAAATTAAGGTACACATAGTCTTGTGACATAACACTGTAAGATTTCATTTCTGTTCTGTCTTTCTTAATCACTTAGAGCCATTTTAAGAATTCTAGCTTTTTTTTCTAATCAGACCTGGATTTTTGAGTTTAGAAGCAGTTTGATCTTCTTTGGGGAGTTTGCAAGAGAAAGGTGTATAGTTCAAAGTGCTGGCTAACAGGCAGTCTTTACAAGTAGTCAAATGCTGTAGTGAGAGTGCTGTGGGTAAGCTAAGAGGAAGTTTAGACAGCTGTCTTCAGACCAATATTAAGATACAGTTAGATAGGTAATGCCTAAAATACTTCTATACTCTTATTTGGTTAAAGAAGTAAAGTGGAGTGTAAGAAGGAAAACAATATGTGATTAACTACCATACTATACTGAAATCTTATAGGACAGCTTAAACATATATAGTTAGGTTATGCACGCAATGGATTTTTTCAATAATGCAGTCTTCCAAAAGAGAGAAAGTGGCATTCTAGACTTGGATTAATAGAATCATTAAGGTTGGGAAAGATCTCTAAGATCATCTAGCCCAACTGTCCACCTACTACCACTATTACCCACTAAACCATATCCCTCAGTATTACATCTACCCTTTCCTTAAACACCTTTGGGGGGGTGGTGACTCCACAGTCTTCTTGGGCAGCCTATTTCAATGACTAACTACTCCTTATGAGCAGTTTTTCCTAATATCCAGCCTGGCACAACTTGAGATTGCTCCCACTTGTCCTGTCACTGTTACCTGGAGAAGAGGTTGCCCCCCTTCAGCACAATCTTCTTTCAGGGAGATGTAAAGAGCAGTGAGTTCACCCCTGAGCTACGATGACAGTTCCTTCATCCACTCCCCGTAAGACCTGTACTCCAGATCTTTCACAGATTTGTTGCCTTTATCTGGACACGTTGAGATATTTGCTGTTGTTTTTTTGTTAAACTTTCTTGGAAGCCTCATGAGAAATGCACATTAAGAGGTGCTGGCATTTCAGGTACTCTGTACACTGTGATCCGCCACACATGCGACAATATGAAGACCAGTGTTTCACAAGATCAAATGGTAATTTTTACTGTACTTTATAAAGGTGCAGACACTGTTTGTAATGTAGATGCATCCAGTGAATTTAATCATCTGTACCTCAAACATAGTAAGGCAGCATTTTGTATTATTAGAGAACTAATCTAATTTGAATTTCAGGATGTTAGGCTATGTTGAGTATCTGATTGATGATTATTTTTTCTTCTGTTTTTCTTCTTTGATTTTAATTTGTTGTTAAAGTAATTTAAGAAGAGAAAGGAGGTGAATTTTATTTTCCTACATGGTTTCTCTCTTCTAGTCTTTCATATTTTTAATGTGTAAACAGAGGAAAAACAAATAGAGCAAAGTATATATAATACAACAGTTCTAACTAAAAAGTAATCTTTTTGTTTTATTTCAGTGTGATCATTGTTTGCCGATGTACAATGACAAGCCTTTTCGTCCAGGTGACCAAGTTCATGCCTATAATTGCAAACCTTGTCAGTGTTACAGCCATGCAGTAAGCTGCCATTATGACTTAGCAATGGATCCTTTTCCTCAGGAATACTACAGAGGCAGCGGTGGAGTCTGCGATAACTGTCAACACAACACAACTGGTAAGTCAATAGACTGAGAATTGACTCTTTGTTCTGTGGTCACTTTTTGTTAGCCTTCTATCAGCTGCTAATGGTGGATAAATTAAAAGTAAATTGTATACATCTCTATTTAAGTAAATCACTAGTTACAGTGATATAAACTGTGGGAAAATACTTCCGAAATTTGACTGAATCTTGTAGAAAACCTATGCAAATGATATTCCAATTATTAGAATGTTTTGTTTCAAAGCCTTTTCCATACATGTTCTAGAGCATTTAAATCCAGAATATCAAGGCTATTTAATCAACCAGTTTAACAGATGACTTATTATATATTGTCAACTTTTTGCTGTAATTCAAATTTTGCTGTAATTTTCTGTCAGCTTCTTGTTTATTTTTTGTGCTTATTTTGTATTCCATCTGTGTAGTATATTTTAGAATGCTTATTTTTAAATATTGTCTTTTTTTTTTCTTTGTCTAGCAAAGGGAAAAAAGAAAACTTTCAGCTTTAGAAAAATAGTTTCAGGTTTATCAATATTTAAAAAAAAAAAGTATAGGTATTTGCATGGCACAGCTTTTATATAAGTGTGGTATGATATAACAGATGGAAGTTTAATGGAGTAAAACATAGTTTGTAACAGGTTCATTGTTTCATATGCTCTGGATCACTAAATTGGCAGGTAGAGATGAAAGGTGCATTAAAATGGACGTCCTGAAAATTATAGAATTCTCTCAAAGGAATAGAGTCTTTAATTTTGAATTATACAGCTAATTTTAATGAATTGGAAGCCATAATGCATAACCTTTCCTTCATGCAGGAAGAAACTGTGAGCTGTGCAAGGATTTCCATTACAGACAAGCAGGTGCAGATCTTTCAGCCATTGATGTTTGCAAACCGTGTGACTGTTACGCAACAGGCACGAAAAATAAAAGCCTCCTCTGTGACAATGTAAGTAGCTTAAATACAGAATAATAACAGAGTATTTTAAATTAGCAAAGTAGATAATAACAAGATTTTACAAAGTGTATTTTGATGGTAACTAGTTTATAAAAATTGTTCAGCCTCTTCAAAATAAAAGTTGACTCAAACAAGAGGATGAAAGCCAAGAAAACCCATAAAGCAATTTGAGGCATACAGCTGTATAGTTCTTCGTCTGGATCAGAAACATATTAAAAAAGCTTGACTGAAAAAATGAACTGGGAGATACAGTGGGAAAAATGGGGGAGACTATTGCTCAATAAAGCATCAGATAGCTGCATTAGCTGCAGTGCAGGGAGAAATGATTAAAAGGCATTAAAGAGTAGATTAATAAGGCTGGGGACTAAAGGCTGAAATGAATTCCGTGAAGTAGGAAGGCATCATTTAAGGAAGCATTTCCAAATTTGACCTGTGGAAGATGGAATCAAAGGAATAAGGACCCTACTCGTGAGAATTGTCACACCACAATGCTGATTTTCAAGGAAATATGCCAAAATTGGGACAGAATACACTCTTATTGCATAATCTACCATTTTCTGCAGTTCATCAAGGTTTTTTTTCTGCAAAGTGGTAGTTATATCACTAAGTTCCTAGGTACAGAATTTCAAAATTGATCCACAGAATCACAAAATAAGCTGTTTCTAATAGAAATCAAATGTAGTTAGTATTATTCTGCTGTTGGTAGCAAGTTCATGCTATGGTGTGTAGCGTTTCTCACTTGCATAACATCTCAGTTCTCATACACCTATATACTATGTTAATTTGCAGATTAGTGTGTAAAGTCATTTGTATGTTAAAGTTCAGACTAACATAGTAACACCTTAAACTGTGAAGTTATAACGTTGATAGTTATGAGAAGGATTTTTAGAAGGGTGCTATTGCAGCACATCTATGAGCAATGCATTAGGCTTTTTTTTACAGAGAGATCCTTGCTCGAGACTAGTGGGTACAAGAGAAAATTGCTACGGTGTGTTAAAATTTGCCCACTTCTGTACTGCTTATTGGCATCTAATCAGTGCAGAAAAGATTCACGTTAGTTGCTTCCTCATTGTGAGCTTCTGGCACAAAATATTTCAAACCATCAGGAAGTCCAAATGAATTATTTCAGGTGCCTAAGTTTTATGAGATCGAAAGAAGAATTGGCTGCCTTCTCCTTTTCTCCCTAACTATTCACACATGAGAAAATTCTGCCAGAATACTGCTGATGTGATCATTCTTGCTCTGTATAGAGAGCTGGAAATAAATTTCTTCTGGCCCTTACATCACAATTCTTGACTCATTTTCCTGCACTGTTTTTTACCCAGACTGCTCTACAAACGCTTACATATTCAGTCAGGCACAGCAATTTGTAGTCCTTTCATGATTCTGTTATAATACGCCATATATAATGGCATGAAAAAAAGAAAACCATTCTTTTCCAGGGCATTTGTTTCTGCGCAGAGCTGAACGTAATGCTATTACTTTTACTTAGTTTTTGGAAATGCCATTCAGGACTCAGTGAATTTAGGCATCTTTCTTTACTCAACCTGTTCTGTTTTTTTGTTTGTTTGTTTTGTTTTCTAATTTAATCATAGTATGCTTGTAAATACATATCATATACTTATTGGTGCAAATAAGCTGTACTTATAGGACATTGGTCAGAATTGCTCATGCCTAATTGCCTCATCTGGTGTGGCTGTATTGTCTCATTGCAAGAAAACTTATTTTAAAGCATGAAGATGAACAAAATTATAATTACTGCTTTCTCTGGAGGGTCAAATGACATTCTAGTGAGACCAAATCTGCTATCGAACAGGCTTCAGATTTTCCTTTTCTATATACTCCGTAAATATTGCTATTTTGAATTTCTTTGTACATCTCCCTCAGTTTTGAATGCATTTTATTTTAACATAGTAGATAATCTAGCTGGTCTTTATGTATACATACACATTTTAAACCAAGATAGACTTTTAGATATTTTTTTGGAGTTGAAAATTTCTTTGTTCCAAAATTAGAATGAGCATTCCTCTGTTCTCATTTTTCCACCTACGTATTTTTCAACCAATTTAGTGTGATTGAAAATAAATAAATAAACTGAAATGTATGTTATATGAGAATATCAGGTAAAGCAGCTATTAAGGGCATTTCAGTCAATAGATAGGCTGAATGGAAAAGGATGCAATTGTAAAATACTACGAGAATCAGTGAACAGCTTGTGTTCATACTGGCTAATGGAGACAACAAGGAATCAAGTTATAAAACACTATGTATGAATCTTGGATTTGCCTTTATGGAAGGGCTGTAATCTTAATAAGCTGAAGGAGAAGGAGCATTTTATGTCAAATAATTTCTGCATGGTTTTATGTGAAAATACTGCTTTTCTGCAATATTTTATAAAATGATTTGGAGGGACTTGGCCTGGAATGTTGTGGGCAGAGAAGAAACACTACATTTCACATATTGAGCAATTGTAGTAGAAATCCACTAACTTTTGAAAGTCATCTTAAGTGATGACAAGATGAGAGAGTAAGGGAGTAAAAAGGAACTTCATCATTGCTGCTTATTCAATTTTCAGTTTTCAAAGCTGACATACTGAGAATACTCACAGGTATTTGGTGGTCAGGCTATTAACCTATCTGTGTGAGCCAGTACACCTAACAGTTTCCATTTCTTAAAATGAAGAAATTGAAAAGAAAATAAATTCTCAACCCTGTTGTTCCCCTCTTCCAACTTCCTAAGATTACAGACTGTTGTTGCTTGCTGACATCCTTGCCAGATTTGTGTTAAGTTACAAGGTAGTGGGAAGTATTTGATTAGAATTTATATCAAGAAGGCAGTATTTTGAGATCAATACCAATCAATTGCAAAATCAGTAATGGCAGGATGAACAGAGAGAATGCAGTGCTGGACTAAATGTACACATGTATCTCCCAGTGTGAGTATTAGGGCATTTCCAGCTGATGGAGGAAATATGCTTCTCTATTGGTCAAGGGTAAATAATTGAAATGAATGTGCTCATGTCTATGGGACCTGATATGATTGGACAAGAAGTTTTTGGACAAGAAGTAGTTGTTTTACACTAAAAAGCAATAGATTTAGATTACGTTTAAGAAATTATTAATTATGAGTGTGGTGAAGTTACTGCAACAGATGTCAAATGTAACAAGCTGTGGATACCTCATCCTTGGATATGTTCAAGGCCAGACTGGATGGGGCTTTAAGCAAACTCATCTAATGAAAGGTGATTGGAACTGGAGAATCTCTGAAATTCCTTCTAACCGAAGCCATACTGTAATTCCATCAAATCCTGATTATACCAATTTCAAAAAGGGTGGTTGGTTTTTTTGCTCATGTGGCTTCAAAACAAGAAGTTCCACTTCAGTAAAATAAACTTATCAAGTGCCAAGTTTTGATTATTATTTTTTTTAATTTAGTGAAGTCAATCACACCTCATGTTGTTTTCTCCAGAATTGGAAAGATTTTCTCCTTAAGTATCTGTTAGTGTGTTTCCTCTGGTACAGACAACAAAGTTTTTTGAAATTGACAATATATCCAAAGGGAAGAGATGGTTTTACCTTTCAGAAGGATTAGGATTAACCATTTTTTTCATTAAGTTCCATGTTATAATTTACAAATACATATGGACAACAAATCTTTAGTCAGAAGATATTTCTAATTCCCTGATATGTACACATTGAATATCTACTAAACGAGTGCTCTGGAAAAATTTTGTGCTGTAAGCAGTAATTTATATGCAATATATCACCCATTGTCTGTTTACACATATCACTTTGGTCCTTATATCAGCTTAGTAACTGGATGCTGAGAGGATTCTTTAACAGGCTTTTTTTTTTTTTTTTTTTTTTTTTTTTTTTAATTTTATATTGTGATTCTAGATTTGATGAGTTAGATTAAAATATTGCCCAGTTAAGGATTTGTGTGACTATAGATTAAAGCAACATGAACTATTAGGTATATGTAAAAGTCAGAAATCTCAAGTGGTCTGCTTCCCGATTAAGGACAATAATGTTATAACTGTGATTTGTGCAGGAGGAAATTGCTTGCATACTTTTTATAACCATTTACATTCAAGTATGTGGGAGTAATGTGTATTTCATTCATAAATTATAAATGACACAAGGGATTATATGCTACCTCAGCATCAGTGATTTTTCTGTATCAAATAACAATTGTAATTATGAGGTCCCAAGATACACTGCCACTTGGTAGTAATGTTGTGCTGGACTCATTTTCATGGTGAACAATCTAGACAGATTATATTTTATAAGTGGTTTAGTTCCAAGATGGCTGTGTTAAGAGACAAGTTGTTTCCATCTTCTTACTCCTAGGGTCAGATACAGACCTGTCAGGCATAAGCAACAGAACAGATTGCTTTTTGCTCTTATATAAGCAGTGTAATTAAAATCTATTTGTTTAAATGACTGATAGCATTTGAATTGGAGGAAGGGTTGTGGAGAGGGCAGAGTTCAATAATATCTCCAGTGCTCAACTAGTGAAATCTTGATTAATAAAATCTTTAAGTATTAATTGCTACAAGTATTACCAATGATACTATCATGTCTAGAGTCAGCTGGTTTTACAGGTATTACCAAAGCAAATATTAATAAACAGAACGGTTTTGCTTCGTAAGTCAGTTTAATACTTATGTGGTTATAGAAGTGGTTTGTTCTACATATTTTGATGTAGGTTTCTGTGCTATGTATATAATCTGTGTCACACTTATTTCTGTACTATTATAAACATCTGCAGTTTATACATTTTTATAACGATATCTATTGCCAAGCATTTCACAGTGCTGCTTGATTGTTCTAGTGCTGCTGTCCTTACAGAGAAATTGAAGACTTGTTTCTTTATTTTTTCCTCTAAAATTCCACCTACCTATTTGAAACACGTGCAGTAGGATAAAAGTCTGTGTAATATTGGATGCATTAAAGTGGCAGGTTTTCCCTACCTGATATTCATATCCAATTATAATGCCATACTTACTGTACAGGACGAAGTTGGATTGAAATTATAAAATTGTATTAGTTACTTTGTATTTTGAAAACTGAACTTAAACAGCTATCTCAAATTATTCTTTATGTATTCAATTTTTTTTGTCTTGGCTGTAGGTTCTCTTTCTGTTTGTTTATTTTTTTTCTGAAGACTCAGAAATTAAGGAAAATGCCAATGGACTTTTTTTCTCATACTTTAATCTGGTACATAGAAACTTGTCTTCAGATCTATTAAGAAAAAATTTGATAAGCCTTTTTCTGCTAATGAAAACGTTAATTTCCTGCATTTAGCCACCAGGAAAACCTTTCACTCTTTCTAAAAGCAGAAAACTGGTTGCTAACTTTACTGATTGCAGGTGGGAAACTTTTTTGTGTGTGGCAGGGAGGAAACCTCTATTGAGAGTTTTCTGAAGGACATTATTATCTTGTTCCTGGTGAGAATTTGCATTGCGTTCCTTGGTTAGCCAGCTATTCCTCCTTCATCTTGAAGAATTACATTTACTCTTTTGGCATCTTTTTTTTTTTTTTACCCTGGAAAAGAGGCATGCATTTTCTGCATCTAAATGTGATGAAAGTTGCTTGTACTTCTATAATAGCTTGACACTTTAAAGTATGTTGAAAATATTGGTAGGTTTTTTTTTTTTTTTTTTTTTTTTATGCTCTTAGTACTCTGTGATCTGCATGTTTCACTTGTTGTGTCAAGAAAAGGCCGCTGTCTGGTTGCTTTTAGACTTCGGTTTATGCGGCTATAAGCACAGAAATGAGACTTTGATTTAGCACATTATGGTCTCTGCTGTTTATCAGTAATATGAGTAAACAATTTATGGTTTTGGGACTACCTGGGACAGGAATTTCATCTGAGTTGTCACATTTGATCTTCACCTGTGGAGTTTATCTAACTCCTTTCTAAATACATTTCAAACTGTGTATCTTTCAATGCACTGACTGCGTATAGAACATAATCTTCCAGTCTTTCTGAGTGTCTTTGTGTTAATTCTGCAGGCGTTCTCTCTATTGAAAACTTTATAGACATCTGTTCTCTTCATCTTAGTCACCTCTTTCTGAACCTAGAAGTCTGTCTGAGTCACTCTGCATTCATATCTTTCTTTGTTTTACTCACTCTGCTATCTAATGCTTTCATTTTACACACATTATTAAAGATGTAATAGACAATGGATTCTAGTGACAAAATAACATTTTTGGTGTAATTCTGTTGTTTTGCACATAATTCCAGTATACCTTTTTTAATTGCCTCAGAGATTTGATACATTTTTAGGGAGTGTAATAATAGCTGCTTTCTTGAGTGATAACTGCTAATTTTGGAATTATCATTGCTTACATCTAGTCAGCATTGTTTTACCTCAGGTGTTATGTTTATACTACTTGATGTAGAAGTTAACCTGACTTTTTGATCATCCATTTGATTAAGTATATGCAATATTTCCAGATGTTGCCGCCATAAAGAAATATGGTAGAATCATGAAGCATGATTAATCTTTGCTAAAAATGTATGATTTTTTTTCTAATATATCATGCTTAACCAATTTGGTGGCCTTCTCTGACGGAATGATGGCATGGGTGGACAAAGGGAAGGCAACTGATGTCATTTACCTAGACTTGAGCAAGGCCTTCGATATGGTCCCCTACCACATCTTTATCTCCAAATTGGAGGGATGTGGATTTGATGGGTGGACCACTCGGTGGATGAGAAATTGGTTGAAAGACTGCAGACAGAGGTGGTGATTAATACTTCTATGTCCAGGCAGAGGCTGGTAACAAGTGGCATCCCCCAGAGGTCTGTCTTGGGACTGCTGCTCTTTAACATCTTTATCAATGACTTCAACAACTGAGTTGAGTGCACCCTCAGCAAGTTTGCTGATGACACCAAGATGAGTGGTGCAGTTGACATGGTGGAAGGAAGGGATGCCATTCAGAGGGACCTCGACAGACATGAAAGGTGGGCCCAGGTGAACCTCATGAGGTTCAACAGCAAAGTACAAGGTTTTGCACTTGGGCTGGAGGAATTCCAGGCATCCATACAGACTGGAAGGAACGGTCCTTGAGAGCCCTGCAGAGAAGGACCTGGGAGTCCTGATGAAAAGCTTAACATGAGCCAGCAAAGTGCCCTTGCAGCTTAGAAAGCAAATGGTATTCTGGGCTCCAACAGAATGGGGGTGGCCAGCAGAGACAGGGAGGTGATTGTCCCCCTCAACTCTGCTCTTGTGAGGCCCCATCTGGAGTACTGCATCCAGGTCTGGAGCCCCCAGTACAGGAAAGACAGAGCTATTGGAAAGGGTCCAGAGGAGAGCTGCAAAGATGATGAGGGGACTGGAGCACCTCCCCTACGAAGACAGGCTGAGGGAGCTGGGCTTGTTCAGTCTGGAGAAAAGAAGGCTGTGGGGTGACCTCATTGCAGCCTTTCAGTACCTAAAGGGAGCCTATAAGTGGGAGGGGAATCAACTCTTTGAAAGGGTAGACATCTACAGGACCAGGGGAAATGGTTTTAAGTTGGGGGAGGGAAGATTTAGGTTGGATATCAGGGGGAAATTCTTTACAGAGAGAGGTGAGGTGCTGGCACAGGCTGCCCAGAGAGGTTGTGGATGCCCTGTCCCTGGAGGTGTTCAAGGGTGGGTTGGGTGGAGCCCTGGGCAGCCTGGTCTAGAATTAAATGGGGAGGTTGGTGACCCTGCCTGTGGCACAAGAGGTAGGAGGTTCATGATCCTTGAGGTCCCTTCCAACCCTGGCCATTCTGTGATTCTGATATCAAACCTGTGATTTTTGTCTACTAATTTGCTCTGTGCAGAAAAACATCTGAATCTGTAGATGTCATAAGCTTTCTCACAGCCATTTTAGTAGATTGATTTAACTGTTATTATTTTATTCCTCTTTTACTGTGGTTGATTTCAATATTTAATAATATAATTTAATAGAAATAATTTTATATTCAATTCATCTAGAAGTCTTAACTTTTTGTAGTCGATTTTCAACATATCAGGTTTTGCTTACGTCTTTTCCTTCTGACATTTCAGTTTGAAAACAATCCAGGAAACTGTTCCTAATGTTACAGCCCTTCCATTGTAAACAACTCTGAAATGCTTTTTTTGCCTTCCTTGTTGTGCGTGCATCTTCCCTGAAAGCTACACAGAATCATGGAAAAATTACTTGGTCACCTGCTCCAGCTCCAAGTAGGGTTATTGTCAACACAGAGTCCAGCCAGTCATGCTTTTATCTGCATGAATCTTGGGTACTTCTGGGCCATCTGCTACTGATGTTGCCATTAGTTTATATAGAAAATTTCTGATGTTCAATCTGAATCTGCTTATTATTATTACAATGTCCTTTATTCTTTACTGACTTTCTTCTACTGACATTTAAAAAATACTTTTTTGCTTTTGTACCTTAACAATATTGCTCATTAGAAGCTGTGGGGTTTTTTTTCCTTTTTCATTTCTTATTTTGTTTTTAAAATTTTATGATTATCTTCTTAGTTAATTTTCTTGTTGTGATTTGAATTGCTCTTTTGGAAAGATTTGCTTCTGCTTCTAATACTTAACGTGGTAGATTTTTGAATCATTTTAAAGTCTTTTTTGATAAGGATTATGTGTTTATACTGAGTGATAGCAAAAGTACCCGTATATGTTGCTTGCAAGTGTATAATCTGAGGATGCTGTGATTGCTAACAAAATGATTCTTTTATAGTTGCTTAGTAAATTACAGTATTTTTTCATTTAGTTGCTCAGAGTAAATTCAGAGTTGCTTTTCACTTGAAAGTTCTCTGGCTCAGATTAGTGGTCTCTAAAAATAAATTACACTTCTAGATCAAATCTGAAAAAAAAATAGCTTGAAAATCCTTGTTGCTGCTTTTCTTTCAACTGTAGTGGCTTCTCTTAACTCTCCATTTTTGTATCTGCTGCTTTTTTGCCTTCTGCTTAGGAAATACCATTTTCTTGCCTTTTTAGTCTATTCCTCTTACTGGAAAATGCTACTGATATAGCAGTGTACTGCAAAATGCATAAAAGCATTTTGAAGAGGTTTTATTGGACTACAGTATCCTTTTATGAGGATGGGATTAGCAACACGTGCTTCTCTATAGCATTCATTCAGTGTTTTCTGCATTGAAACTTTCCAATTAGATATTGAATTACTCTATTTTATCTTTTGTTAATAAAGCTAAGAACTTAATTGTATACTGGAGGGTGTGATTAAACCATTTATTTCAAATGGAAATTCTGAGTAGATTTGCCCCTAGCACCACAAAACTCTTCTGCTTCAACTTGCCTGACTGGTAGTTTTAAAATAAAAACAGCAGTTTAACTAGGTTTTGGTCTGGTATCATTTAAATGACTTCATAAAAGTAAAAAAAGAAATTACACCTAAGTAATTTATGGTAGCTTTTTTTTTCTAGTGTGATGCAGATACAATCCCAATATACTTAACTGTGATGATATACTATGCTGTACTAACTGCTAAATTCCAAAAATCCAAAAAAGAGAAGCGGAAAAGTCCTGCTCCAACCCTGCTACAGCCCACAGAATACAAAGCTGACATGAGGCTTATAGAATTTCTGGAATGAAGGGTTTCTTTAAACAGAAGTCAAGAAACTCTGGAACTCACCTGCAGAATGGGATTTCCCAGACTTTTTCTCACTGTCACTGTCCTGCAGATGGCTGTATCTAACCCTGTATAGCTACATGTTCTTGTGCAGGCAGCTGCAAAACTGCAAATATGCCTTGCTGGTGTTGCAAACTGGAAACAGGCAAGGTAGAGTGGAATATGTAATTTATGTGTCATGGTGTTTGTGGAGTGCTTTATTCTTAAAAGCTTGAATTCAGTTGAACGTGTCATGTTGAGTTAGTTACCCATGACCAAAAACCCTTGTGTAAAGAGCTTTTGGCTTTATGTTTTTATTGAGAACAGTGTGACATCCTTAGGCAAGCGATGATGTACACAATTTATACATAGCATGTAAACTATCAATGAAGAAATCTGGGGGACTGCTTGGGTCTTTAGTTGATCAAGAATTCTCTCTAACCTGTGAAAGTTTTCTCAGCCTTGAATACTGTGGTGTTGTACCAGGGATTACAGATGTGAATGGCTGACATTTAATTTCTGTCACAATGTGACAAAAGAATGGCCGAATTCTTTTCTGTTTCAAAAAAAAAAAAAAAAAAAAGTTTTATTTCTTTATTTTTATATTAATTTAAAACAAATGAAATGGAGGAAGAAAAGTATTTCTTCTCAACTTTAGTCCATTCTTTCTCCTAGGGAGCACTCAACACTCTATCTTCTGTTCTCTTTTCAGTTTTGCATTGAGATCTGAAAATTCTCTCATTTTTTAATGGCTTTTTGATTTACTGTTTTTATTTTTTTTTAATGTTTCTTGGATATGGATTTTATTTATTTAATTTTGCCTAAACTCATATTTCTTTGTTGGTTTGACTCCCTACTGTCATCTGTGCATTGTCCGGTGCCTTGTTTTCCCTGTTTCTCTGCCATTTCCCTTTCCTTGTGGGAAGTTTTTCCATCATATTGGAAAGCGATGAATGTAGCAATTGTTTTCTTTTAAGGTTTTCAGAGTTTTGAAATTAGCTTTTTAGATTCCCTTAAATTTCGCAGTTTACAGCTCAGGCAAAACAAAGAATGCCTTGGAGCCTTCCAACTAGTAATTCTGTCCATTTAGGGAGCAGGAAAGGACCATCCCAGCACTGAAATAGAATACTAGGATCCCAGATGAACCCAGAAAACAGAGAGAGGGTTTCAAGTACTGAGCCATTAGGTCACATCCTTTTGCCAAAGAGGAATTTATATTTGATGAATAATTAGAGAAGAATCTGTTGTTTTCTTTATTCTCAATTAGCTACCGTTTTCACTTAAATAAGAAGATAATGATAAATGAATATCTTTGCCTTTTAACATAATACAATATTGTGTAGTAACTGATTTACAAAACTGCTTTGATTTCAATAGAAGTCATCATTTACACAAAACTTCTTTGTATTTAGTCTTTCAAGTCCAGGTGTTAAATAGTGCTGCACTGTTTACTCAATTCCTTTTTTCCTTCTGTTTAACTCTAGTTAAAAAGGAATGATTACATTGATTCTCTTTTTTTTTTTTTCCCCCTCAAAACAATTTAAAGTATGTGTTACATAGGCTTATTTTTTTCTGTTCCATTTAAAGTTTTCTCCTCCCGGACTTATACTCCCATTCTTGTTGCTAATGAGTGTGTCATCTAAAAATAGATATGTTCATCATTCTATAATATTTTGTATCTTTCTAGATTGGAGGCCAGTGTAATTGTAAGAGACATGTGTCTGGCAGACAATGCAATCAGTGCCAGGAAGGATTCTACAATCTACAACAGTCAAACCCTGATGGCTGCAGTCCTTGTAACTGTAATACCTCTGGGACAGTCAATGGAGATATTACCTGTCACCAAAATTCAGGCCAGTGCAAGTGCAAAGCAAATGTTATTGGTATGTGTAATGCAAGAGTTTGGAGCCATTTTTCTTGTTATCTCTGGAAGTAAAAAACTCTTGATTTCTAAATGAAAAGTGCAGTAAACTTCTTTGCTGAAGGCAGATTTTAAGAATGAATAAAATTAACTGTTGGAAAATTATTAATTTAATAATTCTATGAAACTACAGCTTGAAGTTCAGTTTAATCAACCCTTTAGAAGTTTTTTTATGGTGTAGTTGCATTACCTTACATAGCTCCATATTAATAAGGCACAGAAATAATGTAATTTGCTTACTGCATAGATGTTTCTTTTAGGAAATTAACACTTTTTCAAAATGTTTTATACTTAATGAGTTCTAAGCAAATAATTTCCAGGCCAGTTTTCTTAATATAGCAAAATAAATGGATTTTTTTTTTTCTGAAAATATCCTGTGCTACAGGGTCCTTTGTGATAAATCTATCCATTTTTTTCTATTATATTTCTTTGAACTGTTCCTATGAAATGCAAAGTAAGTCAACATAATTCCACAGATCATGTACATAGCTAGGGTTAGTTATCAAGGGCCACATAATTTTAATTTTGTAATTCAATGCCAAGCTGATTATAATAAACTGCTGCCTTCTGTGTTATTTATCATTTTTTTTACAAGACGTGCTTTTTTGTTTGTTACTCCCACAGGTATTTTTCAGAAATTAGATTTGATTATAGCAATTTATTACTTCCAGCATATTTGAGGGGAGCCACAGCCACATAAGGACAAAATTTATCAAGTGCCCAAAATACACAGTATATATGATACACTTTGAAATGTTGATGTATGGGAATATTATGCAAGGAGAATTTCCTGATAAAGTGAGCCTTGCATGGTAACTGTATGTCTCAGGCTATACATGTCTCAAGAAAAAAAAAACTCTTTTCCTTCGTTGTTATTAGAGCAATTAGTAATGTATTCTTTCAATAATTAACCTTGGTTGTAGATTGTTTTAAAAATATTCAAGTTCCTATCCATTTACAATTCACTACTTTATAAAAAGTGACTTATTTGTAAAATTGTGAACATGTCTTTGTCTCCCTTTATTCTCATTGTGGCTGGAATTTCTAAAAGGCAATACAAAATAACAGCAAATAACAGAAATAAACAAGCATAAGTCCAAACCATTTCTATCCTCTTTCTGTGGATATCATAGCTATGCTTTCCATATGATAAAGAGGATGCTAAGAGTCAAAAATAACATTTGTGACGTCTTCTGTGCATTGTGTAGCCATTCTGTACATTATATATACATAAATACGTATAAATATAATATATATATAATGTGGTTTACGCTGTTCTTAATTATGCTTTCTTTGCATACATTTTGTTTAGTATAGGTCTTCCTCTGTGTCTCTGAAAACCTTTTTCTTAACTCAGTGCAAGTTCAGTGTATGAGACATTCTTAGGTATTTCATTGACTACACGTTTAAAATATTTTCTTTCTTTAGTGGAAACAATATTTACTTCTATTTCCATTAAAATACAGTATAGAAAAAATGCATACCACTTTGCTTTTTGCAAATTTATCTATTGAGATAGGAGGCTTTTGTTACAAACATTTAACTGTTAACAGGATAAAAACCTAATTCTTTCTGGACCGATTCTCTCTGTTTTCCATATCAACTGTAAATAGCCTTGTAGTATAGGCACATGTGCAGTAAACTTTAACAAAGAAAGCTTCCCTCTTTGGGTTTGTAAATTGTTTTTTAGAGCAATCAGTCTATTGCCCTTTTATCTATTTAAATAAACACGATAACAGAAAAATGCAACTATGTATGATGGTGTTATGAAACATGAACTGTTAGAGTTAACACAAATGTTAAATCTTACTAATGATTCTATCACCAGTAAAATACATTAGCACCAATAATTTTATTAAAGTAGGTCATTCATCTAGAATAAAAAGGTAGAAGAATGTGAATTAAATGCCAAGCGTGCTAACTCCCCTGTACTTGTTAACATTGAATGTGATGCCCTGTAGGCCTTCCTCAGTATCGTTAGGAATAGATTACCTGTCAGGAATATGTATGGCATATTCAAATAAGCACTGCACATATTTTTAAAACTGATATGATATGAATCCATGTAGACCAATTTTAATAGTTCAAAATGAGTCATAATTCTTGTTAACAATACAGTTATTTTTAAAATTTGCAGCAATAGTGGTCCTTTTTTATTTTCCTTATTGAAATTAAATGATATGCCTTAGGTGAGTCATTCATCACTGCTAAAGGAACTTGCCTTCTGTTGGAGTTTTTGAGTTTTTATCCATATGTAGAATGTATTTCCTACCATATTTTATTTTTATTTTTATGTAGGTATAATATACTGAATGCATGTTTGTATTTTTTTATTATTTTTAAGTAATAATATTTTGCTGGAAGATAGTATTTTTTTTTTTTCTGAAGCAGAAATTAAGTGATGGCTTCACAGTGAAAGATTTTCCCACTGCTAGGGGAAATACATAACTGAATTTGCATTTTTCATATAATAATCTAGTTTGCTTTCTTGTAATGTACATTTTATAAACTAAAATACAAATGCTATCCCTTGGGGCAGAGATAAAGCAAGCAATGACTTTGAAAACAGAGCTAATAAAACCACAGGATGAAGTGTGAAGAAAACAGTTTAGATTTGAACGTACTATTGGAGTTAACTAAATCATACATTTGGATAAAAATATTACATTTTGGATTATGGAAAACATTTCCTGCTTTCAGTAAAATTTTTCAGCCAACTTTCAGCTAACAATAAAAACCAACATGAACGTAATCATTGATCAAACCAAAGTGCAGTATTAAGTCATCATAATTAGTGCTGTGTTTTACTTAAATATATTTTATGTCTTCAATGTAGTACGTAAATCTATTATCAGAACTGATTGAGAACCCTGTGTAATTTCTTGATATTGCATTTCTACATAATAGGGAGAATGGTTCATGGAAGCATTTCTCATGCAAGAGGTATTCTTCCTGGGAACAGAAGTGATCTCTTTTTTTTTGTCTTAGAAATGCTACAGAGAATCTCTTGTAGAAGTATCTTAAATTGTATTGAGAAGCCAACAGAAATGTATTACTTCTGGAACAAATTGGAAAAATAAACAGGTTTTGGAGATACCACTGCGCTTCAATTGATTTGTGCAGCCCTTTTGTTCTTGTTAATTATGCTGGCAAAGTGAAGAATATTAATCCTCTTTGTTTTTTCCAAGTGTAGAGTACTCATAGGATTTTTGAATTTAAATGTATGTCTTTTCAGCATATATATATTTAATTATTAATACTTTTTTTTTCTCTTTCCAGGTCCTAGGTGTGATAGTTGCAATTTTGGGTTCAAAGCTCTCAGATATTCTAATGAAGATGGATGTGAGCCTTGTTGGTGCAACAGCCATGGCTCGGTGAACCAGTTCTGCAACCCTCTCACTGGGCAGTGCAATTGTAAAGAACAAGTAAAAGGACTTCTCTGTGACACCTGCATGGACAACTTTTATGGGCTGGATGTAACTGGCTGTAAGGCTTGTGAATGTAACATTGCAGGGTCTTTTTCTGGAACTGTGTGTGATGCAAGGACAGGGCAATGTGCATGCAAACCGAATATTGGAGGAAGACAATGCAACGAATGCCTAGATGGCTACCACAGAATACAAGTAAATCATTCCTTTGTTTGTCTGCCATGTGATTGTGATAAGGCAGGTACAGTAAATGGCTCTCTGCTTTGTGACAAATCAACAGGACAGTGTCCTTGCAAAGCTGGTGTAATTGGCCTTCAGTGCAATCAGTGCATGCTTCACACATACAACCTCAGCATGAGAAACCTCCTTGGTTGCCAGCGTTGTGACTGTGATGCTAAGGGCACATTAGCAGGAACAGTTTGTGACCATGTTTCTGGACAGTGTGTTTGCCTGCCTCATCGTCAGGGGAGAAGGTGCAATGAGTGTAAACCAGGTAAGGAAATTGGAAGAAAATCTATCTGATGTAGGCAGTTTATTTGTCACATACTGTCATAGTTCCGGCAAAGTATTAGTGTCCTGATTAATATTAAATACTTTGTTGCTAGGGATTGTATAATTTGTTATTACTGTAGTTTAAATATGTCCAAGATATATTGTTCTTACAGATATTCAAAATCTATCCAATTCTTTATGATCTATTCACTAAAGAAGTCAGTGTAAGAGGTAAATTTGCATAGTTTAATGACCAGCAACTATCTTCATTTAAAAAAAAAAAAAAAAAAAAAAGGGAGAGAAAGGCAGAGCGCAAGCTCTTCACAAAAGGTACTTTGTGCATTAAAGCTGAGCATGGCAGAGAGGACCTCCAGGATACAGGTATGGAAATGTTTGGTTGAACTCAGATGATGCTGGCAAACCATATGTATGGGAAAGGTTGAGTCATGGCCTGAACCACTGTTTGATCACCTGAGTCACTGAGTCAGCCCTGAGCACAGGTGAAAGCAATTCAGCTGTTGACCGGAACGGGTGGAGCCTTGCTGCACTTTTCCTAGACTCCATTTAAGGGCTGATTGCTAATGGGGATCATTCTCTTTCTGGAGATTCCTCCTTTTGGAGTTTCCTACTGTGAGCGTTGGACATGGGTGAGCGTTTCATTTTTCATTGCACTTTCTGCCATGATGATCTTTCTAACTATAAACCTGTCCTAACCATGCCGCTCTTCTAACTTTGCATTTGTTAGTTGTACACCGTAGAATCACAGAATGGCTTGACCACCCAGTTCCAACTCCCTACTATGGGCAGAGCTGCCACTCACCAGAACAGGCTGCCGAGGGCTTCATCCAACTTGGTGTTGAATGCCTTCAGGAATGGGGCATCTACAACCTCTCTGGGCAGATGTGCCAGGGCCTCACCACACTCTAAGTAAATCTTCTGAAATCTAGTTTAAATCCCTTGTCTTTTAGTTTGAAATCATTCCCCCTTGTCCTATCACTATCAAACCACATAAAAAGTTAATCTGCCACTGCTTGTAAGATCACTATAAGTACTGGAAGGATGTAATTAAGTCTCCCCAGAGCCTTCTCTTGTACAGCCCAGCTCCCTCAATCTTTCTTTGTAGGAGAGGTGCTCCAGCCCTCTAGCAAGCTTCGTTGCCTCCTCTTGACCTGCTCCAACCAGCTCCGCATCTTTGTTGTGCTAGCAACTCAGACTTGGATACAGTACTCCAGATGAGGTCTCAAGAGGGCAAAGTGAGGCAGAGGAGGAAAATCACCTCCCTCTCCCTGTTTGGCCATCCCTCTGCTGATGTAAACCAGGATACCGTTGGCCTTCTGGGCTACAATTGCACATTGTTAGCTCTCTTAAGCTTTTCATCCACCAGAAATGCATACCTGAAGCAAATACGATTCCCTGCCTTGCTCTGTTGAGGATGTGCTAGTTCTGCAAGGAATGCTTGCAGTTTCTCCCTGCGAGTAGCTGATGCTGCAGTATCAGTTCAAGGTTTCATACTGTATTGCTGTAAATGGAGTCCAAATGTTTATTATATGTGGGTAGCTCTGCAGTTACAACTTAATGTTTTTGTTTTAAATAGTAGCTGGGTAAAGTAAAACTATGGGTGATATTAACTACATGTAATAATATTAAACAGATTTAGTTCATGTTAAATACATATGCAATTTATTAAAACAGCAGGTCACATTAAAAGGTTCGTTATAGCTCCATTGGTTTTAATATGCCATTCAATAATTTGAACAGAGGTTAAAAAAGCTGCTTAACCTCCATTAAGTATTTTCGGAAATATTTTAATTTAAAGTATTTTAGGTACATATACTAATAAATAAGGCACTGTTCTGTTTTTCTTAGTTCCTCCTCCAGAGCTATTTGACCTACTAACCCTCTACAGCAACCACTTAATCAGAGATCAGCAGAGGAGTGATGTCAAGGCTTCCTGAGTCAGTGACCGCCCTCGTCCTTGAAAAAGAAAGACCAGGGTTTATGCAGAGCTAAATGGTTTAGAGAGGTTTAATTGATAGTATGAACAGACTGGTTTGTGGAAAATCCTGCATGGCACTCAAAGGAATACTTCTACAACAGCTCTTTTTTTTTTAAAAAAAAGAAAAAAAAAAAGAAAAAACTTGCTGTAAGAGCCATATTTAAAGTAGCTAGGAAGCATGTGTAAGTGTATATGTGATGAACATTGAGCTTTCTTATTTAGGTGGAAGTTTAGGTTCTTAACACTGCTACTTTTACTGTAGCGCAGTTGACTGTGATATTTTCACTAGCATTTAGATGTTGATCTTAGTCTGAGCTGATTTAGAGATTTATTGCATATAGATTTTATATAAATTCTTTGTTTATGTATTCCAAGTGAACTATACATAAGGCAGGATTGACTGTGTCTGGGAAGTTGTGACATAGTGGTGAATTGTTTACTGCTGGCAGCTAGCTAGAAGCAAGTAGATGGAAAAAAAATAAAATAAAACAACGAACAGAACAAGAATTTGTAGAAATTCAGACTATCCTAGCAGGTCATTTTTAGCAGGTCTTGGTAAATCAGAACTGGAAACAAGATAAAATGCAACAACAAAGAGTAAAATGTAGTAGTGGAAAAGTATAACTAAATAGGAGAGATGAATCATTTTGGACAAGGTTGTACATCATAGAAGTATGAAGTCTTGAAAAGATGACTGTAAACTCCCAGTTTGAGTAAAACTAAAAGCTTTTGTAAAGAACTTGCAGTAGCCTTCTATTACGTAAATTGTATATTATGTAACTACTTGGAGAAAAATATTTATTATATTATTAGGTATGGTAAATTCTTCTGTTTATAGTACTAGTATTCAGTTGTAGAAGTATAGAAGAATGTAATTGGCTTCTTGTACACTGAAAACTTCCTTGGAGTTGCCTTAGGACAAAGATAAGAAAATGCACTCTGAACATATAGAGAGTATAGTTAAAAGCACACCAGTAATTAGTGAAAACTTGCATCCATCCCTCAAGCATGCTGAGGATTTCTTAGGCTGTTGGAGCATTTCAACATTAAGTTTTTTAGTAGAATATAGTTTGTCTTTTTTTAAACCACTCATGTACTTATATCTCTTGTACACTTAATCTTATTTGAAGTAACTTCCTGATTATATCTCATCTTCTGTATACCTCAAGAAAATTTGAGAAGTTTCCAGAAGTTATTAAAATCTTAATGCAAGAAGTGTTGCCATCAGAGACAAATTGAAAGCAAATATAACTTCAGGAAATTATTTGAGAAATTCCACTTTTGCAAAACTGTTTTCAAAGCATTCAGAAAGGTACAGCATCTGTTTTGTTGTATCCATGACCTGCTGTCTTGCATTGTATTCTGACAGACGTAATATTCTTGGCAGATTTCTGTGTACTTGCATATATGTTTCAACTAGTATTTAAAAAGACAGCAAAAATTGATTCTAACAGGGAATTGAACAACAAAAATGCAGTTTTACCTTATCTTGCATTTTGAGATGTCCAAGGTTGCGGTAGTAGAAACTTGATCTTTCTAATCCCAAATAGGAGTGAATGGTTTGTCCCTGCCTTATTCCACAGCTGTGGCTCCATGCTAACTGGGGTTTGTTCCATACAAATCCTGTCTGACACAAATCACAGATCTTGAATCTGTTGTATAGAATAATGAAGCTTTCTGTACAAACTGCCTCTCTTGGCCAGCGAACATGAAGTGACCAAGTTATCAGTGTTGCTAATTACATTTTGAAGCACAGACTGTAGTTAAGAAATGAGTGCTACTGCTGTTGTTGATAAGCACGTAAATGTGCTAAGTAATTTTTCAGGTGTTTCTTTTTCATGAGATATACAGTGGGAGAAGTAATATGACTGTGATTAAAAAAGGAAGATGAATACTTTGCTGTGACTTTCATTCTTCCTTTTGAAGAGTGTTTGATTGACAAATGTGATCAGTTATGGTTGAATTGGAAAAAAATCTGACAAAGAATAAGCATAATACTAGCTATATACTTAGATCTTGTAGAGATTTGCAGTGGCTGTCTTAAAATTGGAAATTGGCTCTTTTATACAACAGTGGATCCTTCATAAAGCAACTTTTATGAGCCCTTCTAACCTTACTGTAAATTAAGATTGCATTAAGTTGTTTCTTACTCCTTCCTGTCAAATTATAGGAGGTGGAAGTAAATAATAATAATAATAGTTATGACAACCGGTATTAATTTGTTATCCTCTCATCTTTTCCTATACATTAATTGTGGTAATTAATTTACCTATAAATATTTTGAGAGGTAGACTAACTCATGCTTTCCCACCCCTCACTTTTACTTTAAAAATCGATTACTAATTGCTACTTTCAAATTTTTAATCTATCAGGATACATGGTTAAATTTTCAGAGCATCTGTGGAAGATTATCATAATAAAAATATAATACCAAATCATTTACTCCTCTACAGTGGTATGGCTATTATGACATTAGGGTAGAAATTAGAGCCAGGCTGTTTAATGTTAGAATATAGATTCTTTGCAGTTTTTTTTTCTGCTGTGACAATAGCAACATACATTATACTGATCAGTCCTGCTCAGATGAAATTCATTTCCATAGCAGATGTGGCTTACTTATTTAGTATGATCTTTTCTTAGGCATTAATTTTATGCAAAATTTCTCATAGACAAAAATCTGTTTCAGCTCATATGCTTATCATTTACTACAGCTGTAAACTGGGTTCTGAAGAAGTACTTTGACCTTCTGCTGGAGTCCAGGCTTAACTTGTTTCCTATCTTCCTGTTACGTTCTCTGAGTGGAGTAGTTCATTGTGCTCAAGAGTGACATTGCTGGGAAATGGTCTTTCCTTATTTATGCACAGGATGAATACTTTACTGTGCAGACAACTGCAGTATGAGATAATACATGCTGCCTCACTAATAACTTCAAGCTATTCAGTCTCTGTGGTGGCTCACTTCGGGGCCTCTCTGGAATAAAGTGCCAACAGCATGGTTTTTTTATGATGCGGATGTATGTTAACTGGAGACTGATATCACTTCAGTGTCCACTTGAGATTTATCTCACTGAGGATCAGAGGCTAAACTTGAACAAAGATTTGAGCAGTAAAATTCTAATGTTTTCAATTTGTTTAGTTCTTCTACTATTTGGATATGAGCTCACAGTGCAACACCACTGTGAAGTCAGAGAATACCACCCTAGGGGTGTATATATGAAGCAATCTCATGTAAGAGGAAAATAAATAATAAGGCCGTTGGCAATACGAGATTTTACAATACAATTTTGGGCCCCTTGTTATAAAACAAGGCATCAGAAAGTTATTGGACAGTGAAAAAGATTCAATAACTGAGAATATGACTGTGGAGAAACTGATTGAACTTGATCTGTAGATGGGGAAAGTGTCTGAGGAATCTTTGCAAAGCTGCATATCTTCTTGACTAAGGATGAGTTTTCATTTGTGCAATAATAACTAATAGTAAGCTGACAGAGCCAGAAATTTCTTGTGGCCCTGTCTTAGGACCAGCGCTTGAAGATTGGTACTCGCTGCTGACAAGTGATAGTTAAGATTGCATCATCACTGTTTGCTGAACTCATATGCGTTGCTATATTTTTTTAATCAAATGTACTACTCTGAAAGAAACTTCAAAGCAGTTTGAAAAGCTCAGTGAAATAAACATAATCATGTGAGAAAAGAAAATAATTTTGGAGAAATATATAATTTTATTTCTTACTAGTATTCAATTATTTGAATTGTCTTCTCATGTGGCATATAGAAAAGAATTTAGTAAGAATGCAATGAGATCATAGAAGAATAGATTATACAAATGGTGCATCATCACTATGAATTGTGCTAAAAAATCACTTGTCATTTCAAGTGAGGCTGCAAATTCTTCAGTGTCCATCTTGGAGCTATATATAGTCTATGTGAATGTATTTATTTGTAATAGGTTAGAAAGCTGCATGGATAAACATTGCTTGTGAGGGGAACAGGGTGAAAAGTAGAATGGCAGAAGCATACTGTGTGGAAGGTAAAGTTGAATGTTTCCGTTCATAATTTGAAGTAATTTGAAACGGGAAAAGAAAGATAAGGTTCAGAATGAAAGCTTTTTAATAGCAGATTAAAAAGTAATCTGCTATTTGTATGAAATAACATTTTATATAATAACAATATATGAAATATATTGAATATTCATATATTGAATATATGAATATTCATATATAATATGAAATAATAATTTGTATAAAGTAACATTTTTTTTCAACCACTTACTATTTCTTTTTTTTTTTTTGTGAATGTGAGTAGAATACAAGAATTTTAGTATGAGTCAAAAATTTTTTATGTGGATCTGATAATGCTGACCACATATAGGTGTTTGTAAGAAACATCCATATATTCCAAGGGTTCAGCCCACCACTGGCTGAAAAAAATTGAGTGACTTTAAGAAAACGTGCATCTCTCCTACTTTGCAGCTCCGTAATATTGACCGTTGTCAGGGGTGGCATCAAACTAGAGTAGACAAATGCCTTTTCTTTCATACTACTACTTATGTTTCCAGCTTGCGGTGTATTTGTCAGTACCTCTCATGTCCTTTGGATCTTTACTTTCCCATGGACCTCCCATGCTAATGACCTCCCCTAATTTGGTTTGCTCTGTTTCAAAAAAATCTAAATTAGCAATTAGAGGATGAATAACACTTTTAGAATGTGCCAGTGAGGTTTAGGAGCTCTGCTCTGCAGGAAGACTATGTTGCTTTGGGTTGGAGGTGTGTGTGTTTATTACCTAATCTATGGTTCTGATGTTTCATCCCCATTTATAGACAAGTTAGTCTGCTCATTATAGAGCATATTATAGACAATCAAGCTGCTCATTTTTTTACTTAGATTCTTCTACTGCCTATTCTCAAAGCTACTTCTGTTTTTCAGGTTTTTATTTCTCTCCATCCAGTGTCACTGGCTGTCTGCCGTGCCTGTGCCACACAGCTGGCTCAGTGAATCAGGTGTGTGACAAGCTAACTGGCCAATGCATTTGCCAAGATATCTCTGTAACGGGACGGACATGCGAACGCTGCAAAGAACATCATTTTGGATTTGACTCTTTCACAGGGAGGTGAGTGTGTGTTTTTTGTGGTTCAATTAAAGCATCCTCTATGTTTTTGTCACAGTAGCTTATTCTACATTTTCAGTGACAAAAAGTAGTTGCTCAACATAACAATCTTCTGGATTCTTGCATGTGCTTTGAGTAAGTTATGCAATTTTCTGTGCTCACATGTGCTGAAATAAGAAAAAGTTATGACACAGATTAGAGCAGAGCAAATATGATAGCTATGTAAAGCCAATATCGTCTAATGTTAGAGCTATTGGTAATTGTTTCACTTCAGTTAAAGCCAGTATCGTCTAATGTTAGAGCTATTGGTAATTGTTTCACTTCAATTCAGTGGTGTCTTCTGTAAGACATTGTTTTGTGAGAGGTTAATCAGCGGCTAATAAATTATTTTCAGTTATATATAGGAAATGTAATCTACATCCATACATGCAGAATGTTTTTGAAAAATTCCAGGCATACGATCTAATGGAAAATTAAAAATTTTACAGATATTCCTTGATTTCAAAATTTTTTTTGACAGCAGCAGTAGAAATACAGCACCTTTCCTCTTAAATATCTGTTGTTCTGAATGTGCGTATTCTTTTCCTGCACGCATGTGCCACAGAATGAATTGTTTATCTATGTACCCAGGGTCTTTATGTGCACTGAAATTATATGGATATATTCCTTGGAATGTAAGGGGAAAAATGTATCTATAGGTAAGGCATTGTTATTCCAACTATTGCTCTATCTTTCTCTTCCAGGGTTGTCTTTTTTTTTTTTTTTTTTCTTAATCCTCACCATCTCAATTTCTTTTTAAATATTGTCCAGAAAGATTGCACAGCTCTCATGCTATCATATTTTCATGCAGACTGATGGCGTTAGCTTTTTTAATGCTTATTTTTTTTCCCTTTAAGAAACAAACAAAACTGAAAAAAAAAACCAACCCCAAACAAAAAAAAAACAAACAAACAAAACATAAAAAAATAAAACCCCACAAACTTAAGCAAAATGTGTAAAATATTCATCCCCTGTGCTCCTTTCCCCCCAGTTAGTGTGGGGTAGACATGCTTTTAGGCAGTGATTATCAGTCGTGTCTGGCAGATACTTGACACTATTCTGCAGATTTTTCACTTTTATGTTACTGTATCTCATTAAGAGATTTAAAAAATTTTTTTTTTTTTTACTGTGGTGGGTCACAGAGGCTTCTGCTAATGGTCATAAAGTAATTTGTAGGAATGAGGACTTCCTATCTTCACTTCCTGTCATTCCTAATGGTAAGAAATAAAATTAGTACAATATTCACATTCTCTTTTAAATATTTTTATTATTATTACTAATCTTTTTTTTTTTTTCAGTTACTAGAAATAGATGTTTTTTTTCCTCAGTTTTAGCATATGAGTTAAGGGTTTAGATTTTGAACTAGATGTTTATCTCCCATTACTTGCCTTTTGAGCTGTCTTCTGAAATTCAAAATACAGAAATATCTACATAGGAAATAAGTCTCACCTTGTAAAGGGAAGTTCATATAGTTCTGGATCATGAATTGGAGTTGGCTTTAATGCCTTAATACTACTTAATCCTCATGACAGTATTGAAGACTGCTCCAGTAGTATATTAACATGATTAACTTGTGTTGCGTACGCTTGCCTTTTGGTTAGCCTCTACTCGGGCAGTGTACTTCCTTTCCTCAGGCACAGCCACTTGTCCACTGAAAACGTTAATTTAAGTCTTCATTTGTTAATCTATTTTAATCAATTTCTTTGAGTGTTAATATCTTTTTAAAAAGAGCAGTATGCTCTTTTTTTTCTTTGTAATACTGCGAAGCCATTGAAACTATTCTGTTCCAAGTGTCTTTTAAGGATTCTTCAGTAATAGAATAAAAAGGATATGAGTTATCAGTAGTGGCAAAGATGTGTCTGCCTTAGCACAGTAGAAGAAAAGAAGCAGAAGTTGTGACACATGGGAACTGTGAGCCTTTAAAACTCTGAGTCTTAGAGGAATGTATGTGTGTGCTGGTTTCTTCTGTGGTGGTTTTAAGATAAAATAAATTCTATATTTTTTAATACATTTCAGCTTATGAAAGATAATTTCCTCAACAATCAGTGAGTTAAGAGGTTCTGGTTGGTTGCAGTGGCCTGAACCCACAATTGTGGTTATTGGTACACTTGTGAAAAGCCATACCTTAGTATTGTTTACTTTAATGAACTGGTCAATGAGCATCACAAATTGTTTATCTGTATATATATATATCTTGACGGATTACTGTTTATGAAATCCATTTAGCAAGTGAGGTTTTCCCGTAAGGATGAAAAATGAAGATTTTAAACAGATTGCTGGAGACGCTGTAACTGCACCTAGAGAGTCAATGTAATAAAGGTTTCTCTATATTAATATTACAAAAGCCATTTATCCTCACAAAATCAATATTGCAATTCATCTTGGCCTGACACTTCTCTTTCCACGTTTTAAAAGTCTGTTTTCCCTGATTATATATAATTCTATTTTAATAAATCACAAATATATTTGACTCAGAGTATCCTAATGAAGTTGCATTTAACAAGGCCAGAAAAATTTCTTACACATTTGAAAGTTTCAAATAAAATATTATTTTTTTCAGTCCTTAATTGACTGAATCCTTAATCCTTACTCAGAATCATGAACTGTGCATAAAAACAAAATCAGTGCTAGAGTTCCGTAGTTAAAGAAAATGTGTCATCTTGATCCTGAAAATGTGTGCAGGTAATTGTCATCATATCCAGTTCCATGCATGCTTGGTGTCAGCAAGATCAGGACCTTAATTCTGTATAGAGGGAAACGGAGAGCCTACGCTTTTTCTAGGAGTGGAACTATTTCAAGTGAAAAACGACAGCCCCACCCTGTCAGGCAGTGAAAAGTATTACTGAGCTCTGTGAATGTATGTGTAAGTGAGTTTGATTGTCTTGTGTGAATGATAATGAAAACTGGAATACTCAGGAGGCCCTTAATCATAAGAGGTGCAGTAATACACAGGAGTGTGGGAAGGGAAACTTGTCTCTTAGTGTTTAGAGATCGAGATAATTTTGTTAATCACCTCTCACCCCCAAACTATACATACTAAATGTCATCACATAATGAAATAAAGAAATTATAAACTGCTGTCTTGCTGAGCAAATAATTCTGTCTTCTTTTTTTCCCTCCAACTAAACCATTTTTTTAAAGTCATGGTGTTTAAAAAGTCTAAACAAAACCTCTATTTGAAGGGGGATTTGGAAATGCTGTCTACAGATGAAAGGACTTAATACAGTATGAAAAAAATTGCCCTTTTCTCTTGACTATAAAAGAGAGCAAACTACAGAATAGTGGTTTCCAAGAGAGAATGTATTTTATTTATTCCCAAAGGGATATTAGTCCATAAAACAAATTTGCAGCTTATTTTGCAGCTTTAGCTTTTATCAGCCTTTTTAAGGGTGTTGAATGATTACCCAGGAGATCACACAGCACGAGCTGCTGTGGAGTAAAGGAGCTCTAATACAGAGAGCTCTGTGATGGGTAGGAAATATATGTGAAGAGTTTTCTTAAACTTGTTTAAAAATCTGTCACATTTAATGTCTATTTCACTGATTATTGACCTGAATTTTTGTGTCCTAATGTGAAAACACTTTCCACCCTCCCCTCCTTTTTCGCTTGCCTTATAAAGCCGACACCTAAGTCACAACTGAACTCACTTTCCCTTCTGCCTCCTTACAGACAGAAGGAGATAGGCCAAGGTGATGGTGATGACTGCAAAAATAGTAAAGTAACTTGTGTAAAGGCACCACCACCTATCTTCTCATATCTGGTGAAACTGGCCAAGGGAAGAACATTAGAGAATAAACTCTAGTCTGACTTTAACAGAGTGGATGTGGCATGACTGCCTCTCCCTTGGGTTCTTCCAGAGACATCTTGGGACCTAGCACCCAGAATAATTTAAGATTCCCTTAAGACCGATGCTGCTTGTTCGTGAAGTGACTTTTGCAGCTTAGGACAAGAGTAGTGTAGATTTTCCAGTATGTTTTTGCTGCACTGCACAGTCTAAAATTTCTCCAAGATTGATTTTTACAAAGTATTTTCAGTTTATTTCTCTTAAATCCCAATTTAATTATATTTTAAAATGCAGTGTTCTATTTGCCACTGTTAATTTCTACTCCTATGGCTAATAATGGCAGTCTCTAGTGAGTAGAAGAAGAGTATTTGAGGTAAAGAATAAATGCTTTGCTTAATTTCTGGGGTTTTGCAAGTCTTTGAATATTTTTGTATAATCAGACCTTGGTTTTCCTGCTTTGGATGTGTGTCAATAAATAAATAGTATACCAAGTGGAAAATCAAGCTGATCATGAGAGGTCCCACATGCAAAAGCCAACACAAAAATTATTCCAGAAAGTACTCTACTTTTACCAGGAAGATTTACAGAATTGATATCTAGTATTTGTATGAGCAGATGCTTTTATTTATTTTTATTACACATATAGATTAATTTAACCATCTAGTTAAATATTCACTTCAATTATTTTCAATTTTGTCTTTCAGGCAGCAAATAAAATGAGCTTTCTGTTAAAATATTCACATATTTCTGTTAAAATATTCTCCTACTTTGCTTATTTTTGCTATTTTAATCAGATTTTCTCAGCGTTTTTCTTCACATTTTTTTTTTCCTTCATTTGCTGTTTGTTTTTTTTTTTTTTTTTTTCCTCCTTCAAGCTGCTTCTGTTGGAAATTATTCTCATTTTAGCAAAAACCAGGCTTTCATTAAAGCAGATGTTTTGTGCAGGAACCAGTAAATCTGACTGCATGTGTTACCCTAAACTTTGTGCTGGAAACATTGTACATGAAAGCACTGCAGGACTGAGTGTGTAATGTAGTTATCACCAAACATTACTATGCATTTGATAGAGCTTTAATTCTGAGCAGATTTCATATAGATTAAAATATCATTCTGGCATTGAGATTTTAATTTTTAATGTGTGCAACTTTTAAAAATTACTTTTATTTCTTTTAGGCTAATGGATTTTCTGCTGTGTCTCCGGCTACTTAACTTTTTATGATTTTTTTCATTGTGTCACACAAGAATCTTTTAAACAAAACCCTACTGTGCTTAATTGAAGTGTTAATGTGTTTTGATCAATTCCTTGGTTTGCTTTTGTTTATAGATGTCAGCACTGTAATTGTCATCCTGCAGGAGCCATTAGTGGTACTTGTCATCTTGTTACTGGACAATGTGTTTGTAAACAATTTGTAACTGGCTTGAAATGTGACAACTGTGTTCCGGATGCCAGTAATTTGGATGTCCACAACGTATTTGGCTGTAGTAAAAGTAAGTGGATGTTAGGCCTTAAAAGCATCTTTCAAATTGATGCTTATTTATTGAATTAAGAAGTGTAAAATTAGTTCATCAGTACTAAAACTGGGTCTGACTCTTTTTCCTCCGTATTTCTTGCCCCGTAAGTATTTTCTGCTGTCAGTATCTTAGGAACCTTTTCTGTTGCATGTACAGAATGTTCCATGTCACACATGCAGCTCACTTGCTGTTCTAACCTACTTGAGAGGTAACCTACAGGTTCCTTCCACTTTCTAGTGCTTTCTTTTCAGTGACAAAGGAAGAATTCTCCTTTTAATCTCATGAATGCAAAAATATTTGTACAACTTACAGTTAAGTAGTCCCACCCCCCCCCCCCTTTTTTTTTTTTTTTTCCTTTGACAGGAATCAGAAGACCTGCCTTCAGAAGGTCTAAAAAACAGAAAAATGGAAGTTAATTAAAAATCTGGTCCTCAGTGCAGCGTAACTTTGCCTATCTCCTCATGCAGGTTTTGTTTTTTTTCAGTCAGTGGGAAAATACATGATATGATCAGAGCATTGTAAACTGGGGTGAATGAGGTTTGGCTAATGTTGTGCTGGTGGCCTGATCACAAAGTGTAAAGAGTCATGTTGCAATGCAACATCTGTTCTTTTTGTCCTTGCTGTGTGTCTGGATTTGAAGAGGTGGCAAGACTTTATGTCAAAATGAAATGTTCACATTGCTCACTGGTGCTGCACTGTCTTTTTGATGGCAGGGATTTTACAGGAGAGCAAAAGCATTATATGTAATAAGAAAACTCATTTTTTGAGTCGTCTTTAATTCTGAGCTTTGAGGGACGATACTATACTACAGTGACAAACTCTGACTGGGACCTGTGCTAAGAATGAAAAAGTTGTTCTACGTTGTTGTGGCACACTCGACTGTCATGTGCAGTTAAAAGCTCAGTCTTAAAAATTCTCATAACCACTGAATGAGATACTCTAGAGATGGTAATTGGTAACCTTCATCAGCAGACCTAATTAATAATGACATGACTGGTTGTATTGCGAGTTAGCACAAGAAGCCATGTGTAATGCAACAACAGGTTTAGGTGTTCCTAAGCAATTTCTGTGTGTTTCTCAATCTTCTTTCATGACAAGTATTCTGCATAGGCGGTTACATGTGATATATCTTTGTAATATATGTGTACTATAGACTTGCAAGCAGATCTGTATATGCACAAAGAGTTTGTTTACAGGGACACTTTGATTCCTGCTTGAATTTGGATTGTAAATACATTTGAATTTCAAATAATGTGCATTGCAAATTGCAGAATGCACAATATAAATAGAGTGAAGAGTCAGATCTGTTTCCAGAGGTGATAGCTCTCTAAGACTATTGTTAAAGACAGTTTTGTTCTGTTTCTTACGTTACTCTTCTGTAGTGCATATAGTATCTATTCAGTGTGTGCTGTTAGCTTGTTTCTTTACAAAAATGTTGAGAAGTTTCATTTGTACGTGTAATAATAATGCATTGATTTCTGTGATGCTATTCATCCTCAAAGTGCTTTAAAAACATAAACCAACCTAATTATTTATGTTGAGATATACATTGGATAAAGGTCAACTGCAGTTCAACTGTAAAATTGATTAATAATAACATGATGTAGATAAATAATATAATAGATTTTGTTAGAAAAATACATCAGGCAGTATTCTAAATGACAAGCAGAGTCCTCTTCTGGACATAAGTGATATAGCAAATGCTGTCTTTTGAATATTAATGCCAAACTACTTAGGTTGCTCTGAAAGTAATGCCTCCTATTTTATTTCCATGGGAATGACAACTGATGCAAAGACCACAAAAGCAGTGTTTGATACAGAAAATTCTCAGCTACAAAACACTGTTTTTCAGTGTAGTCACTACTATTGGCTATTCATTTTTGCCAGCAATGAACAAGAGCCTGCATACTGTGTTTGTAAAAATCCGCATGGCCACGCAGAGCAAGGCATGCCTTTCAGGCCACTGCTGCCACTGCTGAAATGCACTACCCACCACCATCTCACTGTGCTCACATCCACTGTTTGATCTACAAAAACACTCAGCTAGTGTTAACGCTTGTTAGTGGGTGCCTTTTTTTTTTTTTTTTTTTTTTTTTTTTTTGCATGGAGAAATTCATTGACACTCCTTGCTTTGTATGCACTTCCTTGTCGCATGCCATTCTGTGAGAGTGCCCCTCTGCTGCCATCTATTACAAGGTAATAGCATGTAATGGAACACTGTTGGGAAGGTTCAGTCTCTACTGCCATACCACCAACGTCTGCCTTCAGTGTCGAGAGCCAGCATAATAAAATAGGAGGCACTACTTTCAGAGCAACCCTCCTACATTATGTAGAGAAGTGGAGCTTTGCCTTGCTTTGGTATGTGTGATTTTTAGTGTTGTAACACGGTATTTTGTTCATTTTAATTACAGGTGCAAATCTAAGTTGCTATCACTATAAAGCTAACAGTTCCTAATTCAGCTGAAATTGAAAGCTGTAGATTTGCAGTGAAACAACATTCTTTCTAATGGGAGATAAAGATTTTGCTCTCTTCAATCCAATGAACTCTTGAAATATTTTCTGCAATTTCTTGGCTGATAGACCTCAGTAGGAAATAGATTTTTCATTATTTTATTTTAAATAAGGAATTTCAACTGTTATTTTAGGTATATAAGAAAAACCCATACGTAATAAGACCCATCAGCATAATTCTCTACAGCTATCACTTGTGTGAATTGCAGTACTTATGTCATTTTGTGTGTCTTTTCCTCTGTTATTTTGCCTGAATAGATTTTTTAATTATGCTTTCTTGGACTGTATATATTAAACAAATATCCACATAATTTAGATTATGATAGTTTATAAATGGAGAAAAATGAATTAGCTATATGTTTCTAATGCTGACATGCCAAAACTTTTATTTCTCTTTCTAATTCTGCAAGACTTGGGTAGTGATTCCCAAACTTGTTTTTCTCTTTATTGATAATTGTGCAATTAAGTAGTACTTTTTCTATAGTTAATAGAGATGCTAGAGTAATATTTTGGTAAATAAGAATCTCAAACCTACCTATTTCTTAAAATGTTAAGATGCCTCACTCTCATTGATTTAAATTTCATTGAAATAGAAGTGATTTGCTTTAATAACCTTCACAATTTGCCCCATTGTTTTATGTCATTTAATTAGATAGGCTTATTGCAACACGTTAGTAAAATATGTACTTAGTTAGAGATTCCATTTCTGTTCTATTAGAAGGTGTTTATTCCTGGCCTATACTAAAATGGAATTAATCCTTTAAAAAAAAAAAAAAAAAAAAAAATAAAGGTATGTTCCTCCTTATGGAGATTGTGAAAAGTATTAAAAAAAAAAAAAAAAAAAAAAAAATCTGGAAAATTGTGGTGTATGTGCTTTAATTTGGAGGTAGGAAGAGGTAGGAATTATTCATAATTGCCATTTGTTTGAATATTTAAGTTTGTACTTGGATAAAAAGCTTTCATGGAGACCATTTGGATGGCTCAGTTCAACTCATGTGAAATTCTGTCCTGAGCGAAGGTATGCTTCCATAAAAGCTTCTCTTTAAAGAAAAAAGCTTAAAGAGAACCATATTTTATATGCCACTTTCTTTTTGTTGTAGTTTATTTGTGTGGCTGCTGATTACCTACCTTGTTAAATACTCTGTTTTTGTATGTGTTCTAGCTCCATTCCAGCAACCGCCTCCTACAGGAGAAGTTCTCAATTCCTCTGCTATCAGTCTCTCATGGAATTCCCCCGACTCTCCAAATTCTAATCACCTTATTTACCTGTTATATAGGGATGAGGCGGAAATTTATACAGCTGAAGACTACTACCCTTACAGTAAGTTTTTGTGCGTACACTTGTATTGCTTTAAATGTATGTATACATTTTCTTGTTTCTGCTTTGTCATCATCATTCTTTTTGGTTTTGAGTACATTATTCTGTCTTTCTTTAGTTGGTGGTTTTTATTATTTTTCCATGAAAGAAACGAGCACTCTGGTCTAAAATCAGCAAAGTGAGTTGCACATAATTGCAATAGTTTTTTTTTTTTTTTTTACTTTTCAATCCAAAGGAACAAACTTACTAAAAGCATTCTGTGCAAGAACACATAGGCTCCAAAAAGAATTAGAGTGAATGGAAGTGCCCATAAAATGCTTAAACTCTTTTATTTTTTCATCCTCCTGTTTTTAAACTGTTAACAGATTAGGAAAGCTTTTTGAGGTCTTACTTTTAGCACCTTCTGTTGAGCTATCAGTGTATCTCCTGATTTGCCTTTTGCAGCACCACTTCTCTCATGTTGAGGCTTGCAAAGAGATCCTCAGAAGGCAATCCTCAAGGATTTGGCACTCTGTCATAACTGGAAAGGCCATTTTGTGCTAGTATTGATCCTCTTATCAAAGAAAAGGAGATGGATTTGGATCCTGTTTTTATGTAATACTGTATACAAGTGCTTTTTAAAAGAACAGGTGTGTTTTAATATAGCTAGACTTTGATTTCCCAGTTTGCAGCTGCTTTGTTGCATTTTCCTTCCAGTGGAGCATTAGTGCTTTAAAGAAGTTGAGTTTTTATCATTATTGATACTTACCCTGTAATAAAAGGGAAAAGTAGGGTGGTTTTTTTTTTCAGTGGAAGGACAAATTGTTTAGCTTACAAAATGTTTTCTTCTGTCTGTTTGTTTTATGTTCTGATTCATTCTGTTTTGTTACAATTGATTACTGTGTGTGGCTTATGCTTGACTGGACACTTTGTAGTGTAATGCTGTGAAGAAGGATGTGAAATGCATGCATGAGATCAAGTGACAGGATAGAAAGAATCATTACAAAAAGTTTGTAGTGCTAATAGAAAATATGTCAACTCCTTTAATATAAATAGAGTAAAAGTTGGAAGTCATTTCAAGATTATATTTTGCTGTCATACGTCTCTGTTCTGTAACATACTTAAAACTCAGAGTACATTGTTGATGTTAATTCGTAACTGCACTTACATACTTTAAGGGTAAAAAATTCTGAATGTGCTTAGCTGGATAATGAATGAGATGAGCATATTTCTGTGTAACAAAATTTTTAATTTGTGAAAACAATGATTTGATTTAAAAGGAATTTTTTTTTTTTTTTACATTTTCTGGTAATCCATCTTATTAGTGATGTAAATTCATCTGCTGGTATTTGAATACCATAAAATATTTAGTTAATGCCATCAGAACTTTTGATATTGCTTTTTTTTTTTTTTTTTTTTTTTTTTACTTTTTTCTCAGTGTAGCATAGAATTTGTAATGCATATGAAATGCTCTGTGAGTGCATCTGGACAAACATTATCTTATAACCAAAGGAGAGTTTTATAGAAACATTGAATTTCACATGGAAAATCAAGAATAATCTTCTAAATTAGCCTGGAGATTGTGTTGATAGTATTGCAGAATGGCCACTTAAAACATTGTTTTGTTAACTTCTATCAGAAATCAGAGGCTTAGTATATATCAACCTGTCTTGAGGATAATGTGAAATTCTTCCTCTAACACGTGGTTGAAAAGCAAAGTTACTTCTGGTTCTAACTTCAAATCACAGTGATCCTAATTACTTAAAAATGTTGCTCCATAGATGGCAGGTTGTTTGCCCAAGAAATGTAGAACCTTCAATTTTTATTATTTTTATCCAGTTTTATCTAGCCTGTACTCCTGTTGAAATAAAGTTTACCAGAGAGTGATTAGTTGCTCATCAGCACTGAATAATTTTGCCAGTTTCAATCCAAAGTCTTGCAGTGCACACAGATATCACAGTAACCACCACTGCTGCTGTTGGGGCCATTTTGGAAACTTGCCTAAAGTATCAGAGATTGCCTGATCCCTTTACTACTGAACTCCAGTGATACGTTTTGTGACCACGGTGCTGCTGAAGCACTGTGAGCAATTACTGGGCTGACGCTGCTGCTTTTGTACTATGGTTTGAATAGTTAACAATACAAATTATTTTCTGATTGTTGTGAAGTTGTACCCAGGACTGTCTTGCCAGTGCAGATCTACAGAGAGGACTTAGAATAGCTGCGTGTGCTCCACTTGCTTTGAAGAAGCTTAAGAGCATTCATGCTCTAGCATGTAGTCAGTTGCTCATGTTCACTATTTATTGAAGAAAACCATGGGTGGTATTAATCAGTAGAAATTCCTATCATGCCATGGCTGGGCATTGACCAAGATGTGTAACTGCTTCTGTGGCTTGCTCAGGAGATATTTGTGGTCATGGCTGCTATAAAGCTTGACTAGAGTAATGGAGAGCAAGGAAGGTAAATACAGACTTCAGGTTATACCTATTAAATAATTACTTGAACTTCTGTTTCATTTTTTATCTAAGATCATGTGCTTTACAAAGGAAATGTTAAGCACTATTTTGGAAGTGAGGAAGTGGAGACAGAGAGAGGTGAAAGATTTGGTCTTAAGCTATAAAATAATAAAAAACAAAGGTGTAAAAATTCACAATGTTTTTGTATTCTGTTTCTACATCAGATCCGTTAACATTAATCCTTTAAAATATAAGTCAGCACTATTCCCAAGCAACAATTACTAAGATAATTGCATTAATTGTGTTCATGATTAAAGCAGGAACTAGGAGAAATTCTGCAGAAATATTATATCTCTAGTGATTCCCGTGTGCAGTGGAATATTAAAATTGGAAGTTGAGAAGTTACAGTAATATCATAGTGATCTCAGGCAGAGCATGCAAACATGCAGAAATATCTTACACCTTGAGCTTGCTGGAGAGACTATAAGTATGCAAAGTAAGATTTATTTTTCAATGCGGTAGACTGAAAATTTTCTTTTCACCTGTTTGTTTTAGGTGTTCATACCTTCATCGATACTGCTTTATCTCCATATACCTTCTACTCCTACTATGTCCAAGCCAGCAATATACATGGTTTTACTAGAAGTGCCTCGGTGACATACAGAACCAAGTCTGGGACACCTACAGGAAGCTTGCATTTAAATCCCGTCTTTCCTGTTAGTCACCACTCTGCTTTGCTTTACTGGACAACCCCCTCAAATGATTCTGGGCCCATAGACAAATACATTTTGACATGTACTGTCTTGGTTGATCTTCAGCCTTGTGGCCAATATGAAGGCTTAGAAACTTCAGCAATTATTTGGAATCTCATGCCATTTACAAAGTATGTTTTTTCTGTACAAGCTTGTACTAGTGGAGGTTGCTTAAAGAGCCAGCCAGTGACAGTAATTACTGCACAGGCTCCTCCAGAAGGCCTGCAACCACCGGTGATAGAAAACATCAGCTCTACAGAACTGTCTGTGGAATGGTCAGCACCTGAGAAGCCAAATGGTAGGACATACATTTATTTTCATAAATCAAAGATTTTGCAAAGAAAGACAAAGTATGTTTGCAGATTGGTTTAGACTATTCTAATCTGTGTGACATAAACTGAGAATAAGGTAAAGCATCATCTGAATTTGCCTGTGTGATGCCATTAAATATATTTTTGGAGTCTCATTTTTATTTTGGAGTCCAAAGCTCCAACTAAATTTGTTGGATCCAGGATTTAGCCTTTAGTGGCATCTGCTGCAATGAAAAATCACATACTTAAACATCTACAGTAAAATTAATTTTTTCTTAATTTGCCAGATTGCTGGGTTCAGACAGATGTGACAGTGTTGCCATATAAAGCATAAATAAGCAGGCAATAGTTACGAAAAAGAAATCTAAGGATTAACAGAGAAGTCTACTTTAAAACCATCCGTCATGTGTAGTAACTAATTCTATTACCAATGTAACTTTGTTAGGGATTAGGCCATTGCCAAGAGTTGCTGGTCTAACTTGCCTAATAATATTTTAGGCTTTTGAATCTGAGAACACAGATGTTGTAGGATACTTTTGTGATGCCACAGATTTTACTAGTAAACACTTTATCTTTCAATATATGTGCAATTGAGCTTTGTGAACTTGCATTTACAGGCACAGATATTTATACATGCTAAAACAAACCTTTTTGTGTCTTCACAAAATGAATGTATTTCTCTATTCACTGAGCTGTATGGGGAGCTCTTCAAATATCTTACTTGCCGGCTATTAACAGGTTAGACAGGGAGGATGCCTGCGTAAGAATGCTTCTAAGTATTTTGAGAGGCTATTCTTACTATACGGGTCTTGAAAATTGCTGTGGATACTTGCATCTTAATGTAAGTCATGAGAGATCTGTGCTTTCCTTCACAGCCTTTATTTGTGCACAATGGCCTGCACAGGAAGTTTTAAGCAATCCTTTTACATCTCTTCTGAATGTTGGGTTAGATTTATGGGACTTTGTAAAAGACAAGGGAAGAGTTGTTTTTTTTTTTTCTCCTAAACCACCTCTCAGATTTCATGCATGAATATATTACAGAAATTATCTATCTTCTGACTTCACTATATCTCTTATTTTGAAAACTTCTAGTCAGCTCTGTTGCACTCTGTTTTTGGAGCTAGGCTGCTTCCTAGATCCACCTAAGATCATGCATCTCTTCATAGCATAATGAAGAAGTTTTTTTTTCCAAAGGGGTATATTCTTCCCAAATGAGTAAAACGTATACTCTGATGGAAGTTTTCCACATGTACCACTGCTATTCAGTAGTTGATTCTGAAAAATTAGCATTTAACTGTCACTCAAAATTCTGTTACATAAAAAATAAATTAAAAAATAAAAATGTTCTTAGTTCAGGTGTTTATTATCAAATGCCCAAATTGTACAAAGGAGAAATTAGCTTAATGCAAGAAATCTTAAAGTGAGTGTTTGGATGATAAATTATAGAGGTTTATGTGTGTGCTTTATTCTGTAAGACATTTCATGCTGTAAGTTTTATGATATTAACTCTTCTAATAATTAGGAGTTTTAAATGTACTAGTGTTGTTCTTTTAATAGCACTGCAGAAACAGATTAAATGCAGGTTTTTTCCTGTTACTTTATTAATTAACAGGAGGGGGAATGACTGTTTGTACTAATTGATAGTGACAGGACAAGGGGGAATAGTTTTATACTAAGACAAGGGAGGTTTAGGTTAGATGTTAGGAGAAGGCTCTCAACTCATTGAATGGTGATGCACTGGAACAGGTTGTCCAGGGAGGTTGTGGATGCCTCATCCCTGGAGGCATTTAAGGCTAGGCTGGATGTGGCTCTGAGCAGCCTGGTCTGGTGGTTGGTGGCCCTGCCCGTGGCAGGAGGGGTTGAAACTAGATGATAGTTGAGGTCCTTTTCAATCCAGGCCATCCTGTGGTTCTATGATGACTTTTTTCTTTCTTTTTCTTTCCTAGGTATAATCATAAGATATGAACTTTATATGAGAAAAAAAGTAAAACCATTTGATGATGAACCTCTTCCTGAAATTCGTGTTTTCCAAAGCAGTGGATGGCTCAGCCCTCAACCAGTTCTGGAGTCTGCTAATGAAAATGCCTTAGCTCCACCGCAGACCAGTACCACAGTTTCTGACCTTGAGCCATTCACAGAGTATGAATTTTATGTGTTAGCAGTAAACATGGCAGGTAGCATATCTTCAGATTGGATATCAGGACGAACAGCAGAAGCTGGTAAGTATTGGTTTAAGTTTTTTCATTAAAATGTAAAGGAAAAGATACATTAGAATTTATCTGTAAAGTCTGGTGCTTTTTTTTTTTTTTTATCAAAATGTGTTCAGGAGTGATTAAAATTGAGAAAACTTTTTAAACTATTTAAAACAAAAGTCAATTTATCTCATAACCCAGCATGCTTAGCAAAAACCATTTTGTTCAGCATAAAATTGTGTTCTTAAAAATGTCACTTGAAAATTTCAAGACTGCAAGATGCGAAATCTACCAAGCAGTGTTTGAGTTCTTTGCTGTTTTCCCAGTGTTTTTGTGTGACTGTAAGAGGAAAAAGGCATCTGTGACAGAACCAATCTGTTTCCAATGTATTAACAGTTGTTATGAATCAGGAATGTTGTCCAAGAAGGATTTTCAACTTGTTTTCCTGAAAGGAGGATTTGCTAACTTAGAGAACAGGTTTTTTTTTTAAGAACTTTAAACAGCAACTTTTTTGGGAGTAGAATACTTGACACTTTTCATAAGCCTATATGGTGACCGATTGCTGTATTATGAACTATTTATTTTCGAGGAATTTTGGGAATCATTTTACAACAACTCTTAACCCCTTTTATCAAATTTTCAAAACAGTTTGCCATTTCGATTATTATTCTGAAATAGCAGCTACTTATTTCAACTCAGAATCAGAAATCTAACTTTTTTAGTCTTTTTTTTTTTTTTTTTTCTTTTTTTTTGCCTCTGTTTTGCAATTAAGTATCTCCATTACATGATCGTTGCTTTTGTTTGCCAAAAGTGTGAAAATCATGTCCTCAGTCATTTGCTCCTGAAGAAGAGTTGGCTAAACTAATTCCCCTTTTGGAATGAATCTTTGTGCTTATCTGTTCTTAAATACTATATGTTATAAAAGTGTTAAATTGTGTTTGGGAAGAGGTCCATTAGTGTGGTTGTTTGTACATAACAGAAGCGCTGCGAGTTGGTATCCTATTATTACAAAGTAATCAGGTGGGGATTTAACTGCAGTGCAAACAATCCTTTTACAGATTCAGCTATGGAAGACAAGGGAACTGTTTTGTAGGAAGTGAGAGACACGTTAATTTCAAACTGGCCTAGCAAACAAAATAGCTTTTAAGATGCTGAAGTATTGAACACTTTTTGCTTTTATCGGTTTTTTCCCAGGTTGCATGAAGTTTTTTGTTCAAGACTTTTTCATCTCTGTGTACTTACTTTCCTGCTGAAGGGTTTCGGACTTGTGTCTATTAGTGTTTCTTTGAAGACGTAGGCAGAGTTTTCTTCTGCATCTGTGACCAGAGCAGAAAAGAGGGGAATTATGTACTTTTAATGTCTATTAAAATAATAAGAAAATTCCAGTTAGACTAAAAAATGTGGTTAAAAAGGGATTTGATTGGAAAAGACTGCCTGAAATGATGTTTTACAAATACTATGTGAAGTGTTGCATTACAATCTGCATTATTTTATAGATGTTATTATATTTCAGCCCCGGTGTTCATGCCATCTCCATCAGTATTCCCTCTTTCCCCATATTCCCTTAATGTATCGTGGAAAAAACCTGAAGATAATTTATCAAGAGGAGAAGTGGTGGGATACAGCATCAGTTTGATAACTGAGCAAAGGTTCTTGCCAACATTTTCCCAGGTATGATTTTACCGTAAGTTTTTTAGTATATGGTAACAAGAGAAATGATTGTTTGACATCCTCCTTGGTGTTTTCCTGATTTATTTTCCCAATTTTTAGATGCATACATTGATGCAAGTTTTTCACCTCTCAATTTATCTTGACTGCTTTGTAATATTATACATTACTCCTGGGTTTAAAGTTATATTCCTGAGATGATCTGTTTTCACTAGTGATTATGATTCAAAATTGAGGGATCAGTCTGAGCAACACTCACCTTGATCTTTGCAAACTGACATTTTTTATATTGCTACATTTGCTAACGTGCTTAAAGACATTGTTTTGAGGAGACCATTCTTACATTAAAAAAGGTAACTTTCTGGGTCTCTGCATAAAAAAAGGGGGGAAAGTCTTTGGGAAACCTAAAATAGCAGAGAAACAAATTTATAATAGCTGAACAAATGGTTTTAAAATGATCTTATTATTTTTGAGTGACTAGATTTGGAAAGCAAATACCACAGCAGTAATCGTAAGCTAAAAGCTGAGGATTGAGCAAAGAAACATTTTATATGATGAGAGTGTAGGAGTGGAACTGATGCTCTGATATTGTACTTCCTAGCTCAGAACCGAATTTCAGCTTTCAGCGTTACCACAGATTGGCCTCAGCTTGTTAGTCTATAAAATGGGGATTACATTATTTTACCTTACAATTATCTACTGAGTCAACAGTTGTAAAAGTAAATTGCTTCAGGCTAGCAAGATTTTTCATGTAAATAATCATCTGATAAAGAAGTTATCCAAGATATAACATCTTACGTACTTTCCCTATAACTAGTAACTTAAATAATTCAAATGAAGCAGATTCAAATGTTTGTAGGCATTAATTATTCCCATTCCTCCCAGTGCCTCTTAACTACGTCATTCTGCACTTGGTCAGATTTTGCCACTTCGTAGTGTCATCTTCATCACCAGGATTGTAGCTGTACAGTTTGTAGTGATAACTGCACCACCACACAGTCTTACGAGGCAATAACTTTGTTTCCTCATTTATCCGCTTAGGACCTGTCTTGTCACCTCATAAAACAGTGTGATGGGAAGTATTGTTTAAATCCTAGCTTGTTAAGATTTTCCAAAATAATCCTTTCCCTCAATTGGTCCCTGCAAGCTTTTCCACATACAAATGAAAGAATCTAAAAATTCAGAGACAAATATTTTATTTTCCTTCCTATTCGTTAATATTGTTAACCAGTTGTTACCTTCTCATTTCTTTGCTTGGCAGGTTTTACACATAGCAGAGGCTCACGAACTTTCCTATATAGCAACAGGATTAAAACCTTACAGAACGTACAACTTCACTATTACACTCTGCAATCAAATTGGTTGTGTTGCCAGTGAGCCAGGAATGGGGCAAACTTTGGCAGCTGGTAAGGAAACTATATCTAAGTGCAAATCTGACATGCAATTTCTGAAATAACATTTAAATGTTATCATAATCTGATGCAGAGTGACAGGAATAGATGTTGTATTAGTACAGTGACTTTCTTAATTATTATTTGTTCATCTTGACAGATTCAAAACAATGTTTTCAACAAATAGTTGAGGTACATTATGGCAATAGAGTATGTGTACTACTCTCTCAACTGCAAGTTATATATACATATGGATATATATGTTAACCTCTTTCATTAAGCTGTAACTGTACATACATGTGGAGTTCATTCATTTCTGATGCTGTATTTTTAATCTGTCTCATTTGCATAACAAGGCATGAGGAATGTGTACTATGTGGTGCCTTGCATAATCCACAAAGAAAGAGTTGTACGATTTTTGTGCTTGACTAACATAGCTATGTAGCATGTCTGTGTGTCAGAATTGGAGGTCTGCTGTTTTCAAAATGCTTATTCAACCCCTGAAATTTAAGATATCTTGCAGATATGTATGTATGTTCTTCCCTAAAAAAGTGATACTTAATAAGTTGCGTACCTGTGGCTGTGCAACCTTAAAAAAAATTTGTCTGTGAGCTAATTTCAGCCACATCAGGGAATTTCTAGTGTACTAACTTCCTACAAATTCGGAATAAAATAAGGATTCATACAGAACAGACAGGAAGGAAGCTTGCATTTACTTTGAGGAAGAGGTTGACATTTGTGTCCAAGGATCAAAAAGTTTTTGACAGAAAAGTTGTTAGGTCATGCAGGTGACCTACCTGCTGACTACTTAACGTTATGGTTGGCTTTTGTATAAGTATTTAAAACGCACTAGTTATTTTCACAATATTACCGTTTGCAGTTTAGCATTTACTGTAGCTATCATATGGTGGTTGTGATTATGATCTTTTGAAATTATCTGTTTTATTAAATTTGGTTTCCTGTAAGAAAGAAATCTGAATTTCTGTGCAGAATGTTTTCATAGGCTCCATGGACTCTATTGAGGTTTTCTGAATTCCATCAAAGGTCCTCCGTATAATCAGTGAAGAAATACAGGAGCTGCCAGGAAGGAAATGAGTAGCTCGAAGACAGTAAATATCTAGGTTCATATACGTGAAATGAAGGGGAATGTGGGCTACTGAGATATGATGTCCACTATGCCCTCAGTCTTACTCAGTTTAATTGCCTTTACTTTTTGTTTTCAAGGGGAGGATGCCTCCTGTTGTGTTCCTTAACTCATTGTATTTTTGTGTGTGTGTGTCTGAGAACAAAGATTGCTTTGTCAGTCTTCTCTCTTCCTGAAATGTTAATATGAAGATTTGTTTCCTCATACTGACGCTTCACAAAGTTTCAAGCTGGTCAGCTACAGTGTCTTGTATGACTTGATTTCAGAGCACATAGCCATATAAGGAACAGAGGTGCAGTCTAAGTTGATAACCGTGGAAACAAAGGTGTGACCTAAATGGCACACCTTATTACTACAAATCATCCAACTTTGCATTCATACATTTATAAAAAGAATCAGAAACGATAGCTTTGTTATGCTTGACAGCTTGTTTATGACTGCCTTCTTCATGGTTGTGTTAATTCTTAGAGACTTTTCACATTAATAAGACAGAAGAATACAGAATAGAATCACAAATGCATCCTAATCTGTTAGCTGTTTTGCAGTGTAGCATTTCTTGCTTGCTATGGTAGGCCTTGAAAGCAGAGTCCTTTATGGGTTTCCTTTTTTAAAGCATATTAATGCAATGTCTTAAATTCTGACAAACTTAAAGAGTAAAACATTTTAATTTTACATGCCATTTTATCTTTTGTTCACATTTTTTATTTCATTTGTTTAACAACAAATTTTTCGTGTACAAGTTCAGTTTTGGGAAGTATTGGAAATCTGTAGTTTTATAGAAAATTAAAAATACTTTTGTGATGACATTTGATTAAAGGATGTTTTAACTTGGAAAATGATTAAGAAAGCCAGTCCTGTTATTTGTAAAAATAGATGATCAAATCTTAGTCCATTAATAGCCTATTTATGACACCAAACAATGCAAAATGAAATTAAAATTGCCTTTCTAGTGCAGTTGAGGAGCTGCTCTTCATGAAGAAATGTCTCCCTGGCATGATGACCATCTCCCTGGCTGTGTGCCATTCACCCTCCATGCCCTGGCAGAGGGTGATTTTGGAGGAAGTCTCAACTGCAATGTGCTTCAGCATGACAGTTCCCTCACACCATAATAGTCCAGGAGCTTGGAACTGTGCTCCAAGTTGGACTAAAGCTTATACTAAATTACATTAGTTCTTCACCTCTGATCTTGAGGAGGAGAATGGAAAATCATCTCTAACCCTTCCATTTATGGAATTTATCATATGGAGCCTTTATATCAATGGGTCCTGTGATGGCTATAATTTTGGCATGGCCACTTGAGGTAAACTAGTAAAGGAGCTGCTTTCAGAATTGCCAGTGCCTAGAAATCTCAAGTTAAACCTTTGTTTGTTTGTTAGGATAATTTCTCTGGCAACATGCTTTTTATATGGTGTAATACAGCAAAGATACAGACAGAAACAATGCCATTAAATTGCTGGAAACAAAAAGGCTGAGGAAGTATTGTAAGATTTTGAGGTAGAATGTAAAATATAAAAAAAGAGATTTCTGCAAATTACAGGAGCAGCAGTAACAATATGCTGATCTTTTAGTGAAAAGTCTTTTGGAGTAAACTTAAATCAATTGGTTTCTTCTGAATTATTTTAACAAGCAGATCCCTTCTAACATGGCTCAGTATAGGTGTCTGTATCGGTGATATCTCATGAGTAGCTTAGCTGAGAGTGAAAAAGGAAGTTAAAATCAGCCATGCATGCTTGTGTCTGTCAGATTGACAAAAAATTTCCCTTTTACCACTACAGTCATAGTACAGTACAGTCATAATCATTTCTAAATGGTTGTAAAAGGTGACATCTGATCTAGAAGAATGTGAGGAGAGGGAGAGGTTTGAGTGAACAAAATGGAATTTGTACTAATTAAGTTATTTTATAATAAAGCTAGATGGAAGCTTTCACAAACGCAAATGGAACCAGGAAAATAAATAGGAAGGAAGTGTGATCAATAAAAGACTTTGCACAGAAATTCCTGGTTCGTAACAGGCTCCTAAGATGTTAAGAAGCATTGGTAGATCAGTGTTTCAAAGTAGTGCAGTATAGGTTGAAAAATTTAAGTACATCAAGAAAATGGAAGAAGGGAATCAACTCATCCTGGGTACACGAAGAGGAGGTGACAGGACAATAACAGAACCTCTTTTTGGCATGTTCAGTCATGAATATGTGTATAGTTGGCTTCACAGATCTCAAATCATATTTATACATAGGTGGATAAAAGCTTTCTTATTCCCATTAATTTAGAAGATTTCAGCAGGATGGAATTAGCCATGCAAGTGCTTGGACCAGTACTACTGCTTATCCTACCCTTCTCTATGTCTGTCAAAGTGTGCCTTAAACAATCTATACAGCTATGTTTCATTAACTGCTGTGTGACTGAGCTTATTTCTTGTAATTAAGTTTGTCTTTCCTTTGCCCTTCATTTTTTTTCAACTTCATTTAAAAAACCTTTTAATTTTTTTTTTTTTTTTTTTTTTTTTTAAAGAGACACCAAAGTATGGCTTTGTGATTGCTGCCATTTACCCCAGCACATTGTATTAGTGATCCTTTGCTTTTGATGGCAATTATAGGATTCAGAAACTAATTTATAGAAAATATTTTTCCAGCACCAGCTGCATCTGGCTTCTTGGCAGACTTCTGAAGCAGTTGTATTGGTGTCTTTGGAGTTGCCTCTGGGTTTACTGGGGTAATGATGCTTATGGGCTTTCTGGGTTGTCTTGCACTCCTTGATGTCATTTTCTTTTTGATTACCCTTTTAATCTGAGTAATTTGTCCATTTTTTTCCATTCATGAATAAGTTTCAGGGCAAGCCTTAACCCATTGTCATGACAATATTGCATTTCTTTATGCCTGTCTACAAAATGCTGTGCCTCAATTTTAAAATCACAAATGCACGTTAAACAGGTAATTAGTAATGTATATTTTCCTTTGTTGCAGAAGAGAAATGTGAGGTCCATTTGCTGCTGGCCTGAAAACACAGATTGTTTTGCATGCATGTACATAAGTCTCTTCATTGTGAATAGGACCCAAAGTGATTAAACAAGCACTCTTAATATGTTAATTTATAATTTTAATTACAACAATCTTGTATATATAGTCATTAGTGAACACTAATATAAATATTTTTCTACCTTTTTATTCATAATGCATAAACCAATCATCCAGTTACTTCTCGGCAGTTGCCTGTTTCCGTTTCATAATACAATCTTTGTTCTTAGTTATGAATGCATTTTGTTCATTCCTGTCTTGAATAATCCCTCATTAAGCTAGTCACTTTCTGCTCCATGCTAAAAAGGAAAAATTATCATGCAAATGTGGCATGCCATATTAAAAAGCACATTACCAAACACTTTTGTTGCTGTCCTTCAATTAGTTTCCCTTCTTTGAATTTAATTTCATTTGTTGTTAAACTACTGACTTGATGTATGGACTCATGAATTTGAGGCTGCTGCCAAGAGTGTAACGGGAAAAAAAAAAATCAAAGCCTCTTCAGAAAGCTGCAGAGGCAAAGCTGGAATGAATTTGCTTCACCTTTGACAAGTACACTTGAACAGCATTGGAATCCTCTGATGATTCAGCCTGGCTAATTATCCAATTATTTATTTCAAGAATAAAGACACTGTTTTACAATTAGGAAAGTGTAAAGTAATCTGAGAAATTTGGTAATGACAGATGACTTAGGTAACTTCTGAGATAAACAGTGTATGCTCAAAGTTGTCTTGCCAAGTGTGCAAGCTGTAGTTAAAATACTCTTTGAGTTTCAGGAAAATAGCAAGGTCTGAAAAGTTATTTGTCTCTCATCCTCTTCTAACACGTACTTCAAAAATAGCTCGGTTTGTTCTTTTTCTCTATGTCAAATTCGTAAGGTTTTAAGCTATGTTTAAGTTGTACTTCTCTTGATTAAAAGCTTTTGGTTCAAAGCAATAGTTTTTAATTGCCTAATGATATAAGTCAGTTCTTAGGAAAGAACCGTGCATTTAGGAGTTCATTTGCAATATAACTGAAAAATTCATTGCATGGCAGTAAAACAATTTACTGTTAATTACAAGGAGAAGAATTTGCTGTACCATGCTCACAGATTGCCATGAATCATGCAGCACTCCTAGAGATTTATAACAGATGTGTAAGTGGGATGAATTAGCAGGGTTTAATAACAGAGACACAAATCATGCAGACTTCAAGGAGCTTTAATTGATATACTAGAATGTGACGGGCATGAATCACTCAGCCATTCAACAGCACTGTAACATATGGTCAGCTCAATATGCTGCATCTTAAATCGGTTGGTGAGTCGTTGGTTGTCCCATATGGTGGAAGCAATATATTTTTCACGATTTTTAAAAAATACTGTGTAGTACATCTATTTTTAAAGAAATATGACTGTAGCATAGCCATGTTATTAAACTTTCTTTTGACGATGTTAGGGGTGTAAGGTTTTTTGTTTTGGGGAGAATTCCAGAACAGACTCTTAAGAATTTTCTGAAAAAAATTAAAATATTGTCCCATAGGTATAAGTATTATTATTATTATTTTTTTTACTATTACTGTTTAAATGGCTGGTGCTGTTGTGAAGAGCAGGGAAATAAAAGATCATGTCAGAAATGTTATGACTATCTCAGGGTCCTCTGAACTGTAGTGGAAATGAAATGGATGACCACTAGCTAGGCAGGTAATTTCACCTGCAAGGAAAACTCCAAGATGATAAAAATCAGGCTTGATGCTTTTGTCCTTGAATTTATGTTTCAATTTGTATGCGTGCATTCCTAATGCAAATAAAAGATTATTAAAAATTTCATTCTTGTTGGTATTGTTACCACTGTGAATGATTCAGAATGGCTAATTGAAGAGTTCTGTGGAAAGATCCTCAAATATCTACCTACAGTATGCTGAGTAGTAGTTATTCAAACATACGTAAACCTATTAAATTTAGTCATACTGTAAATATGTTATTTCTGGGATAAGAATCTGGCAGAGGATGGGAAAACTTTAGCAGTTGTATTAGTAAACCTGACAGACTTGAGAAAAGAGTATTGTATCCTTAGAACCACGTCTGCCAGAATTTAATGTCAACAATTAAAATTTATTTTGATCCTTACCTAGTGTTTATTACTGTTTGTATACACAACAGACCTTACTAATACAGAGATGCACTATTAGATGGAATTACCATCTGTTCAGAGTGAAATGCTGGCATCTGTCTTGGAGTCTAAAACTAAAATGATATTATTTCAAACAAAACAAAATTAACTGCTCTTTACTTACCAACTTCATTTTTGTGTACATGTGTGTGCATGCACACATGGGAAAGGCTTATTTGTAATGACCTGTGTAGCAACATCTATATTTAGATATATGACTTCAACATAAGCTGTATGGACCATCTGTCTTTATTGGTCTTCTCTGTGCCCTGTGCTACACAATGGCATGCAGCAATCATAGACTTTTAAACACTGTTTTAGCTTTATAATATATTAAATATGTATTATATAGCAAGACATTAAAACTACATAATTAAAATACACAAAATGTGACTTTGAATCCACTAAAATGTAGTGCACTCATTATTTTGACAGATGTGTCTTAACAGAACGTGACTAAAAGAAATTAAGTAGGTAAAACTGTAGTCGATTCATCTTTCAGAAAGTAGCTACAGGTACCACAGTGACACCTTTAGGAAAATATATAGTGTATCTTTTAGTCTTGAATATTTTTAATTTCAGTGTTTAGTACCATGCTGGACTAGTGCTACGGATTTATTCTCAGTACCATCTGAGCCTGTGAAGAGTTGTTGAGTTGTTGCTTTGTTTTGTTTTGTTTTTTTTTTTTCCCCAGGCTTTCCTTTTTTAACTGATGCAACTTTTTGTGCTTAGCCTTCCATTGTCTTGATGCACAAGAATTCTCAAGCGTTAATGAGCTCTAGTTTAAATACTAATGTTACAGCGTGAATGTTACTTTCTAAAAGGTAGTCTTCTGTTCCATATATCACAAAATAATAAATTGTGTCATGCCAGTGTTTAATGCGTGTACACAGTGCATTAACTGTAACTGTAGTACATTTATTTGTGCTGGAGGAGACTTGAAAATGATTAAAAAATCAATACTTCCCTGTCACAGAAGCAAGTGTTACGATGCATTTAAGTAGTTAATTGCATAAGCCCTATAAAAGCTTCAGGTTTGGGTACCAGAGATGCCATAATTATGGTCCAACTATCTGCCATTTATTAATACTAGGCTTTAAAGGAAGATCTAGTTATTGTCATGAGTGTTAGCTGTATGTGTTTTAGAACTAATGAATTTTATCATTTCCGTTTTACCGTCATGAAGTCAAACTGAAGGGCTCAACCTCTTATGTTCACATTTAAAATGCTGACGTACACCAGATCCTTCCGAAGGTGACGTTTTGATTGTTAAGACATGTTTTCTATTTAAACTTGTGCATTAATACCACAATTCATTAGTGCTGTGCCCTACTTATGCAGGAGAGCTTATGACCTCACGCTGCATTACTTCAATTTTGACATTGTAAATTTCTAACATAGCGTGAGATACTAATTAGATTGTGAAGTCATAAATGATGCCTAAGCAGGAATTTACAGCACATAGTGTCACTGGCAGCTTCCCAGTTCCCCCACTCACTGCTTTCTCCAAGAAGAATATTTATCAAGCTGGGGGAAGGGAGGGGAAAGGAAGAAAAATGATAGCAACATGCTACAGGCGAATAGAAAAAATGAAAAATATGTAAATGATTCTGGAAATGCACTAATGTTTAAAAGGATGTTATTAATTTCTTGTAAATGAAGCAATTTCTTTTTCTTTAAAGATCTCACAATATACAATGCTGTGCTGTGAAGTAATGTCAGATTTTGAAGACCCATATTTTAATTCGGATTTTATTGTTCTTGAGAGGCGTTTATTGCTCGTTACTATGTCATTATGGGAACAAATAATTTTTACAAGTTGTCATTGTATTTCACTTCTTGCTTACAAATGAAGTTTTCTATGTCTGAATCCTTTTGTTTATCAAGGAAATAAGAGGAGGAAAAAAGGAAAGATAGGTGGAGGTTCTATAGGCAATAAAGTGTTCTTGTACTCCTTCTTCAGATGACATCTTTTTCAATGCTGGACCAATCCTTTCTACCTGTATGGCCATTATGCCATTAAGCAAACAGATCTTGCTGCCCTCCAGTGGCTTACTGTACAGTACTTTAAAGAAATAAAAAGATTTTGTTTTGATTCTGTTCATAGTTCAGCTATAGAGTGACAAAATCTATCAAGTTGTATAATAGAATCAGCATATTGGTTTTATTGGTAGGAGGACCATTGTAATACCATGAAGTTGCATATACTGATAGCCTCAAAGAGACAGTCTTGCATGGAATGTTACTGCACACCAGTGTTGGTGTAAAGAAGTCTAGAGACAAGCATTTTCTTGAATGAAATAATTTTCTGAACATATGTTAGTTTCATATTAGGTTATGCATGTGCATTAAAAAAAAAAATACTATAGGCCTTCATTATTCAGCTTACAAAGCTGTTCTGGTCCTGTTGACTGGGTAAGTTCATCTAGTGATAAAAGATTTGTATTGTTATACACTGTACTGCTGAGATATAGCAAGACTTAATTTATCATTCAGATTTTTCTTTGGTCTCTCGTTCAATTCCAACTCTGAAAGTCATACAGATAGGTGCTTTCCATTGACCGTGACTTAAGAGACTCATCAGCAGGGAAATACAGAAATTGTCCAAAGCCTGAAGCACAAGAAAGCTGAAAGCAAGTTCTTTTAAAAATTAAGAATTCTTTTTTTTTCTAATGAAGCTTCTGCAGATATCTGTTCTTAAGTGGACTAGAAAACATAGCTGGATGTTTTTGGAAAACTGTTATGTATAAGAAACTATTTTTCCTATAATTTCTTAATATATATATCAATATATTTTAATGCACAGCTCCAAGGAAGTTTCATGCCCCTCGTGTTGAAGGAATAAACAGCACAATGGTGAAGATAAGCTGGAATGAACCTGAAGAACTTAACGGACCTTCTCCCACCTACCAGGTGGAAAGGATGGATTCATCTTTAGCTACATGGGATACAGAAGTAGCAAAAGGAGTCCGTTTCCCAGGAAATGGTTATTACAGATTTGCTAGTTCGACTCTTCCTGCCAATGCTTACTTTACAGGTAAATTCATTTAAATTACTTAAGAAATATATCAGTTATACTCTGCATTTGTTTAACAACTCATTGTCATTATTTTTAACATTTCTACGGTAAAATATGTGGGTTTTAATGTACAAGCATAATTTGATTGTTAGTGATGTATGGGCTATTTTGATTGTCACATAAAAAGCCTGTAGAAAACTTTATTGGGCATGTGGGATTTGTTCCCTTGGCTTTAGGCATGGAGGTGTACGTGATGGTGAGTGTTACTGCGTATGTCTTATTTCCTTGTGGTAAATATAAGATGGATTTGGTTTATGCATCTGGGATCAAAATTTCTCAATGAATTTGCTAAGACCTGTTTTATTTCATATCTTTTTGAGGATTTCTGAGGTTGTGCGAGTACTCCTGAGCTCTTTCCTGTGCTCAAATCATTTGTGATGTTTTGCTACTATAGTCTAGGCAAGAAAAAAGACTGCCAATCTGACAGAAGTATGCTTTTTCTGGGCTGCTTTATTTTTGTTTAGGTATGTATTTTGGAACAGCGGGTCTTTCAGATCTTTGCAGTTTGCAGACCAGCTTTCCTATGTTCTGTGATTCCCAGATTTTGCTAATGTCTTCACTTCATGGATAAATCAAAGACATAAACAGTACAGTTCTGGGAAAAATATCTCGATAAATCAAGTTGTGTGTTTGAGGTGTTATAGTGGTCTGTCATTAGTATATTACAATGATGTGCACAGAACATGACTTTTTTAGCAGCATAAGAAGAAATGACAAAGATGAAGATTTATTTCTTTATTTTTAAAAAGGTATGTAAGAGGGGTGTGTGTGTGTGTGTGTGTGTGTATACATGTATGTATATATATATATGTATAATATATATATATACATACTAGCTTACAGCAGCAAAGGAAAATCCTTAAAGGAATATCAATGTCAGTGTCAGCAAGTATTCCACTGCGTGTGGATGATACTGAAGCTCTACTGTACAGTGATACACCTTAGCCTGGTACTGTGACTTGGTTGCTATGAGTTAAGGCTGCAAAAACCATGCAGTATTGGTGACACAGGGAAGAACCCTAAAGATTTAAAGCGAACTCAGCAGCTGATGTATCTTAATTTTCTGGATCATCACAGATAATCTTGTCAATTTTCTTGGTTCGCACGTATCTTGGTACTTGCTAGTATGTTTGTGAGAATCCAGTTTTTGTTTAAAACACAAATAGCCTTCTCTATCTGTGATCACACAGTGAATCTGATGTTTAAAAAAAATTAGAAGTTGAAGAACATTTCCATTTCATTTTCTTGCTAGGTGCTTACTTGATTGGTAGCAGAGTAATTATAACAAGTGATAATGCGTTAGTTAAATATTGGACACCATGTTGACTTGCAAAACCTGCCCCTGTGCAGGAGTCTATGGGATCAGCTGTTGGGCTCTTTTCCACAGCCAAATGGCTAGACAGATTTCCTGACATCAGAGTTTGCACCTTTTACTGTATATTTAGTTGTTTTTTTTTTTTTTTAAAGTCATCTTAACTTTTTTCCTTTTATCATTTGCGATGATCTAAACACCAACTGAGCTACAGTTTTTCTCACCAGAGCTGTAGTCAGTCCCATCACTGCAGAGTAGTTAAGTAGTTTAACCAGCCGAGTAATTACAGGTATCACTGGTATCTTCCTTGTAAGTCTATATGAGTGCTGAGGAAAAGGGAGATGCTCTACTTGGATAGTTAGCATGCCTATCTATGACCAAGAAAGCCCAGTGCTTGTCTACCCAAGCACTTATTCAGTCTGGTGTTCAGACTGATACTAGGAGCTAGTATCTAATAGAGCAATACTGTTTTTGAGGTGGTAGTTTGAGAGAGTTCGAAAAGATGGATTCAAAGAAGATGTTAAAGCTCCATTAAAATTGGAACCTGTTGGCTGATGCTGTTGTGTGAATTAACACAGTTTATTATTTGTTTGGATTGTGATCTTTCTATTAGATGATTTATTGATCTGAGTACCTGAAGATGAGCTAGAACCATAACAAGCCAGGCAGTTTGTCCAGATACCTGCCAGGAAAGACTGACATTCAAGTTAAATCATCCTGTTTAGTACCTGGAAAAGTATAATTCATCTACTTGATAACTCAGTTTTTGAGAAGTGAAAATCTGTTGTTTTTTTTTAATTGTCACTAGCCCTTCTAAAACAAAGATGGGAAATTATGAAAAGTAGGAGGGTTTTGAAAAAAAGATAGAGGAATGAAGAGTTCTCTACACTTGTTCCATTATTGAGGCCCTTGTTTCATTACCCATCTTTTGAGGATAAGCAGGTGGCAATTGTACTTTATGGATGGAATGACTTTAGTGTGCATGCAGCTGTGTACATTTTTGACACAAAAGTATGCCAGCTTGTATATGTCAGTCAGAAGATAGGTACTTCTTGGTGCTTTTGTGATCACCCACTGCTAATCCAGAAAAAGATAGATCAGTTTTTTCACTGCTGATAAATGCAGTCATCTGCAGTGCCTTCCCAGCTGATTATATGCTCCAAGGTGCAAGTAATAGAGGCAGATGTGTCATCTGGGAATTTTTCTGAATTTATTAAAAAAAGAAGTTTGGCAATAAACACTGGCTACCCTACGCAGTATCTTTCTCTTGCAGTTGAAGAGAAAGCTTTGTGATAGGCAGAAGATGTGCTCTCAGTATGCATTAGATGAAAAGAAGTCAGGTGAAGGAAAGGATTGCTTCTGTCAGAACTGTCCACCTGTAACTTTGTAGTCCTTCGGACTACAGAAGAAATGTTAGGCATCTACAATGTCATTCCACTAAAGATGCAAACAATTTTTAATACTTACTAGTATCACTTGAAGATGTTAGAGACAGCAATGCTGGTTGAATCTAGCAAAATACTACCAGACAAAGGGCAATTAATGTTCTCATTTTAGCTAAGGAATTCATCTGTCCCTGTTGCCCTGGAGACTTGAGTATTCAAGTGTTTATCTTTTAATCTTTCCCATGAGACAGCAAAGTGCTATTGTTCTGGTTTTATAGATGAGGAACTGAACTATGCAGAGTGAGGCCCAGATCTCAGTGTACAGTTGGGAACTCCAATCCATTGATTTTAATTAAAGTTTGATGCTTAATTACCTTTCTGAATATGGGCCCAGTTGGGCTACCCAGGGCATGCAGGAAGTCCTTAGTGGGGAAGATTTAAATCAAGGTTTCCAAAAGCTTTAATTTGTACCCTAAATGTGGGATCTATTTTCCTTTCTGCAACAGTTCCTTAATCATCAGTGATAATAGTCTTGCTTTTTTTTTTTTTTTTTTTTTTTTTTTTTGTCAGATTAAATGTAATACAATTACAGGAAGGACAGAACAGGAGAATTAATCAATTGGATGTGTCTGTGAGGATACCATATCTCTGTAATACCTCATTGTCTCTATAAAATAGGAAATTGTAGATGTTTTGGTGTGGTTTTTTCCTGATGTAAATTTGCTGAAAGTGCTATGGCTTACGTATGCTCTATCTGAAGATTTCCACCAACTCTGAAATCTGATACCAGCTGATCTAGTAGGACTCTTGTGTTTAAATTCAGTATAACACACACACAAAAAAAAACCAAACATTGAGTTCTTCACTCTCAACATTTAGAAGCTGACTGAAGTAAAAAGACTGCACTTGCAAGACACCTTGCCAGAGGAACTCTTATTTGGTGTGTTCCATTAGGCCTGATTTTTAACAGGCTAACTGAACAAAAAAATTTACATTCTACCTAATGAAGGAGTTTATATGTAAAAGATTCTCTAGAAATGGCCAGAATGTTCTATAACCTAGTTATTTTGTGTGGTTTGCTTTATCTTGGGCCGGAGGAATCCCAGGCATCCATACAGACTGGAAGGAACGGTCCTTGAGAGCAGCCCTGCAGAGAAGGACCTGGGAGTCCTGATGACAAGCTTAACATGAGCCAGCAAAGTGCCCTTGCAGCTTAGAAAGCAAATGGTATTCTGGGCTCCAACAGAATGGTGGTGGCCAGCAGAGACAGGGAGGTGATTGTCCCCCTCAACTCTGCTCTTGTGAGGCCCCATCTGGAGTACTGCATCCAGGTCTGGAGCCCCCAGTACAGGAAAGACAGAGCTATTGGAAAGGGTCCAGAGGAGAGCTGCAAAGATGATGAGGGGACTGGAGCACCTCCCCTACGAAGACAGGCTGAGGGAGCTGGGCTTGTTCAGTCTGGAGAAAAGAAGGCTGTGGGGTGACCTAGTTGCAGCCTTTCAGTACCTAAAGGGAGCCTATAAGTGGGAGGGGAATCAACTCTTTGAAAGGGTAGACAACTACAGGACCAGGGGAAATGGTTTTAAGTTGAGGGAGGGAAGATTCAGGTTGGATGTCAGGGGGAAATTCTTTACAGAGAGAGGTGAGGTGCTGGCACAGGCTGCCCAGAGAGGTTGTGGATGCCCTGTCCCTGGAGGTGTTCAAGGGTGGGTTGGGTGGAGCCCTGGGCAGCCTGGTCTAGAATTAAATGGGGAGGTTGGTGGCCCTGCCTGTGGCACAGAAGATAGGAGGTTCATGATCCTTGAGGTCCCTTCCAACCCTGACCATTCTGTGATTATCAGTACAGCTTGTGTAATGCAGCTGTTGGAATCCTGAAGGGACATAGTTCTGTTTGTCTGGTGGGTTCTGTAGTGGTGAAGGGAAATATAAAATATTTTTTATATGGCATAGAAAGACATACTTGGAATTTAAAGAACTGTAAATTGTCTGAAAATCTTAAATTCAAATTATACTTGTATTATTCCTCTAGTGACTGGGTCTATTGGCAAGATCCAAAAAAACCCAAAACACCTAATGGTTAAGGCAGTGAGCATGATACCATGTTAACCCAGCTGTCATTGCTAACGAATGGATGAGTTGTAGAACAGTTTTTCATGCAGGAAAGCTAGGGACTTCGTCTGCTTTCTAGCAAGGATATACTAAAGCTCACAGTAAGTCCACTGAGATTGCTGGATACAGTCAATGGAAAACAGCATGCTGAACTGCTATAGTGTGTATGTGTCTGTGTGAATAGCAGCAACTAGCCAACAAATATATTTATGAAGAGTTATTCTTCAATTCCTTTTTGCTCTTTGGTTGAAGGTCAGGACTGGAGATGTGTGAAGAGATTGAATAAAAACAGGCATATGAATGATGACCTGTGCCATTGAGTCCTGCTTAGGATCATGTTTGGCTCTAATTTGAGGTACTATCTTCTCTTCAGGATTCATAATGCATGAATATCTCTGCAAGATAGGCAAGTTCATCTTTTTATTTCATGGCAAGTAGAGGATGCTGAGAAAGCAGGTGTGCATCCTCTTGAATATACTGGTGGATACTTTGTGTTCTTACAGAAACAGAGTTGCTGTTTTTTAAACTTCCTAGAAAATCTTGTCAAAAACTGCTGTAGTCTTTTGTGTTGTGGGTATACTGGATAGCCTGTAAGGACAGGTGAGAAGATCATTTAGTTTTCAGAATTTACTGAGCAAGTAGATGGCAGAGTAAGTTCTTACAAAGCTAAAGAACTTCTGGGCCCAAAGAGCAGCCCACTGTAAGATTGCAGATTGAACCCAGAATATGTGGGATGCAAGATCTGAACTTGAAGTTTCTGGACAGCAACTAAGCTTTCTAAGGTAGAGCCATGGATTACATATATCTCTTCTTGAATTTTTCCTTTAATTTCCCCATTGCAAAGGAGAGTCTATGACTGAACTGGTAAAATAGGTTTTGGTTTGGTAAGAAAGGATGGAAATTGCTAACTGTTGGATACATAAGTGAAACAAACTTACTGTGAAGTTTGGGCTACATGAAATCAAACTCGGGGCATCTGTTCACTCTGCAAGAGTGACTCAGTTGCTACGAAAGAAGGAAGCTCAGCTCCTCTGTACTTTTGTGTAACTTTTTTTTTTTTTTTTTTTTTTAGCCTGTTAGTTTTGTTTCTTTTGTAATGAGGGAGATTTACTAACTGCACTTGCTTTAAGCCTTGGGTTTAAATTTTCTCCTGAAGGAGAAACTTTGGAATTTTGGTGGAGGAAGGCTGTTGAAGATCTCATAGTTAGGGCTGAGTGCCATCCACAGGAAACAGACAAGACAGCAAAAGAATATGAGAAGTCAAATTACATCCTTTGATTTCAGGCACAGGCCTATAAACAATTAGAAATTATTTTAATGAGAAATATGCCCAGTACTTGTGCCATCCTTTTTTATTTCATTACATTAGACTGGGTTTAAACTCATGATGCTGCCCACTAAACACCAATCATATCCTCACAGGTGCCTATATGATTTGATGAAAATGTGAATGTGATGTCTTCCTAAATGGACTTTGATTTGGCTCAAAAAAATCACGTAACTTCTGTTCAGTAGCAAGCAAAACCTAAACAACTGATTTTGGATTTAAATTAGGATGTCCTGGTATGAGCTGGAGATAACTGTCTATGAAAATTAAAGAGTAGAAAGATTAGTGTGTGAAGATTCCTTCTGACCTCTCAAAATTAGACTACTTCTCAAATAAAACACTTAATATAAATTGACCATTAGGTGTCCTTGTTGCAGGCTTTGTAAGTAATATTACATATTCTGTCTAGGAAGAAGAGCAAAGCAAATATTTCATGCATACATCATACATGGCTCAAAATGTTGTGAGCAACGTTTTTTCAGGAGTTAGAATTGTACATCTACACAGAAGGGAAGCCTTTATTTAGTGATAAAATAGGTATTGTATTTTTTTCCAATGGGTGAAGGATTCATTCTGCATTTTCAAAACTGTTGAATTAACTAGTGTTATTTTAATGTGGTTCCTCTTGGATGCTGTTTCTTTGAAAGGGAAGCTATTCATGTATTAAAAAATTCAGTCTTCTCTAAAGAAACCTTAGTGTTGGGCCTTGCTTTGAATCCAAGTTGTCTGAAGTAAGTTACTTCAATAGGATGCTTAAAAAGAAATGTCTTGCCTGCAGTACAAACTCCTTGCCAACCTCTATATGATATAAATTCAGCTCTGCAATGATTAGGAAATAACTGTATGAGGTAAGATGTTCATATATTCAGCATTACGCATAGAGCTCTTTACAGTGGCATTTTTAGTGTCACGAAGTGGTCTTAAAAATGAGTATTCCAACAAAAAATACACCTGTGCCAATGTCTTTATGGCCAAATTCTGAATCAGGTACTCATATTTCTCAGAGAAAATCTTGACAGAAATGGTGATTCTTAATAAGTTTGCCATGGAACGCAGCACAAACGTTGTTTACCATTGAACCGAGAAGAGTGGAGAATAGCTGTGGTCATTCCAGAAATTGATCTCCATGTAGCTCTTTGTCACAGTGAACTCTGCTGTAATGTGAAACAAATTCAATTCCATATAGTATTGCACAAACATTTTGTAATTAGTAGAAGTCGCAAATATTTTCATTAGCATATGGAGCCAAATAAATGGTCCTTTTCCAACATCCCAGAGGCAATGCGAAGAATGTTATTGGCTGAAAACTGAGCAAATGGAGAGGATTGAAGCTCCTGGACTCATAAGCTTAAAATATGGAAAGGGAGATTGTCTTAGAAATATTTTTTTTGTGAAATACTAGTTTAGTAAAGGAATAGATGGTTGTGGGAAATAAAGATCTGGCACAGGAGATTTTAGAGAATAGTTGGATGAACATCTCTCAGGAATAACCTGGGTAAAATTGATTATGCTTTGGAGTAAGTGGATTGATTCTTTGACCTTTAAGAATGTTTTCCAAACCTATATCCTATTATAAACTCAGACTAAGCCAGTGAATCTGGGAATTATGTTGAATTTCACAAGGTTCTCACCAGCCCATTTCTACAGCCTGTCATGATTCTTCTGAATTGCAGTGTATCAAGTACAGCCCTCAATTCTTTGTCATATGCAGGCTTTTTGAAAGTACATTCCTTCCCTTCAGCAGGGATTCATTCTAATGTATTCTGTTAAACATAATTAGTTCTAGTACCACTCCCTGGGAAATGCTGCCAACTGAGCATTGTGCCATTTGTCACAGGCCTTGAGTCCTAGTGTTCAGCCTTTTTTTTTTTTTTTAACCTACTTTTATAGTCTGCCTGTATACTCCATTTCTTTCTCCAGGCAGCCTAATGTCTGAAAGTATGTTGAAGTCCTTGCTAAGACCAAGATATATAACTCTGGTTACTTTCTCCTTTGCCTGCTGAGTCAATTCATGCCTCATAGAAGGAAATCATCAGGCTACTCAGGCGCAATTTGTCCCTAGTAAATCCACATTAACTTTTCCCAGTCATGAGGCTAATTATGGCCTCCATGAAGACATACTGTATGGAGTCATTGGTGGTCAAGGCTAGGCTGACCAGCTTCTGGTTTCCCAAATCTATAGGACAACTCTAAGGCAAATGCTATTACATTTCTTTTCTTCAGCCTTACCCTAGAAACTGAACAGAACAGGAAAAAGGAAAGATAAATTGACTTTTTACTTTGCTTGGCTTTATGTATTTATATCTCTATCAGCTTTTTTCCTTATGTACTGAGCTTTATAAGTATCTTCCTTTTTTATTTCATTATGCTGAACTGAAGAAAGTAGAGGTTTTTCTGGGGGGTAAGCGTTACAAATGAAATTCTTACATCCTGCTGTCAAATACTGAGAGAGAGGAAAAGAGCACTGTGTTAGCTGACTTGGGGAACACGCTTCATATTTCAAGTAACTTTTGATAATGTCACTCATTTTCCAGACTGTTTTACTAAAGCATGCAAGAAGAGGTCTTCAAACATATATTTTATTGCTACCTTTCTGTCTAGGTTGCTGTCACAGACTTCTCCTTAGTCGTGCTTTTAATTTTTATGCTAAGTTCTTACATTTTCTTCACAAAATTTGAACCCATATCTTGATACTCAGGGGACGAAAGTAAGATAAAGATTGTCTTATACTGCCATGAAATGACTGGCTTCAGTAAGAAGGGGAGCTAGGCTTTTTTCTGCCCCATAACTATTTGCGCAGACATTTTAACTAGGATTTAGTACTTCGTGTGAATTCACAGTTGCTTCTTGAAATGCGCATTCCTTTCTTCCTTCCTTCCAAATCCCATGAAAGTCAGGGAGTGAGGGGTTGTGTCTAGAGAGAAAGGAATCATCCACTACAACAAAGTGAACTCTGCTGCTTTATGAAAAAACATCTTAAAACATTTTCTAACGTGCACAACAGGGACATAGGCAGCAAATAAGCCAAGCTGATGCTGACCTTGCCAGTGTTACAGGGGTAATATTTCCACTAAGATGAACTGGTTTTCTTAGGCTCAGACATGCTTTCTATCAATATCAAGTATCTACTTTTTCCATCTTTTTTATTTTAAAAAAGATTTATTGTAACCACTAGAAAAAAAGAAAGATTCTTCTTTCTGTATGATTTCTCATGCTGTTCTTTTTCAGTTTAACAGATCAGCTACACAGCCCAAGCTTTAGTGTACAGTTGCACGTTTTTTGCATCGTCTTTAATGGCAAAGCACATTTTTTTCTTGTTGTGTGACGTTCTGTGATTAAAACAAACTTGTCTGCTTGTGCATGTCAACTTTCAGAGCACGAATTAGTCAATGCTTTGAATTAGACCAAAACCCTTTGCCAGACTAGATCACAGTTTCTGTTGTTCATGCAAAACATTTACAGAACTGGGTCTTCTGATTATTGTAAATGTATCACATAACTTGTGCTCTGTAAAACAGCAGCTCTTGCACTTGTGTCAGAGCTCTAGATATTTTTCTTTAAATTTTGTGCAAATGTGATTTTTAAATGTAGTGGACAATCTCTCTGTGCATGGCAAGCTTAAGAACTGGAAGAATAATTATTTTTCCAGTTATTTCAAAACATGAAGGTTTAGTCAAGGGTAATAAGTATAGTTACCAAAATTGTGCTTTTACAAGCTAATAAATTATTCTGACGGTGTTACCATTTATACTCCAAACAGCTTTATGCCAGATGAGCTTCCACATATGAAACATACCTATATATCTGGTGTTTCTTTTACTTTCTTGTGTCCAAATTAAATTCTGGTAAGGTAGGTAATGACTTCAAGCGGTGCCAGAGGAGGGTCAGGTTGGATGTTAGGAAACAGTTCTCCAAAGGATTGGTTGAGCACTGGCACAGACTGCCCAGGGAGGTGGTGGAATCACCATCCGTGGAGACATTCAAGAAATGTGTGCGTGTGGCACTGAGAGACATAATGGGAAATATTGGTGGTAGTTGGATAGTTGGTCTAGATGATCTTAAAAGTCTTTTTCAACCTTAATGATTCTATAATTCTATGATGTAGGAACTCAGTAGAGGGTCTGTGGAATAAATCATTTTTCTTTTAGCACATAGTCTGGCCTTCGTTCAGTAAGAATGAAGTACTTACACATTAGCTGTGCTCACAGAGCAAGGTACAGGTGGTGTTATATTCTGTTTACAGTCGTGAAGAAAAAGAGTTTAAGGAGACGTCTTTGTCTCCTCTTTGTGCAGCAAGTATAGTGTCTTCACAGTTGTCTCTGAAAATAAGCAGTCATGGAAGCAGTGTGTTCTGCTTCAGGTGTAGCATCTTCGGAAGTTTCTTTTATGATGGTGTATTACCTCTGTGCAGTGCACTTCTAAGAGATGGTTGAAGATGAAGGGACTCCTTGGGGGAGAGATTTGGGTATATGAATATTGCTGAAAATTAAAAATTAAAAAAAAAAAAAAGTTGTAAGATGGGAAACTGCATAAATGCAGGAAGTTTATTAAAGAGTGCCAGCAATTTCTTGGAATTTTTAAATGTGTGGGGTTCGTGTACTCCCATTTAGATTAAGACTATGTCACATGGATCAAAGAAGGAACTTAAAGCTTGAGCATAGAAAATTGTAGGTCAGAAAATGTTCATCTTTTACAACGAGTATAGGAATGCTTCTATGTTGGAAATTCTATGTTACCTGATGCAGCAGACACAGGTGGCAGACAACTGAGTGCTTCCAATGCTTTACATTAGCCGGTACAATTGTAGGTCTTCTCTGCCTCTGCTTCAGCACATTGTAATATTCTTCTGGGATTCTTATATGCTATTATTATTGAACTTTTAATTCAAATTGTGTTTTAAGAGACAATCTTGATAAATATTAAAGTATTTAAAAAAAAAAAAAAAGCTGCCTTCTTAACCATCTTAAGAAAGGACCCTAATTTATGTGATGATACTCAAAATGACATGAGGGCATTTGGTATGATAAGCTCTTTTATTTATTAGGTTATCTGTTTACCTGCCAATAATTTTTTGAGGAGCTGTTTGTAAATAGGTGCAGGAAGAGTATTGTTCTTTCTGTAATTGGTTTCTACAGAGAGGTTTCAGCAATGCTGCAACAAGGAGAAGCCTAGTACTGTCTTGACTGGTGAGATACTTCATGTGAAATTAATGCCTTCTGGCCTATATGTGGCCTTTATTACTATAAAGGGTTATTTCATTTGATGACTTGAGACATTACATTTGACTGATACTGAGCTTTTAAATTATGCCTGCTTATGAGATGTGAATTCCTCGATTCCTTCCTGTATTGTGTTTTCAATTGGTGAAGGAGTAACTACTGAATTATATATTGATTAAAAGTGCATGAAGAGTCATGCATTGATTATGATTGCCTTGTGCATTTGATCAAGAAATTGTCATAATAATAATATAAGGAAGTTTTTATCTTCTAATTGATTTCCAGAGTGATTAAATTAAGACCTCTTCTAAGTGTGACTGTCCTTATCAATTACTGGCAGAATAGAGAAATTAAAGGATTAAAAATTTAAGTGTGTTAAGATTCAGTATTTAAGGTCTAAAATCAATCAGATTGTAGACTGAGTAATACCATTACAACAAAAGTATCCTTCAGGATTATACTGTGGCAAATTGGTGAAAAAAGTGGCTGTATTAGTGCATATATGAAAAAAAGTTGCACGATGAAGCATCTAGAACTTAGAAAACTGAGTTTGAATGAGCTGTATAAACTTAATTCAGCCTTGTTATTTTCGTGTTATGATTGCATCTTATTGTCTGATTAAAAACAAGTTCTTCCATAGGTATTAAGCTATTCCCATTTTAAAATTCTTACTAGTCTGCATGTGGTTTGATGTCTGTCTCACTATGTATATCAGTTTAGTAAGTGCAGAGTTTAAGTTTTTCAGGTGCTATTCTGGTTGATGTATTCTGAGTACTTTGTAATCCTAGGTTTACAACTTCACTGAACTGTTATTGCTTTTGTTATGAATGGAGACTTTAGGTAAATTAAAAAGAGGACTGAATGTGTTGGGAGATGCTTGCTAGTGTTGAGTGTTCAGAGAGGACTCAAGATTTAGGAGAAATTTCTATTAACATTAACCTCCATTCAATTAGGAACGCAAAAGGCTTCCACAGATCACTGTAGGTTGTTTAAATGTAAGCAGGAACACCTTCTACTAGACTAAGTTGCTCAAAGCCAAAAATGAGCGCATAACAAGTGATAACTCTGGAAAGTTGGGTTAAATGACTTCGTATTGCATAAGAATTTTGTGGCAGAGGTAGAGGCAGATTTCTTCAGAGTGACATTGAATGGCATTAGCAATGAAACTGTCCATTCGCTTTTTATACTCTCCTTCCTCTTTCATCAAACATCCTCAGAGCACTAAATCAAATAAGACAAGCTTCTATGCACAAAATCCTTATTTGCTACATGAATTCTGTTTTAGTTGCTGAACATCATAAAATCCTCGAGGCAGATATCTTATGGGAAATGTGTGTGTGTATAATTGTAGGCTATGTCATTATTCATCCTCCATGTGTACTATTTTTTGCAGGCAATTTTTATTTTATTTTACTTTGCAAGCTTTGACGATTTATTTTTGAACTCCTAATGTCAACTAACCAGTTATTCTAAGTAATATTAATAATAATAATTTTAAAAATCTGTCAGGAGAATCCCAGACATATCCATCATTTGGAGCATTGCTGACTAACATAGATGTCAGTGGGTAAAAATCTTTAATATTAATGAAATCTCTTTCTGATCTGAACTATCAGAGACATTGACTATGGTACTAGATGATCATGAAGGATCCATAGCATTATTTTTGACTATTCTTGATTTTTTTGACTGTGTGTATTTTCTGTGAACGTATCTTTCCAACAGGATTGGTAAGGAGAGTTCATACTGATGGTTATGGGCCCTCTTGGTTTTCTATTTTCCTGTTGCTCTTCTGGTTTTTTTTTTTTTTTTTTTTTGCCTTTTTTTTTTTTTCATGTTTTATCATTACCCAGGATTTGCTTCTTTCTTTCCTTTTTCCAGATTTGACAATTATGAAGTCTTTGATCTTCTGTCTTCTTTAAGGTGTTGTCTTTTTCTTTGTGCATGGCAGACACTAAACAGGAGAAAATGAGTCCAAACGCAAGACTTTTCACCTTTCTTTCTAGTGTCTAGCACACCACCAGAATTTCATGGCCAGGACCAAGTTCATAGAAATATATAGGTCAAGAAGGCTATTCTAATGAGTTTGTCTCACTTATTCAGAAGAAGGAGCTAAAAGAAACAAAAACAAACAAAAAAAACCAAGCTTTTGTTGTTAAAATTTAAAGAGTGACGTAAATTAATTCTTCGAAGTGGTATTTGGCACAAATCAAAACATGTTTATAATTTTTTTTCTAAAATATACTCTTCTAAAAAAGTGCAAAGCTGTTAAGGAGTAGCGGAAGTGTTGTTGCCATTCCATTTTGCAGCCACTGGGATGGAAGTAGTTTCTGCATTGGAGGACTAGTGATTTAAATGCAGTGACTTGCAGACTATGCTGAAGTTGTAGCATTTTAGTTTGAGTAAGGTCTTCGTTAGTTATCTTATGTATGCACATTGTCTAAAGATTATGGTACATTTTGTCGTTGGATGGGATCCTCAGGATACAGCACATAATACTTGTAAGAAAGCATGTCATTTGAATGTCTAATTACTTGCTGGTATTTTTCTTCAGTAAGTGTATATTAAAAAAAAAATAAACTAAGGAGCATAGTTCATATTTAGCTAGGTGCTGGTTATATGCACTTTGATACCTTGAGTTCTGAAGAGTAATCCAGCTCTGTAGTTGTTGGGCTAATCAAGACTGTCCTTTTCAACTTTGAAAGTAAATACCTGTAAAACCAATTGTTTTTGAAGATATTTTTGTAGAATTAGATGAAGTTGCACTTCTGCATCTTTTCTCAAGTTATTCAAAATTTCTATGAAATGCACTTGCATTGATAGATGGTCTGTAAAGCAAAGATAGATGGACAAAATTACTACCTTAAAGAGCAGTGCTGAGGTATAGTGGCTGAGAATTCAGAAATCTGCTGCTAGCATAAGTATCAGAATGAAAATGAAAGTCTGCCAAGTAATCTTGTTCTAGTATAAGGACAATTTAATTTGGGTGACAGAAATGTCCTATACTAAATTACTGGAAGATTCATTGATCTCACTAGACAGTTGTTGCATGGCTTTTTTTCATTTGAAGAAATTCTAAGAATTATATACTTACTGTATTGCAGAAAAATCTCAATAACAATGTCTGTATATACTCAAAATGAGGTTTGATTGAAAGTAGTTAGATCTGTGCTCACTGACTTAAGATCTATAATACTTTAAGATTAATTGGGAACGTAAATGGAGAAGCTGGCAACCTGGATCCTTGACTTCTTCGAATTGCTGACCCAATTACTGCTAAGCCCTTTGCTGACATGTTAATACGTCTCTTTAAACTGGTAAATCACCACCATTTTAGTGTGTGCTAGAGTTGGTCCATCAGATGAAGGAAGATGTAAGTTTAATTTAAATAATTATTGACCTTTTCTGACCTTTTCATTTCACTTGTACTGCTCCTCTCGAGGTAAGCAATTATATTTTTATAGTGCTGGATGGTAATCAATGTTGAGGAGCTATCTTTATTGATTTAAGTAAGGCCTTTGATCTGGTAATCACCAACTATTGATACTGTGGCTATCTAGACTGGTCTTAACTACATCAGATTTTACTACAGTTACTGTTTTGAAATATTCAGAATTGAGAATCTTACGATATTGCAAGCAAACTGAATAATGTTTGGAAATTCATAAGATTCCATTTCATAATCTTCGTTAGTGTAATGGTTTCAGCTGGGATAGAGTTTTTCTTCATAGTGTCTGGTGTGATGCTGTGTTTCAGATTTAGGAGAAGAATGGTGTTGATAACATACTGATTTAGTTGTTGCACAGAACCAAGGACATTTCTGTTTCTCATCTTCTCATACTGTCCTGCCAGTGAGGGTGCTGGGGGAGGAGTAGAAGCTAGGAGGGAATAGAACCAGGAGAACTAACCTCCACATACCATACAGCATCTTGTGGAGGGAGGAAAAAAAAAAAGCCTACAAAACTGAGGGAGTTGGCTGAGAAGGGCAGCCACTGTGCGGAGGCTGGGGAGGCATTGGTCACTGGGTGGTACACTTGCATTGTGTATCTGTTGTTTTGTAAATGTATGTATATGTGTAATTATTACTATTATTTGTCTTCCTTTTCTATCTTAGTGAATAGTTTTTCTCATACTATGAGTTCTACTTTATTTTCCCCATTCCTCTCTCCCATCCCACTGGGAGGGAGTGGTGAGTGAATGGTTATGTGGTATTCTGCTGCCTGCTAGGTTAAACCACAACAATTAGAAATTGGATACAAATAATTTTATACAATATACAACCCTTTTTAGCTTGCGATAAATTCTGGTTCTTCAACCTGATTTTATTAAATGAAGCAGATAGTCCTTTTATTGTCAGTTTACAAGACTGAGAAAGTCTGGCTTTCATTCATTTATTTGCTCTCCATTTTAGACGCTTCTTGGAGAAAATTTGGTTTCTTTGTTGATTTTTGAAGTTTGTCTTATACTGTGATGGTAGAGTTGTAACCTTCTGGCCTTCTAGTTGCAGATGGAGACAAAATTACTTATCTTTGATGAAGAAAATTTGTTATTTTCATTTTGAGCAGAAAAAAACAAAGTGAGCTGAAAGTCTTATCTTTTTTTTTTTTTTTTTTTAAACAAATTTGTCTTTATCAGATGCATTTTGTGCATCTTTTTTAGCCAACAGTCATTTCAATGTGTTAGGTAAGAATACCAAATGATACACTCGGCTTTTATCATGGTTTGTAAATGGTGCCTGAGTGTCTACCAAAACATTCTGATCTGTTCCATAGCCTTTGTCTTTCTTGCAGAGGGACTTTAGTCTTGCTCTGGTGAGCATTGAAACTAACAGCACTTGTTCAGGGAGGTCACCAACATAATGAGAAGGGCACTTGAGATATCTTGAACCACTTACATAGGTGGCCATGAAGATTAATACTTGGCATTTAATTTTGACTTGATGTTCTACAGATAATATGTTGTGTGCAGAGCAAGTAGGATGATTTGCTCATGGCAGAGAGGTAAATAAAGCGACTGCATATTTTGGTAAGCTAGAACTTCATATCTTGTTCTTGCTTAAGGTCATGATGGTATGAGTTAATATGACTAGGTGTTCTTTGTTAGTAAGAGATGGAAAAGGGCAGATTTTGTTTGCTGCTAACTTGGTAGTCTGTGCTGGAATGACTGAAACTTGAAATTTGGAACTATGTTTCTGAAGAAGCTGAACAACATTAACCTTAAATCTGCTCCTTCACTCCCGATTGTATCCTGTGGTGTTTGTCAGGTTAGATTGTAGAAGGAGCTTGAGCTTATAGTAACACCCTTTTCTTGTTTTCGTACAGCACAGGGTATATAGTGAATATTTAATAAATTATTATAAGATAAACAGACTGTAACCTTTCAAATTAAAGCTGTTTAACCAGGTCGTATTCTGGATATATGTTCTTAGAAGTATACTTGCTGATCTGAATTTGTCTTCCCACAGAATTTCACCCAGCTCTCATACAGTAATGGTTTATTAGCCGTTCCCTAATACACATTGTAGTTGGCAGGTGCTAGCATCTTTGTTATTGTGCCCCAAGGCTAAGTCACTCTGCCTAAAGATATTAGATCAGCCAATTTTATCTGTGTTTATAAAACTGGCATTTCTATTTTCTCAAGTCTACCAAGTAGCCTGAGTGTGCTCTGTAATTCTTTTTTTTCTATTTTTTTTCTTTCCTCAGAGACTCATGGGATATTAATCATGTGAAGTTATTTTAGAAGTTTATATTACATTGCAAATATTTTTAAATTGATTGTATAGAATGTACTGGGAAAAAGGGGAGCACAAGCAAAAAAAAAAATCTCTTGGTCCATTGGGTAAATTTTCAGTACAATATATGAGCATTTAGCCACACAAGTCCCATTAATGTTAATGGTCCCAAGCTTTCTTTTATTCATCACAGCACTGATTGCACTTGGTCAGCTCTTTTATCAGTTTGAAATATTGTCAGCAGGAGGAGGCGTTCCCTTAGCCAGGTCTGACTGTTGCAGTGCTCTTTTAACTTAGTCATCCTGCAAATGCTCCTATAAATGGATTTATTTCGGTAGATCCAAAATACATCAATCGAATCATTTTACTCTGGTGCTAGCCCCTTTGCATTGGCTCCAATTTGCAAGAGCATTGATTTTAAACATTGATCATTATTTATAAAGCACTCTAACTTAACTGTGCTGCTGCTAAAGTCCTATCTTATCTATTTAAAAAGGGACTGTTTGCTCTCTCTCGATATGGTTATGGTTATAAAATGAAGTTCTACTCTGAAAATGTTTGCCACAGTAACTTGAGTTTTCTGAAATTTCTGCTGTGCAGCCCCACATGTTCCTTTAGTAGTCTGTGTCCTCTTCAAAATTCATTCAGTGCTTTCTACAAACTATATTGTGCTTATTGTGCTTATTAAAGTTATCATGGAAGAGCTTTTTCTTTTTGGTTTTATCCTTGTATTTTCTAATTTTTATGCCTACAAAAACGCTTTTGAGGGTCATATCTTTACCGTTCTGAGTATTTTGTGATGTATTTTTTATTGCGCTATTTGATAAAATCCACGTAGGGTTGTACAAGCGAATAGTGTAAAATAAACCAAGTAGGGGAGCAACAACAAGAATGCAATAATTCATCACGTCAGTGTTACTTATACTAATGGTACTTTTCAGTGCTATACAGGGTGGTATTCTTTGAGAATTCAGAAGGGAGTATGTTCTCTATTTGAGCGAGGGGGAAGGAAATTATTAAATGACATTTGATCTGATACTTCATATCTAACTCTTCTTTGAAATATTCTTGTTCTGACCACACTTACATGGTCATAAATTGGGATTAGCATTGTTCTAGGGAAGTGAGAGTTGTTATAACTGATGTTTAGAATGGCATATGTCCTCATATTTCTCCTGAGTGAAGAAAAAAAATGGTTGAAGTATAATTAATATACCTTTATATAAACTGCTGTTTTTCTCCTAAGGTTTGTGATTAATAGTACTCTTTTACTCTGGTTTACTTTAGAAGTTTTTTTTTTTTTTTTTTTAATGAAACCCCTTCAGCAAATGAGCCACCTTTAACAGTATGTATTCTCTTTATAGTAAATAGTGAGAATTTTGGTGTAGTGGAGTTTTAGCCCTTAGGGGATTTTATTTTATGCATTTTCAAGTCATTTGGTGACTTGCTGCAGAGACAAGGAGGGAGGGGAGAATCTATTTACTCAAATTACAGTCTTTGTTCCCATCAACCTTCATAACTGGATGAACAAATCGAAGGCTAGACTGGCAGGTACAACTATCCCGGGTAAAATCTTTTGAGTCAAAAACAAATTATTAAGTGAACTGTAGAACCAAGAGAAAAACTTGTTGGGAAGATTCCAGGAGGCAGCAGAGAATGAGTTTGAAAATGCCTACCAGTGGAAAGACTTACTGCATTATGGACAGAAAAGAGAATTTTATATTTTATCTTTTAAAAGTTAACACTCACATGAATGTTTTGGCACTATTCAGATGGAGGTCATTTGTAACCAATTTATTTATTTGTTACAATATTTTGAAGGTTTTAATCAGAGTTTTTAAAATATAAAATCTTTTTTTTCCATCTGCACTCGAGCTTTCAAACACGGGTGTTTCTCCCTCTTTCCTGCTTTCAGATTCTTTCATCATCAGTTGTTGTATATGTTTCTATCCCAAACTGTTCCAATTCAGTGATCAAAATACTTCATTTTGACCCACTTATTCCAAACCCATATTGGATCATCAAGCTAGCATCATTAATTTTCAAGAAGTTAAGATATTCCTATATATACCTATCTGTGCCTCTGAGCTGTATGTGCCAAGGGGGAAAAATGAGCTAAATGGGAATCCTGCATGAAGCTAAGACTGCCTCACTGGCTTTATGCCAGATCTTCTGCCTTTCACATACGCTGGGAAGGGTCAGGGAAGTGTCAGGGAAGTGTCAGAGGTGGAGATTAGGGCAACATAAGGAGTACTCCTGCAGAATTGCAAAGTGATCACCAACTGCAGCAAGCTTGAGAAATGGGCAGTGTTTAAGGCTGCTTTGAGATAGAAATGCCCAATGTTATTGGCTTTAGTAGCCAAGAACTGAAATCTTCCTACACCTGAGAGCCTCAGGGTACTGAAAGGAATTGTGCTAAATAGGTCCCAAGAAGTCCTTCTCAGAGCTTTTAATATGCCATGGGGCTGAGCTGGGTGTAAAGCTTCAGGCTACTCTCAGGTCTGTCTTGATAGTCTAGTACTTCCTTTCTACAGCAACCTGGGATTTACAAGGGTCTCTGTGCCCCAAAGCGTGTCTGTCAGCTCAAAGCAAAAGCAGTGTTCTTGCCCTGAAATATCTGAGAGTTGCATGCTATACGAGAGTCTTTGCCCAGCTTGCCTGCAAGGCTAGTTTGTTTTAGACTAGAAACATGTTGCTGCTACAGCTACCACAATTATCTTTCAGTAGCAAAAGGAAGTTCAGATTTTGTTTTTGGTGACTTATTTATTACTGTTTTAACTGCATTTATAGTAAGATTTCTGTTAATATATTTCTACTGGTAAGGATGAGGCGAGTGTCTTATTTTTATCACTGTCCTATACACTGCCCTACCTTCACAAGCAAAACTTCAAGGTAATCAGTGGGACTAAACTGCCATTCAAGCCTTCAGGGAACACAGGACAGGAAAAAAAGGTGACTTAGATCTACTTTTAAAGCATCTGAATAAGGATTGCTGTTTGGTTATTTTTGTTGTGTTTTTTGAATGTGTTTGTCCTTCTGTGAGGTATTTCAAGAAGCAGAAATTAAAATGGTCACATTGGAAACAAAATAGTAATATGGAGTATCACTTCTCTGTAATGTTGTATGGCAAATTTCTCAATTTTTTATTTAATCTATTACAATATTGTGATCAACCATGATTTTCTGTATTATTGAGAGCCTCTAATCTTGGGAAAAAGGGAGTGGGAGAAAAAAGAAAAAAGCTATAAATGATTTTAACTGCAGCAGCAGAGGCATTTCTTTGTTATCAACATTCAGAATTAGCCATGTATTCTGCAATCACTCATGTTTTAGGCAATAATGTAAAAATCAACATAAAAGTAGGCTGCAGCAAAGTGGTCTTTAACTCAGGAATCCCTAAAGGAGTTAAAATTCTGAGATGATGTAGGATCAATCAATAACCACTTGAAAATATCACAATTTATTTAAGCTAAATAATGTCATGCTATGTTAGAGAAAATTTTAAGGAATGTATTCAGCTATTGTCCTTATCTCTCTGTTTATATTAATAAAACTGGTTGAGCACTAATCTTTTTTTGTTAGGAAGAAAAATTGATAGTCTGTGTGCTAAAGAGTTTACAGTGCAAGTATGAGATTGGATCAAATACAAATGGCTGTGCAGGAAATTATATGAAAGTTACTGTTTTAATCCTTGTGCCTGAGTGGTTTAATTTATTCCTTGTTTAGTGTTGCAAATTAACTTACATTGAGCAAACAGAATTATGATAGTATTTAGAAAATGATATATGCTATATCAATTAATTTCCTGTCATTATAATCTTTCTATATATTGTTCAGTTTCTCATTTGCCTCAAGTTGAATCTTTGTGTAAATTGTCTTTTACTTAAGTACTCATAGGTTGATTTCTATGGCTGCTCACACTACTGAAATATACTTATTAATACTTATTCCTGGATCACATTTTCTGCTGCCAGTGATGTGATTCAGAATGCCTTATCTGGGGGGGAGATAATTTCCCCCAAGTCTTGATAAGAACCATGAGAAAATCGTGAACTCTTTGCCATTCATGGAATAGCACTGAGATACCACAGATTGCACTGTGGATGCTGTTTTGTGGTGATGTGCTATTACTTTTTCATTTGCATGCTGTCATACAAGGAAAATCGCAGGTCGATTCTCAACTGAGGACCATTTAGCACACCTGGCTAGGAGGAAGATGCTATCCCTGATCTCCAGTAGCACCAACATGTTTTTGTAGTATCCCAATTGCCCAGCTAGATGATTGCACTCAGGACTTCGTATAATACCTGGCTGTATATGTCTCCTGCAAGTTGTATTTGTCAAATTCATTGTATTGCTGAATGGTAGTGCAAGAGTTTTTTCATACCCACTGCAAGCCCTTATAACAAGGGGAACTGGAGAGGATTGAGTTGTATTTATCACTCAAAATATTTCCTAGTGAGTGACTATTGAGCAGATAGGTAAAGACTTTTTCAGTACTGTGCTAGTTTTGGTGTATTCTTCTTTGTGCTTAACTCTTCACTGAATGGAGCATTTTGATTCTTTGGAATAAGCCTGGCTACAAATCAGTGATGGAAACTCCACAGCTGGCTTACTCCACTGAGTCATGTTTTGTGACATGCTCTTTACAGAAGCTGAGGAGAGCAGAGGAGGCTGATGAATTTGATAGATAACGGCCTAATATATGATAACCAATGAGAAAGAACCTGTTGGATTATTGTCCCATAAACTGCTGTTGAACACCATGCAAGCAAACAGAATTGATAGCAGCTGATGCTGAACAACTGCTACAGGTGGTTTTCCCTCCTAACCCAGTTGTCTATTCTATAATGCTCCATGGACTGTGACTGCCATACACATAAATTATTCCTCCTGTGTCTTGGGAAACGAAACATAAATGAGAATAAGCAGGGGTCATACGTACACGAAAGTTACTTCTAAGAGAAAATTGATTGCTTGTGTGCAGTCCTTTCTGTCTTCTGCATGTTCCAGATGGTGGTAATTTGTTTACTTTTAAATTACCAGAGCTAACGTTTTACCTTCATCCTGTTGGCTTTCATACCTTTAATCACATGGTCATCTAAAGAGAGCAAGACCAAAGCTATTTTTCTGGATTATGGCTAACCCTATATCAGGTGCATCATGCTGTGATCTGTAAAGGGGCGGTGGTTAGTTTCACTGAAGCTGAATTCCAAGATTGGAAGATAGTGTTAGATGGTGTTTTGGTAACTGTGAATCATTGTCTTAAGGAAAATAGTCTGTGTAAGTGCTCAGGTGTTATCCAAATATTTTCAATGAAGATTTTGTGCAACGACGTTACAAACTTCAAAGAAATTTTCATTTCTTTAAGCACAGAGATGCATGGAAAAAAAAACAACAACCTACAAACAACATGAATATAACAAAATATAGTGGAGTAATACTAACTCTTCTGTAGCTAGAGCCACTGCACTCTAAAGGTGCATTTCCATTGGATGACAGATGTCTTTGAAGGCAATAATTAAGATTTCAGAAAACCTAAGCTGGTGAAAGTTGTGGAAGTTCAGTTCAGCCAGTATGTCAGTTATTCCAGCACATTGTAAGCTTGGAAAAAGTGAATTGTTATGTGTAAAAATGGCACCTGATTATGCCTTTCAGACCTCCTATGAACGTACTTCTTACATTTCTTGGAAAAGTCACTACATCAAAAATAATGAGAAATACTGCTTCAAGTACTACAAGGAATATTTTCCTGTTCCCTGTTACATTTCCATTTTCATCCTATGATACTCCACACAATATTCATTAGGTTTAGATATTTTTTCCATATGTCCATGTCTAATCAACAAGCTTCTTCATTTACTGCAGGTTTTCCACCTTATTGTGCTTCTACAGTCTACGATGCTGTGTGATTGGATTCTGCCTTGGCTAATGCACTGTTGTCTAAATTTTCTATGTTTCAGACCATTACACTGACTTTAATTTTGATGTATTTGCATTCTACACAGTTCTAGTCATACTCTTTTCCCTTCATCAGTTAAATTACTCTCTGTGCAGTATTACATTTGTACTACTGTTGTAAATACTAACTAAAGGCTCATAATTGAAGTGCTATTTACAGCTACTGACCTCCAGCTCATTTCTGATTTCTCTGTGATGTTGACCTTTTATAGATTGTGCTGTTGTAAATCTTTGAAGTGATTTTTCTTGTCATCGTATTTCTAGTAATTATGATTTGCATTGCATTAACACCTAGAAGCCTCTCCTACCTTACCCTTGTTGCATAAGATGACCTTTTTTTTTATGTGCTAATTCACATACTGCTACCAGAAAACAATCCTTTCTCCAAATAATTCATCCTGAAATGAAGATGAATGCTTGCTTCTATTTCTATATTTTAAATATCAGAATTTGAAGTCAGGGATTTCCTCATAAAGAAGTCAGTTCTTCCTTTTCTAACAAAAATCTGAGTCCATTTGACTTTCTTTCCAGTCTACATAAAGATAAATAAATGAAAAATGATTACGGATGCTATTTGTGAGAGATGCCATTTTTAGTAAAGCTTTCTCAACTTTAGTTCAGGTCTGTAAAAAAAAAAAAAAAACAAAAAAAAAACAAAAACAAACAAACAAACAAAAAAAAACAACTAACCAAAGCCTTAGATGAAAATTGGTCTGGTGTTTCTCCTTTGCATGTATTTCACTTCAATGTTAAGAGCAGCATAGAAATGGCTCCACAGCTGACCCCTATTCCAAAAAGGATTTTATTCCTAGAACTTCAAGATGACAGTTATTCTTTCTGCTCTGATAGGTAGACTCTAAAGAAATAACTCCTTTTTATGTCTACGTGTTGTATGCTATTGCCATGTGCACAAGTGGAAGACATTTCTGAATTTTGTTCCTGGGCTTGCTTAGTGAATTGAGTTAGGACACATTTTTTTTTTTTTTAAATGATTGTATTGCTTTAAACTTCTTTGAAAACAACAAAAAATTGATTCTCAGGGCTGGGGAATGCTAACAGCTAATGTGATTATCTTCATCTCACATTTAATTCTGCTCTTTCATATGTGATTTTTCTGAGGTCCTCATTTATTTATTTAGATAAATTGAGTAGTCAAAATGTCCAATGTGTCTCGTGTATTGGTAAACCCTCGGATAATTCATGCCAGTGTTTTGCAGATCATCATAATTTTGTTTCTCATTTTAGTAAGATATGAAGTGCCTATGAAAAGATCTTGCTTTTCTTGAATGCTTTCTTTCCTGTTGAGTTTATTAGGAAGCTTCACCTTTACCTGTTTTTTTTTTGTTTTTTGTTTTTTTTTTAGAGACTCTGATATCCTTTTGTTGTGTTCTCTACTAAGTGCAGCAATCCATTCTTTTTCACCTCAACTTCATACGAGAGTATTCTCATGCCGAGATCAATCTTGTTCTGAGAAGATTGTTGTTTTTTTTTTTTTTTTTTTTTAAGTAACTTATTGGAACAAATGTAAAATCTTAAATGCAGCGAGTCTGGTTTATATACTTCTGGAGTGCAGAGAGCTGATTGGATAAGTTTGTTATAGTTCAGTTAGCTGATTTATCATTTGCTATTGGCGTGCTGAATAATATTAATACAGACTGAGAATCTGTTCTTTAGGAAGACCTTGTGATATTCTGCATAATGTAGTAGTATTTAGAGATAGATAAGCCTTTTTAGACATATTAGTTTTTCTCAAGTGACAATAAATGCCTGGTGCTCCGGTAATTTTTCTGGATATACATGGACATTTTGTCGATTTTATATATAAGGAGAACAAGGCAGTAATGAAGTTTTCAAACATTACAGAACCATACACGAGTGATATTGCCTACCATTCTTCAGGAAGGTATATGAAACAAGGGGTGTTAAACGGTGATTCTTGGATCACATATCTCAGTTATATTCTGGGTGCAGACTTGGGGTTTCCTGATTTTTCAATCTCTTGATTTTGCCAGGGAAGGGAAGAAGAAAAAAAAAGAAAAAGCTATCACTCTGTAAATGAAGGCAGAAAGTACTACTAATACATCAAATCTTATCAAATGACTTTAAACTTATCTTAGCTTTCTTTTCACCAAGGTTTGCTGTAAATCTTTCTTATTAGGGAGTAGCAAGGCTGTTGTCCTTGCTATAAGGAGAAGATTGATTTACTGTATTCATATGGAACCAGCAGAGTCCTATGAGTATGCAATAATGAATTAGAGTCCTATACATCTTCTGTGTAATGCTCTAGAAGACCTCACACTCTGGACTGTGCTAAGAAAGTCCACATGATAGAAACTTATAAATGGATGTGTCTTCTGCACAGAATAACAGTATAAAAAATCTTTTAGTACGAGCAATATTCTTATTCTTCAAATACTCTAATTGATTGTTCGTTGGACTCAGCCAAAAGTGGAGAGAAACTTTGTACAGACATCATTAGTTTTTCTCCATTTAAAGATTAATCATGAAGAGCTCTGGCTCTTTAATTCTGTAATTTGTATATTTAATGGGCTGCTGCAGAATCTATGACAGTAATTAGCATAGCCTGAAAACTCATTAATACGCAACAACATGATTAATGCAGCATTAATGCAAACATGACTGAAGTTATTTGGGTTATGTAGTAAGAAGATTAAAGCTAAAATGTCCTGTTTGTTTTACCAGTAGTGGGTACAATGGGATAGCAAGCAAAATAAGAAAAAAACAGGTATCAAATTAGTCCTTTTAGTATAAAAAAGACGTTCATTTCTCAATAAGAGGATTTAGGTTTTCAGTCGATGGCTTCCATAAGTGCAACTTATTACAGCCTTTCAGTCATTATATATCATTATTTTTGTTCAACCTTCAGTTTGACTTATTTTTTTCTCAATTTGAGAAAGGACATACATTAAAAAAAAAAGTCTTCAATTTGTCATTCTCTAACGTAAACTTTTGCAAAATATGGGTTTTCTTTGAAAGACTTCATTTTAAAAACAATTGTTTTCCAACTTTTCCTGTTGTTACTATCATCATAAAAGACTAGTCTGCTGACCTGAGATAGGAAATTCCAGTTATAGTTTAGAAAAACTGATTTTTTGTGCTTGCGTGTACGTGTGTATCTGAGCATTTATCTATATATTTTGAATTTCTACTAAAAAAGGAAAACAATAATGGATAGAATAAACAAATAAATACTAATTGAATGGAAGTATATAGTAGCATAAAAGGTGATGTGGTTTCACGAAATATAGATAACTGAACCAGAATTGAACAACTTATTGAATTGATTTCCAGTTACCAAAATGTTTCCCTCATCTATCCCTACTCCAGTTAAAAAGAAATCTTACAATTTCTGTGGGAGAATTTACTTTGATTAGGCAAAAGCGTTTATATGCAGTCTTTATGGAAGTGAGTGCTTAAAATTTGTCAGAGTGAGGGAGTACTGAGAGCCTGATGCTTCAGTCAAACCTTATATACAATTTCTGTGATTTTTAGGTGTTATTATACACATAAAGCTGTAGTAAACATAAGTATAACCCTTTTTGCCAACAGGTTTCAACTGATTTCTGTCCATTTCTTTGGAATGCACATTTATATAATTATTTACACTGTTTAATGCAGAATGGAAATACGAATGGAGTGTCTTAGCGAATTTGCACTGAAAAAGCATGTGCTTTACAAATTGTACAGGATTGATTTGTAATCTTCGTTCGATTATTAGGCTTTTATATGATTGTACGTTTGCATTTTGGACAGGCTTGTTTATGCGCTTTTGTATATGTTTTCGTAAAGTATCATGAGACTGAGCCTTGTAGCAACTTCTAAGTATTTAGCATGTCAAAAAACTTACACTTATTGGCTCCTTTGAGCTGGGCTTTGAATGTTTAGTTGTTGGTTATTTTCTTGGCCAACCTCTGGACCCACTTGAACAACTTTACATCCTTCTTGTGTTGGAACCCTCAGGCCTGGACACAGTACTTTTGATGGGACTTGAGAAATCTTTTCACAAATACATATATATACACATTTATGTTAAAAGTATTGTTTTCCCAAGTTTTTATATTCCAGTGAAAAATAGGTTTTAGAATAATCCAATAATCCTTAAGATGCATTTGTTCAATTTGTTCCCCTGTACTTTTTTTGGCAACTGGTATTTTTTTCTCAGCTAGTTTGCAAAATTTGCAGAATATTATCTGTGAGATGCTGACTTTGCATAGTATCTAGTTTCTCCATTCACTTACAAAATACAACAAAATACTAATACTGAGGCATAAAATACTTTGAGCTGGATTGTCCAAATTCCTTATCTCATGAGAGATTCCAAAGGTACTAGTGTATAAAGAAGTAAAATGGTACTCTGAATAATGTAATAGGCAACAAATAAAGCTAGAATTTGCAGCATGGACTGTGAATGAAAAAGGTGATTCTTGACTTATCAATACTCTACAGGCAGGAATTAAGGTTTTGTAAGCCTCTTCAATATCCAAAGAAGAGAGCTTCCGTAAAACATTTGTGAACTTCAAGAAATATCACAACATTACTGTTGTGAACCATATAATTTGTTTTCTGATGCTTGACATTATAAAATATTGATGTTTTTGCAGAAACTCAATTATGTTCTTCGCAGTTGTCCTTCTGAATTAGAAGTGGGAAAGGATCCTTCAGACTTCAGAAATATTTTTTGTCAGCTTGACAAAAAATACTGACAGCTTGTTAAATTAATTGCACTTCACAATGCTGTGATTATAGGCCATCATCAGTCTCAGCCCCTCAGCTGATAGTGATACTAATGGAACCTCAAAGAACATCTTTCTCTTTCCTTAAGTATGGCTACTACTCATTGATTTTTTTAATTTGCTGTACATTAATTGTACACAATTGCTTTTTTTGCAAGTATGCTAATTGTGTGACTGATTTTCCTTTTTTCTCAAAGAGAATGTTTCATACGTGTGTATGCATTATATGTTATATCTCCTAAAATGATTTATGTGAAGTGGCGTCAAAGGATATCTCTCATAGGTATTGGTAAATAACAGGCATGATCTACTATGAACGGGGAAGGTTATGGAATGGATAATCTTGGGAACCATCATGGATGAGTTCAAAGGTCAACCAGAGGATCAGTCAGCATGGGTTTACAAATGGTAGATCCTGTTTGACAAACGTGATTTCATTCTATGACAAGGCGACCTGCTTAGTGGATGGAGGAAAGGCTGTCAATGTGGTCTACAAAGTCTTTGACGCTGTCCCCCCACATTTTCATGGAGAAGCTGACTGCCCATGGTTTGGATGGGTGTATGCTCCTCTGGGTGAAACACTGGTTGGATGGCTGGGCCCAAAAGTGTTGTGGACAATGGATTTAAATCCAGTTGGCAGCTGGTCACGAGGGGTGTCCCCCAGGGCTTGGTACTGGGGCTGCTTTTATTTACCATCTTTATTAACAATCTTGACGAGGGGATTGAGTGCACCCTCAATAAGTTTGCAGATGACATCAAGTTGAGAGAGAGTTTTGATCTGCCTGAGAGGAGAAAGGCGCTGTAGAGGGACCTGGATAGACTGGATCCATGGGCCAAGGATAACTATACGAGGTTTCAATAGGGCCAAGTGTTAGGTCCTGCATTTTAATCACAAAAACTCTAGGCAATCCTACAAGCTTGGGGAGGAGTGGCTGGAAAGCTGTCTGCTGGAAAGAGACCTTGATGTACTGATGAACAGTTGGCTGTGTATGAGCCTGCAGTGTGCCTAGGTGACCCAGAAGAGCAATGGCATTCTGGCTTGTACTAGGAATGATGTGGTAAGCAAGACTAGAGAAGTAATCCTGTCCCTGCACTCAGCACTGGTGAGGCCTCACCTCAAGTACTGTGTTCAGTTTTGTGCACTTCAGTACAGAAAGAACATTGAGGTGCTGGAGCAGGTCCAGAGAAGGGTAACAAGGCTTGTGAAGGGCACATTTGTGAAAACATGCCCTATGAGGAGCAACTAAAGGAACTGGGACTGTTAAGTCTGGGGAAAAGGAGGCTGAGGGGAGACCTTATTGCTCTCTTCAAAAGTCTGAAAGGCGCTTACAGCAAGAGTGGGGCTGGTAACTGGTGACAGGACAAGGGAAAATGGCCCTAAGTTGTGCCAGGGTAAGTTTTGGTTGGATATCAGGAAAAATTTATTTACAGAAAGAGTTGTTAAGCACTGGAATAGGCTCCCCGGGGAGGTGGTTGAGTCACCATCCCTGGATGTGATGCTCAGGGACATGATTTAGCGGAGGGTTGTTAGTCAGGATAGAGTAGTTAGGTTGTGGTTGAACTTGATGATCTTTAAGGTCTTTTCCAACCTGAGCAATTCTATGATTCTACGAATGTGCACCAAGATTGATTGTTTTCTGTATAGCTTCCGTCTGCAAGAAAAACTTTCATCCCTTATTGGTTTTGGCTTGATACAAATTAGTGAAATGTATATGAAAAGAACTAGTGTGAAAAGACCAAGTAGTTTGGTCTAAAACCCAATTAATTACACTGTTTTGTAGAAAACATTTTACACAGAAACATTATGGAAGGGTATAGTATATGAATGAAGTAACATGAAAATATTACTGGCAAATTTCTGGATATAGTAATGATTTTTCTCCTTTTTTCACTAGACTTTTCACTGCTTTCTTCTTAGTCACCCAACAAGTTTGTGATTTTATAACATACTATTTTCTTATTGGAGCCATTACTGAGCTCTAGAAATCTTTTTGCTCTGTATTTTTTCTCAGCTGCTGAAATGAGAAGAGAGAAAAATAAAACAGAAATGTAACAATACAGGAAAAATGTAAGGACTGTGTCACTCAGTATTCCCTCAAGTAATTATCTGTGGGTTTTTTTGAAGCAGTGTGTTTGTTTTATATTATATATTTGAAGTTGAGAGAGAAGGCAGGTATTTCTGTTGCTGCCTTTTTTTTGCAAAATGTTAGTAAAATTTAATTACAGTAAAAGTATAGATCCAACATAGACTCATATATCCAGTTTTTCACATTAAAAATGTTGTGGCAAATTAAGTCTATGGATTTGTAATTTTCTTATTCCTATAAGGTGGAATCCAGGAGGTGGCTTAAAAGAAAGGTATTCTGGTGGTGGTTATCCGACAGTTGTTTATTCATGATTATACTTGTCTAAAATGGATACATAATTATGAGTTGTTTCATTAATGTGTTCTTTGATTTTTAGTGAGACAGTTGCAGACAGTTATATTTAGGAGTCGTTTGGTGTGGTATTTGATATTTTATTTGTAGACGTAAATAACAAAAATGTTTTACTCTATGCCATTTGAATGACGTTTCATGTGCTGATGCAATGATTTATCAGAAACCAAATGGAAACTATTGATAATAATCTGGAATTTTTTTAAAGTATAGTAAATTTATTATTTCTTGGGATATTTCTAGCTTTTGTTAAAACTAGCTCTTTTCCAAGTATTCTTTTTTTTAAATCAGGTACCATCATATATATATATAATATAATATATATAATAAATATAATTTATTTATTTATTTATTTATGCCTGATATGCATATGGAATATACGCATACACAAATTAGGTAGCTTGGTATCAAATAACATTACTCTTCTTAGGAACACTTCAGTTTAGTAACCTCATTTCTGCTTTCGTGATAGGAGTCTTAAGGGACTGGTTGAAATCCACGTATGAAACTGCCCGTTGATCAAATATTAGAACAGGATCCTAAGATTTGAATTGTTTCCTTAAGAAAGCAATTACCTACTAGCATGAGTAACAGTTTTTTATATATATATATATATATATTTTTGTTGTTGTTGTTGTTGTTGTTGTTGTTTTTGTTTTAATTATTTATTTTTTTTTGTGGATGAGTAAGGGCTCTGAAATCACAAACTCTCTCTCAAAGACTGACTCAGAATGGGTTATGAGGATTTCTCCTACAGTTGCTGAAAGGGCTTAAAATGGACAGAACTTCCATGCCAAGCTTTTAGTTTGCCACTTCACCGCTGTTTTTAAATTGATGCTCTGTTTATAATTACACTATCATAATGTGTAAGAACTATTTTACTTAATGACTATTTGCTTGTTCTTTCTAACCAGGTATTAAAGTAAAATTTAAAACCAAGGAACCCGATGGTTTAATATTTTTCTCTGCTTCACCTGGAAATCAAGAAGAATATATTGCACTTCAACTGAGGAGTGGGCGTCCCTACTTTCTTTTTGATCCACAGGTACAACATTAACCAAGATCATATAAGAATAGCTATATTATATATTCTTGTAGTTTTTTACCTGCTTATCTATTTATTTATTTAAAATGAGTCAAGTTAATTGTCTCTTCAGAACCAATGAACATTTAAATAATAAATCCATTCTCATTTTTTGTTACATTAGCTACTATTTACAGCTTTATTTTTACACTTCATGGTGTTGTTTTGTCAGTACTACCAAACACCATGATAAGGTACCAAGACTTCAATTAGATGGAAGTATTTTTTTGTATTGGCAAAAAGTATCTTCCAGCACTAATGACTGTAGAAAAGGCAGAAGTAATCAAGGAAATGTTATAAAATAAATTACACAAAATTAAATTAAAAAAAAAAAAAGACTGCATCCCTTTTATTTTTGGGGGTATTTTCTGTTTTCTCTAAGATACAAAATAGATATTTTTTTTTTCCCATGAATTATGGATTGGAGAGAGCTTAAACTTAAATCTTTATTCATCTTTAACGTTTTTAAGCTTGTCTTCTCTAGTGGCTATAATATTTTTAAGAATAAATGAGAGCTAGAACTACAATTATTGGAAAATACTTTATGTAAACTACTTATTTTTGATTTGAGTGATCAGCAGCTTTGAAATTTTTTTTAAGCCCATCCATTTTCTACCACACATCCTTCTTTTCTTCCTGTTCTCCCTTCTGCTGGATTCTCTTTCCCTCCCAGTGGCTTATTCCTTCCTGTTCATTGGGAAGTATGGACTGATGGAGCCATGGTCTGCAGCTTAAGGTTGCGTTTTCTGCAGTGGAGGAGGTCATTTCTAAGGTTTTATTAAAAGGACAAGAGAGATCAGGCTTCTGATGACATATTTGTACTGGAGTTTTAATATTGTAATTTTATCATGTATTAATATCATAGTGTCCAGAGATTCCTGTTTGGATTAAGGTTGAATTGTAGCTGTTGTAGTAGGAGCACAAATACATAAAAGTTTATTATTATAGATTTCAGTCCCATAAGAATTGCTTTACAGCATCCTGGAAATGACAGCTGTAATTAGCCACCTAGGGTCCTCACACAGTGCATGAACAATCTGGCCTCTAACAGATCCAGGAAAACCTGCAGTCAGGAGTTCTTTGTCCTCATTTGCCATGTAACTGGAAGCAAATTCTGAAAGAAAAAGCAGAGATCTTATGTGCTCAAGGATGCAAACTAGATTCACAAAGGTGGTAGGCATCTAAATCTTGCTAATTTGTTAAATTTATAGCACTATTCTTTAGATGCTCTACTTGGATTTGTAGAGACAAACCTAGACATAGTAAAAGGAAAATATTTTTTGTTATGGTAATGCATATTTACCTAAATGAGAGTATATAAATATTCCTGGCCTTCTTGTGCTTAATCCTGCCCTTCACTGAATCTATGTAGATTTGGTAAGAATCATAGAACGTCTTGAGTTGGAAGCGATCAGATCAGATCAGAAGAACATCAGATTTCACTGCTGTGAGCAGTGTTATTATCCATTAAATTAGGCACTCAACCATGTTGCCCAGGGTCCCATCCACCCTAGCCTTGAACACCTCTAGGGATGGGGCTTCTACAGCTGCTCTGTACAGCCTGTTCCAGCATCTTATCACCCCCTCATGTGATCTGAATCTCTCCTCTTTTAGTTTAAAATCATTCCCTCTTGCTCTATCACTACCTACTCATGTGAAAAGTTGATTTCCCTCCTGTTTGTAAGTTCTCTTTAAGTATTGAAGGCCACAGTGAGGTGTTCCTGGAGCTGCCTCTAGACTGAACAAGCCCAGTTCCCTCAGCCTGTCCTCAAAAGAGATGTGCTCGAATCCTCTGAGCATCTCTGTGGTCCTACTCTGGACCTGCTCCAAAAGCTCCTTATCTCTCTTGTGTTGGGGGGCCAAGACCTGGATGCAGTACTCCAGATGAGATCCCACAAGAGCAGAGCAGACAGGGGCAATCTTATCCATTGCCCTGCTGCCGCCCCTCTTTTGATGCAGCCCAGGATACTGTTGACATTCCAGGTTGCAAGCACACACTGATGGTTCACGTCGGTTTTCATCTCACTAAATCCCCTGAATCCTTCTTGGCAGAGCTGCTCTCAATGAGTTTTTCTCCTAATCTTAACATAGATCTGGGACTCTAAGAATGCCATATCTGCCTTGTTCAAAGACTTTATTGCATCCCTATTACTACCAAGCATGCTATAGTGCAGTATTTTACGTGACTGCATCAAAATGTAGCAATTCTGTGGCCAATTAATGCAACAAAGGTTTTCACTGTCAGTGGCAACTAATGAGTTCCTAGGTAGCAGTGAAATTTCTTGTTTGTTTTATATTATTAAACCTAATCCTGTTTCAGTGTGCCAGCCCTTAGCATTCTTCTTGCAATGATATTCAAATCTTTTTACATATTAACGAAGCTTTCCAAGTTTGTGTCCTCAGCAAGTTTTGTAGGATAACCCTGCTTTTTGAGCTGCAACCCCTTAGGAAATGGTAATGATTGAACCTTGAGGATTTTTATTAAATAACTTTTCTTCAGCTCAGTTGTTTCTTTCTGAATATAATTGACTGTTGTCATCTCTTCTGCTGCCTTCCTATTCACGCAACAGGTCCCTATAACTTTTTGAATGTAGCTGCTTACTGTTTGCTCTTCCTATCCTGTAAGGTCAGATATGTTCTGTAGCACCAGTTCTCATTCCTTCATTAGTGTATATATGTATGCAAATATTTTAATTGCTTCTTATAGGCATAGTGTGGTTTCCTAATCAGGTTTATGCATTATTTTCTCTAATTATGGTCATGATACATATAACAAACACTTAGGGCCCTGCCTTTAAACACTTCTATTAAAAACTTCAGAAGTTGTTTTTCATCTGTGTCTGCTGCTCTTTATCTATACCGACCTGGCATAATATTTTGTGCTCCACTCCAGCTGCATCCTGTCACAGGTTAATTGTTTTTACCCCAGTCCCTTTCAGGATTCTTGTATGTGTCTTGTGGTGAATAGTGTATTATTTCTTTGCTATACCTGTATTGAGGATAGTCCTGCCAGATTTTCCTAGTCAGGAATCTTCAGGTACTTTAATGTCTTCCTTCTCTAATTGTGAATTTCAGATATTTTTCTTCCTGTCTATTTGTACTTCTCTAAGCTTTACATACACCATTACTCATCTGTTTGTTGTCTGACCCTCTCTTTTGTCTCCTTTTCATGTTGTCTGGCTGCTCTTTTTTCCTTATTGCTTTACTGTCATTCTTTACTTGTTTCTACTTGTTCTTCAGGAGGCATGAGGTTTTTTTGTGCTAATTGACCTCCTCCTTGGTCTTGTCTGCACAGTCACATTCTTCATAGATCTTCCTCTAAGCTTGGTGTTTCTGTGTTTCTGCAAATCTTCAACTGTCTGTGGAGTCTTTAATGCTCCCCCATCTGATTTTATAGTTATCTGTCATAGGTTACAGGTCATTTGTTCTATATTTTTCCCAGGGAAGCACTGAATATTTTATACAAAGTGAAATCACTAACAGTGGAAATTTAAGGCTAATCTTAGTGAGATTTTTCCTTAGTGACTAGGACAGTCTTCTGAGGACAGAATTTCAGGGTTCTGCTCCTGATTCCTGGGGGAATTCAATCCAGCTCTTCCTTCAGAAGTTGATACATTCACTAAACTTATCAGCAAAATAACAGTTACTTTTGTCTGATGTTTGTTGAAAGGTCGAAGTAGTAGAATACAGTCTGAGAGTTAGCTTTTATTCCCAAGTAAAAAGGAAAGTGGAGAATACTGAGTTATGAATTTTGTCTGTGCTTTGCTTCTTGTCACTGGCAAAACTTCGGTACTTTTGCGTTTTTTTCAGACAAAAGGTTTTGACATTTTGACAAAATGTCATTTTGACAAAAATTTGGATATTGAAAAAAACAGTGATAGACTTACTTCTGGACTTTGCCACCTGGCCAGTAGCTTTGAAAATCCATATTTGTGATCTTTGTAAATCTTTTCATGAACAGTACAGAGAGCCAGAGATTTGTATTTATCTACATACTGCTGAAAAATGAAGACTCAGTATATGGCTTGACAAAATAATCCAAATTTGGTTCCCCGTGAGTGATTTTAAAAATGCAAAACGCATTTCATGACAAGGTATTTGAGTGTAAACACAGAATCACTCAGATGGTTCTGGATAAAATGTCACACAGAAGAGGCCTTCAATGCAGTACAATCTGAATCCTGAACTCAGTTTTTTCCTTTTTTTTTTTCCCCTGAAACTGAACACAGGTTAGCACATATGGTTGTGTGGTCTCAGATTGAATGCATTACAAATAAACGTGGTTTCTGATGTATAAAACTATTAATGCTCTAGACTGTTGCCAAACATAATATGAAGAACCACTTATTCAGGCACCTGATCTTTAGAATGCAGCATCGTTTGTAACAATTTTAACGCTAACTAAGTACACTTTGATGAGACAGCATTTAATAAAATGCTCATTAATTTCATCATTAGCAAGGGTATGCTAAGAAGTAAGCCAGTTTCTTATGTCACGCCCAATTAGCATCCCATGCTAGTAATCCCATTAGTATTGTTGAATTCACTAATGGAAAAACTAATGGGCATGCTACCAGGGCACATTAATTGGGCATGACACCAGTTCTGGTTTTAATTATTAAACTACGATAATGAAATGTGTGTTTGTAAAATATTAAAATGTTGAAATAGAGGAGAAGACAATAAAAAATAGTACATGAAAATGTGCGTGTTAGTATGTAAGGATATATGGATTTGAATTATTATCATGGGATTGAGTCCTACTGACAAACTATTTCAATACTAAGATGTTATCTGAGTGGATGAGAAACATGCTATGTAAATATTCATGGAAAATGATTTTTTTCTGTAACTGAGTACACATGTACACATCATACGTATTCTTATATATAGGACAGTCCCCAATTGAAAATACACCACATAATGCGTACAGCACTAAAAATCTTCATGATGAGAAGCAATTTCTCTTAAATGCACACCATTTTCAGTGCAAAATACAATATTCTGACAATGTCATTTAAGTATTAATGCAATAAGTCATTGTTTTTATCAACAGGTTTTCTTCATATGTACAATTCAGTCTTTCTGCCAGAAAGTACTAGGAACAATTTCTGAGCTGTTAAATTTGGACAAAATTTGGAAAACTTTAGCAAATTATAGAAATTGCTTTTGTGAAACTTAAGCTACGAAGTAACTACAAAGATTGCAATTCTTTGATATTACGCATTCTTTGTGCAATGTAATGCTTTACCATTCACTCATGACATGATGCATATGACAATTCTATTTTGTGAATTCAACTGAATAATACTGAGTTACCACATAGTGAAAGTAAGATATAAAGATCTGAGGGAATATTACTGGAATTACTTGGAAAGCTGAATACAGTTTGAATATAAATCCCATGTCAATTCTTGAAGGAAGTTATTTTATTTTCATTGCAACAAAATTTAAATTTATACCTTGTTTTGATGGTTTATAGTCTTGAGATTTGGTTTGGCATCTGCCTCTGTTATTTTCCTCTTACTCAGCAATTCAGAAAAGGTGTATTTGATTTTTGTCATGGAAATCTCTGAATTTACCCCCTCATCTCATTGTATTCTTTTGTTTTACTAAAACCAGGGTAAAAAAGAATGTTTTTTTATAGTCTGTACTTACATAATCTTGCACTATACAAGCATCCTCAGTTATTACCTTCTAGGTTTTTTTGTTGTTGTTCTGAACCTCATGGTGTGACCTTTTCTTTCGCACTATACCCTTTCACCCAAAAACTCAGTTCCTTTTGATACCAAGTTAAAAAGGAATTAACACGCTTTCTCTTACTGCTGTATGAATGCTCCTGTGTTTTGAGTCACCTCCAGCAAATATGCTCTGCAATCAATGATCCTGATATGAAGGTGCTTTCTGTGGAATGTACATTGACTCATGTCCCTCAAACCACAGAAATCAACGAAGTAGTTAAATAGAGTCTTATAAGTAATCAGAAACCTGGGTGACATGACCGTCAATATTTGTGCCTCATCCTCTTTTTCATCGGGGGAACAGCACACAATTTTCTATTTTTGGTAGAAACTGAACTAGGTCCTTCATCTCTTACTTATTTGAGAAAGTTAACTTTGGGGGGAATTAGTAATAAACTTCATTCAGTATTCAGGAAGAAACTATACAGAGGAATTTTGTCTTTATTTTTGGATGTTGTTACACAGAGGAAGAGAAAAGTAGAAATCTAAATCTTTCCTACCTAATGTTCTAAATCGGATTCTTCTGTTAATAAAAAGGGATCCGCAGTAGCAGTCACACCAACCAATGATGGTGGAAAAGAGTACAATGATAACAGTTGGCACCAAATAATTGCTACAAGAATTCAAGCACTGGGAAACATCACAATAGATGGGCAGTACACAGGTAATCAATCCAAATTTGCGTGATTATTTTGGTATTTCTCGGGTTGTTGCTCATTTGCTTAATTTTCTAGTACTTTTGGTCATCCACAAAACAAAACAAAAAATGACTCAGTTTTATGACGAAATCGCTACTGTTTTGTCAGTGCATCTAAAATGAAGAGTTTTTCTTCTTGTGCTTTTGATCTTTTAAATGTGTTGATGTTCTTTTGTAAGTTATTGTTGTAATTAGTTCCAGGATACGTATGTACAGGAAAATATTAGGATGTGTGTTACGTCAGCATCTCTTCTAACCAGTGTCAACATTCTGTTGAGATGAAAGTCTTGCATTCAGTGTTTGCAGCAGAATAATGACCTGTGTTGTTTAGGTTCATCCTCGGCCACTAGTGGCAGTACCATTATTGGAGAGAACACTGGAGTTTTTGTTGGAGGACTTCCACAGGGTTACGCTATTGTAAGAAGGGATGAAGGTGAGTGCAATTGCAGTTTGTATTATGTAGTGTACGTGGAATCCTAGGCAGGGGCACTGTCTTAACTGCCTTTGTAGTATTGACATTGTGCCAGGGACACAGTACGCACAATCATTTACCTAATTGTTTTGATCAAAATTAAGCCTGTATAGTTTATCTTTTGGGGAAAAAAAAAAAAAAATACAGCTGAATTTCATCTGCACTAATTTACTGTTGCATCTGATAAGGTCTGTGCATGTTTTAATAAGTTTATGGAATTATAAATCTGGAAGCAATTTCTTATGTAGGCAAATGTATGGATGTGTTCTATATTCTAGATTCCTAAGTTATTTTCAAAAAAGGCATAAAAATTGTTTTTAATAGCTTAAGGACAAGCTGGATTGAAAAATAAAACATACTGACTTTTTTTTTTTTTTTTTTTTTTTTTTTTTGGACCAAAGTAGGATCCTTTAGGGATTGTTGCATAGAACACAGTGGTGTACAAATATTCATTCTTCTGCTATATTTCTGTGGGGCTAGATCATAGCTGGCTTCCACAGAATCAACAGACATACTCCTTTGCATATAAACTTGGTCTATATGCCAGCAGTGTATTCTACCCAGGACTTCTGTCTACAAAAAAAAACAAAAAAACACAAACAAAAAAACACAACAAAACAAAAAAAACCAAAACCAAGGTACAATCAGTTGTCTCCGTGAATTCATATCAGTATTTGTTTTTTCATATATATATGAAAATCAAATTGTTTAAGTTTACATTCCTACCACTGATACGTATGTGGAATTTATTTGATGGCTTGCATTGAGGTACATTTCAGTAACTTTTTCTTTCCCTTCTTTATTTTAGCTTACTAAAACCAGCAGGTTGCGCATGAGTTCTTCTAAACACTGGTTCATAAAATTATGTAGGAATGTCTACCTCAAAAATTTCAGCTAAATAATGAAAATGAGATAAACTATAAATAACATTTAAGAGGAGGCTATCTGTAATTCCAGCTTTATATGGTTCTTTTTCCCCAGTCAAGAAAATGAGAAAGAAGTGTAATGAATGATCAGTATTTATTTTATCCAAGGGAGGAAAGAAAGACATCCTAACGAAGCATCAGCTGAAACCTTTGCAGTGCTGCTTTGCTCTTTTTAGCAAATTCATGCCTTTCTTCAATAATTGTTTTGTTTAGAGAGGATAAACATAAAACCTTTCCTTGGAATCATCATGGAGTTCATGTTGTCAAGCTGAAGGTACCTCTACATAGTGTCTGAAGTTCAACATTTTCTAGCCACGTGGTAGTAGCTGCTGTCATTAGTGACTAGACAGATTCATGAAGTTAGCTTAGTGACAAATTTATGAAGTTAGAGATGCTAGTTATCAATTCATACATGCACATATATGATAAGGAGAGTATGTACATAATGTGAATTCCTCCCTATGCTTATTTGCAGATGATTGGCTTTAATAAATTGTTTTTCTTTCCTGCAGGGATGAAGACAGTAATCCAGAAAGGCTTTGTGGGGTGTCTCAGTGACCTGTTTTTGAAAAAAATGTATACTCCATATGAGTACTGGGAATCTTTGAACTGGCAGAATGCAGAAGAGCAAAACAATGTCTATCACATTTGGGAGGGATGCCCCATTGTCCTCTCAGAAGGAGCACATTTTCTTGGCAAAGGTAGTTTGCCATATTGTGTACTAGCCAAATATGTTCTTGAGATCTAAACGACGTGCATATCGAAAGTATTACAGTGACTTGACTTCCAAAGCAGTGTTATTTATATAGGATTGTTTTGAATGCACTAAAATTAATTTTACGAAATACTTCACTGCCTGGAATAGGAATTGCTTTCACAGAGGTGGTGCTTCACTAACAGTGGTTAGATTTGCTGTGCATGTTAAAAATAATTTTTGAAGAGAGTGTCTGTATTCCCTCAAACACCCCAGATCACATTTTTTGTAGCAAAATCTTAGGATCTTGTGCTAGTTTCATTTGTTCATAGTTGTTTCATAGTGACAGTACGCTATGGAGAACTGTCTTTTTCACAAAGCTAAATTGTAAATGTATAATTGTTAATCTAAAAATTTTTCTTGAAACCTCTGAGTTCTTCATGTCAAAGTAGAAGGTAGCATCTATATTTCTGTTGTTTGTTTCTTGATTCTATCTTTTAAATTTTTGATTAAATTATTTATGTATTTACTTTCTTTCAAGGTTTCCTGGAATTGCATTCAGGTGTTTTTAGTGGTGGACAGGAATTTGAGATCTCCTTCAAATTCAGAACAGATCAACTGAATGGATTGCTCTTGTTTGTTTACAATAAGGATGGTCCAGATTTTCTTGCAGTAAGTTTACAAATCAGTACTAATAACTATATTCAACTGTTGAGTTTGCTTACTAAGATACAATGATTAAAGAAATTCCTAAGAGTTAATTTTGTTTTGCTTGTTTTCAAATGCTGCACACAGAAATGTGTCTGGAGAGTAAAAAGCCTCCAACAGATGCTCAAGATAAGTTGTTATTTTATATCATAAGAAAGGTATCAATATACAAAAAAGCAAAATTATTTGAATAAAATATATTATTTATATAATATATATATATTATTTATATATAAATATAGTTGGATTAGAAGTGACTACGAAATAATATAAAATATTATAATATGAAATAATATGAAATAGTACAAAAGACTAGTATTAAAATGAGTTGTTTCACCTCTGATTCATTTATGATTAACAAGATTTATTCATTTTGATTCAAAATGTAAGTCAGTGTTTTCACAATACTGTGGAGGAAGCTGCACAAGTCCTTTACTAAGCAAATGTTGGAGAGATACTCATGAGCTTTTCTTTCGGTATCTGTTAAAAAGACTTTTATGTTTGGGATTTTGGTTAAGGTTGAATGTAATTTTTTACATTTTTTCAAACTCTTTGTACTAGTTACATAGTGCTGGGTTTTTATACTTTTCTCCTCCCAGTAGTTTTGAATGTAATGAGGCCAAGGTCACCATTGCATAGCGGGTTTACTGTAGTTACAACTTGAACCAACGTTACAGAGGATTGCATTGAAAGTAGTATCTCTTCTTAGTTGTTCCAAGAAGCAAACATTTATATTTAGACACTTTTGAATCTGTTGGTACTCTTTATAACCTGATCTGCCCATTCCATTTTTATCTGTTTATTTATTACTTTGCAGCTGTTCTGCTAATGGCTTGTAATGTCAAAGCCTGTTTTATGGCATGGTGTTATATCTAATGTGTGCTTTCTTTTAAACTTCTGACATAAGGCAACTAAATATATTTTCAGCCTTTTCAGGTCAGCTATAACTTACTCTGTATTTATTTTTTATATTACTATTCTAGCAGATTGGGGTTTTTTTCTGCATTTTGAATTCTCCTAGAACTGGCTGCTTCCTCTTTTTTAAGCAGCCTAGTTCAGAAATAATAATAAGTTCCAGTAGCAAGTTATGCTAATTACATGTTGTGGCTCAAGTTTGGTCTTCAAGTAGTAACTGAGATTGTGGGATTTCAACATAAGTTGTTATGTATACTAATATCCCACTCTGAGCAGGAATGTGTGGATGAAATTTACAGAACAAAGGCACCGTGGACAAGAATAGGGACAAGTATGGGTCTTTGATTCTTCTGGAGATTCTTGTGGCAAGTTTTCATTTCTCTTGCTCTTTGGAAGGATGACAGAAGTATGAGAAAACTTATGATTGTAAAGGAGAAAAGGGACTTAGTAAATTGAAAATGCAATGAAAAGCACAAAGTAAGCAAAACATTTTCTACACATGCCTCCACATTTTTGCCATTTATATATTTATATTATTTTTAGCACTAAAAATTGTGGTTTGTTTTTACAGCTCTTTTTCTAACCTAAATAGATTTTTTTTTTTAACCTGACTTGATACCTGGCTGTAAAATCTCCGTGGCTTTAAGATGTGGAACTTTAAAGTGGATGAGTACATGCTTTTCCAATCCTTGCAGCATTGTTTTGTGCACATACATAATGATGACAGAAGGTTTTTCCATACACTTGAGCTCACAAAAAAGGTTAATAGAAAGTGAAAATGAGGTGTGTAGCATGTTGTGCATGAGCTATGATGTCTTTGTTAGGAGGTTTGGTCAGGAGACACTTGCACTGCAAAGCAGATTAGAATCCATACATACTTAGCTCACTTATCCTGAACACAATGTATGATGGTATTCCTTGACCCATTCCTTTGCATAGATCACACTTCTCTTGCTAGCTTTATAGTTTTGGAATGACACATGGCTGGCCTGCTACCAAACAACCAAGGAGTCTGTTTTGTGTTCTGGCCAAGACAAAATTATGTCTTAGAAAAATGCTTTGTGTAAAGGTCATTTCTTCCATGAGTTTCAAGCCCTGAGATAATTAACTGAAGCTAGAGAGGTCAATCTGTTTTCATTTTGGATCTAGACAGAATAGTTTTGAGCAAACGGTGACCAGAAAAACTAGTATGAATCACCAGCCTTTCTCTGGAAATTAAGGAAAAGAAATTATAATCTTGATATATATCTCTAATTTTTCTTGTTACATCTTGAATGTTTACTTCTCATTATTTTGCTATATACTTTTGAGAAGAATCTGGGTCTGTCTTCTCTTATACCCTTTCACAAGGTAGTTAAATAGAGATGAAAGTTTTCCTACCACCTACTCTTAAGACTGAAATTAGTTCACTTCTCTCAGCCTCTCCTGAATATGTGTATCAGGTATTCCTACCTGAGAACCTGGTGCCCCTTCGCTCAATTCACTTCAGTGTCAGTACTTTTTCAGTATTTGAATGTCCACAGCTAGATACAGTACTCCAAATACGGCTTCACATGTCATGAATAGAATGGGTGACTCATCTCCTTGCACCCACTGTCTACCATTTTTCTGAGGCAGTACAGTGCATTGTTGATCTGTGAATTCATCTGGTGTTTTTCTGAACCTTTGCTCAGTAGCAGGAAGAAGGCCCTGTAAGTGCTAGATGTATGCAGGATTTTGCATTTTTTTGTTCATGGTGCAGAAATCTCAAACTGAACAGTGATCCTCTCTCTCTAGCTGTGCCCAAGTATTCTGAATGTCAATCCAGATAATCACAAAAAGCACAGGCATCATTCTTTGCCAGCTTTAAGTCTGTGCCAGGATGAGTCAATTGGAAGACAGGATGTGCTGAGCAGCTGATCCCATGTCAAATGCCATGTCATCTCTACAGCAGCCACGTCTAGCAGACTTGCTGGTGTATTGCTCTAGTCATGCAGCTGAAATACTTTCTTTCCGAGAGCACTGTGTGCTCTGTGTTAAAACTCATCAGTGAAGAGAAATGGTGACTTGCCCAATGGACTGCTCTTACAATTTGTAGTCATCAGCACTGATCAGCACAATCTATCCTTAACCTGTGTTTTAGAGGCCTTTTCTTTGATGGGCTATAAACTCATGGAAGCAGTGGAACTCATGAAAACCTGTGGCCCCAAACAAACAAGGGAGCAAGCAGTGTTCACTTTAAAGCAGGATCTATATTGCCAATGGCATGTCAAGTACTGAATTCTTTCTTACACTAGGTTCCTTGTTAAGAAAATACAATCTGATTATGAGTACCGCAGTATTAATATTATCAGTAACCTAAATATGTCAGTTTGTCAATACTGGTGCTAAGCATTTATATTAAATTTGTAGGGGTTTTTTTTTGCTTAATAAGATTTTAGTGTGAAAAAAGAAATGCATTTTTTGTGAGCTTATCCATATTTTTCATCCACAAGTTCATCATCTTTGTGTTTAATGCTTTGTACCTTCCAGTTGACAGTCTCACACCACTTGCATTCTAACCAGTTAGAATAAATATTCCCTACAGTAAAACACTTGGAAACTTCTGCTGTGATAATTTAAGTAGAATGCTTCTCTATTAGAAAAGTGGCATATCAGTCTCAAAAAAAGCACATACAAAAATTGTTATTTTCTTAAAATATTTAGGAGAATGAAGATGAAATACAGAATCAGTGTATGCTGGAGAAACTGGAAATTGAGTTCACCAGCCAATTAAAAGAGCTTAATCAGATCTGACATTTCATTTCATTATTATCTTGTTACATTCTTCCAAAAAAATGAATTGATAGGTAAAATACTGTTTTCTCATTCTCAAAAAAAAAAAAAAAAAAAAAAAAAAAAAAAAAAAAATAGATTATTTTTTTTTTATTTTTTTCATGAATAAGAAAAAAAATTAAAAAAAAAAAAAAATTT
>NW_024884142.1:83440092-83498136 GCF_019232065.1 Centrocercus urophasianus | reverse complement strand
TAAAAAAAAAAAAAAAAAAAAAAAAAAAAAAGCAAACTAGTCCTGATTCTTCTTTTCATCTTTTCCCTTAGTCCCAAAATCAGTTGTCAAAAAATCAGAATGTGTTCCTACTTTCTGAATTAACTGCAAATTAGCATGGTTTATGTGAACAATTTTTTTGTAATTTCCACTTTCCTGAAGATATAAAAATATCTTTATCCTTTTCTTACTTGATTTTTTTTTTTTATATCTCCAAAGTGCTTATCTTATATTTCTCTGTATGTGGTGCTTTCTTCAGAATCTCTTTTTCTGTTTTAAAATATATAGATTGAACTGAAAAGCGGAATACTAAACGTCTTGCTGAAAACTGGCACTGTCTTTACCCAAGTGGATCTCTGGTTAGGACTGTCTTATTGTGATGGAAATTGGAAGAAAGTAACTGTGAACAAGGAGGGTTCTGTAGTTTCAGCAAGTGTGAATGAGCTGAGAGAGCAGACACTGGAACCCAACGCTCAGCAACTGAAAGTAAATTCTCCAGTCTACATAGGAGGAGTCCCATGGGAGATTCAGAATGTCTATAAAGATCTGGGGTCGGAACAAGGTAAGGTGACAACTCAGAGTTTGTCACATTTCTCAGGAACTTTTGTCACATGCAAGGTTATTGGTGGACCTTCTGCTGCCCAGAACTTAAATTCTTGAATGTGCAACATTTATCAAGTTTAGCAGATAATTTACTGTGTCCTCCCATTCACTGTTACTTTAACTGTCAGTTATTCATACCCAGTCAGCTTTACTTTACTCTTAATCCCTTTGTAATGCTACAGATTCCTTCCAAGCTACTGATAAGTGAAGCAAGCAATCTAGCTGGATGAAACTGGAGAGTGGAGAAATAGGATGCCCAACCAGAAAGAAGATCTCAGATTTTCCCTAGAGCCTGTTCAGATCAGCTTGTTTCTCTTGAACATTTTGTTAAGTTAGCTTCAGATCTGTAATAAAACACAGTGGAATACAGTACAAATATCTTAAATCACTGTAGTGTAGCCGAGTGTTGGCGTGGGTTGCCGAGTTGAAGGCTGATTAGTCCTTTTGCAGGCAGAAGTTGATTATGGTCTAAAAAAAAATCAGTAAGCATGAAATCCTGAATTAGGATTTCAGCTATGTTATCTGGTGATGCTTTTTTGCATTACCAGGAGCAAGAGAGAGATTTGCTGGGTCTCTTTTGTTCTAAGATAGGTCAAATTTCTAGGAAAAAGAGGGAAGTATTAGGTGCAACTTGCTGCTAATAACCTGTGCCTAAGACTTGACTGTATGAAATGTACTCCAAAAAGTGTCTTAAAACTGGCCCTCTTTATTTTGGGGATCTGGATTTTTCTTACTTATGGTGGTATTCATCAGTTATACTGTATTTTTCAGATATGATGGCCAACTAAGTAGCAATCAGTAAGTGATTAGTAGGGAATCAAGTGAGTCTACTTGTTGCAGTGAATATACCTATTCATGTAAACTCTGCAGAGCTGCATTGCAGCCTTGTGGATTCACAGCTACAAATGGGTTGAATCAAATCAAAGCACTAACATTCACAGCTCAAAAATATTATTTTAAGTATCACTCAGCAGTGGATATCATATATATTTTATAGTCTTCCTTCAGGTTCTATATGGGTAATTTTTATGGCTCAAAAGAACTAGCCAGTCATCTCCTGTCAGCATTGCTTTGTAGCAGATGGTATGGGCTCGTCAGTGGATGCATTCTCAGCTCCTGCAGCAAAGAGAGCTGTGATCTAGGCCAAAATAGTCTGAAGTGAATGTCTGAAGTGCATATTCAAACACGTCAATAAACATTACTTTTTTTTCACAAAGGCTGTTCAGCATACTCCAAAATAAAATTGCAGAAGTGAATTTGTATTTAGAACCTCTGATGGCAAAAAAAAATTTTGTGTTCCTGAACATAGATTTAAATGAGCAAGGCATCCACATATTAAGATCTTGGCTTAAGTGAATATTCTTAACTTATGTCTGACCCTATCGTGCTCTCAAATGTATCCTGTCAGTTTCTATCACTGTGACCAATCAGAATGATATTGGTAATGAGAAAATTAGGCAGAAAAGGAGGTAAGGTTGAAACAGGACACAGCTCCATAGGACATTAGGGCAGACAGCTGAGAAAGTAGCAACACCTCTGTTTTGGTTTCCTCAAGTGTTACAAGGTTGTTTTAATTACAATCTGTAGAAAATATGCTTTCAACACTACATGTTCAAGATGAGCTGGCAGGAAAGTCTGTGAGAATTTATATTAACTTATTCTGCAGCTACTGAGCACAAATAAACATTACTTGACATCAGTCTGAAGTCCTCAAATAGTGAGGACTCAAAAGAAAATGAAAGTAATGAATTAAAATATGTTGTATAGTATACATTGCAAACACAAATTAAACAATTGCTCATTTTGCCTAGTAATTAAGATACTTCTGCAGACTGGTATTAATTATTTGCTCTACCACGAAATGTCTAGAAACCGAGTAAATCTCTGTGGAATTGGAGTTGACTTTAACAGAGGTGTGTGCAATAGAAAGAGCAGTTTTTCTTAGTTCCTAACATAGTAAAGAGAGAATTTGTTTTAGAGGATTGTTCAAAATCAGTATCCACCTTCAGTGTCCCGTTCTTTTTCAGGAACTATCTATGAATATTGAATTCTCAATTTAGGTTGTTAAATACGATTATTCTTATCTGCCATCTTTCAGAAATAAAGGCAGTAGAAGTACATAATGTGTAACAGTATATAAAAATATAATACTTTCATAAAGCTAAAACAAGAGCACTAATCTCTGTAAGACTAATTTTCAATTTACCTAGTTAAATCTTAGGTGAACTGCAGTCTTCAGTTTGGTTACTGTTTTCTTTGGTTTTACTTTAACTGCCAAGCACTGAACTTTAGCCAGATCTGAGGCTGTTCCAAAAGTAGTGCCCTCTATTTATTTCCTTAGAAACTGCAGCAACTGTGAAGGGCACAATGACTTTTTGAAAGAGAAAATTTGCAGCTATAACGCACTGTGTTTCAACATAGTCACCACTATAAGCTATGTATTTTCCCCAGCAATGACCAAGGGTTTGCACATTTTGCTTGTAAAAAAAAACTGCATCAGCAGAGGTGACCCGCTGTTGCTGTCACCACTGCTGAAACGCACCACCCACCAGCTCACTGTGCTTACATCCATTGTTTGGTCTCCAAAAAAGTTCAACAAGCATCAACAAATGTCAGTGGGTGTCATTTTTTTCCACATGAAGGAGTTCAATTCCATACCTTTGATTCATGTGTGCTTCCATGTCAGATGCCATTTTGTCAGAGTGCCCCTCTGCTGCCATCTGTCGTACAGTAACAAAATATAATTAAGTGGGAAAGTTCAACATCTACTGCCATACCACTGGCATTTGCACCTGTTGTCATGAGCCAACATCATAAACTAGGAGACATTTCTTTCAAAGCAGCCTCTTATTTTGCATTAATATAATAATTTCTGTGTAAATTAAATCATAGAAGTATGAAGAAATTGGAATAAGTACACCCTGATTTTTGATACACACCACTTTTGTTATTGCAAATAACTAGGTTAACATATTTGTAATGTTGCTGAGAATGTTACATGCACACACAAATATATACATACACACACATATATAAATAGTTACTTAAATTTGTCCTGTCAACGAGCTGTTTAGTGTTATGTTTTCAGAATGTTTCTGAACAGTATACCAGATTTAGACCGTATTGGATTTCTCATCTTTATCATTTCCTGACTATACTTTTAATCTACATATTCTTCTCAATTTATCAAGAAATTATTGTCAAGCAATGGAAAGCCAGTTTTCAAAATCAGAATCACTTTTAAGGTGATAATTTTAAAGGAAGAAGAGGCAGAGCAGAGAACAAATATTTTCTCATAGGATAGAATTGATAACAATGAAAGTACAGTTCTGTAAGGCAGGAATTCAACACTAGAATGTCAGGAATTTTTACCGGCATCATATCTTGAAAGAAAAGAGAGTTTTCTCACATTGTAAGTTACCTTTTTTCTATTATAGTCTTTACTGTTGAAAATATATTTTCAAAAGGAATGAAAGTGATTCTTAAGTAATGACTGAGGCTCTTTATGTGATACTAATCCCTTACTGTTTGCTAGGTTTCGGTGGTTGCATGAAGGATGTTAAATTTACACGAGGTGCTGTCGTTAACTTGGCATCTGTGTCCAGCAGTGCTGTCAGAGTCAATCTGGATGGATGCCTATCAACTGACAGCGCTGTTAACTGCAGGGGAAATGACTCCATCCTAGTATACCGAGGAAAAGAGCAGAGTGTTTATGAGAATGGTCTACAACCATTTACAGGTAACACATTGGTTCCTTAAATGAAATATATCATTTTTATTTTCTTCTGTATTAATGTGTTACCGTGTTCAGTCTTTGTTCTTTTTTTCCTCCCGTCTTTTGCAACTCTGTGGTCTTTGAAGAATACCTTTATAGGGTGGTTGCCTCAAATGAAGCAGGATCAGTATCTAGTGTATGGACGCGTGCCCGTACAAGAGAATCAGGTAAATATAGCTTTAAGGCTTACTTATGTCCATTTTTCTTGTGCTATCTGATATTAGGTTGGAGAAAAGCACATCACCAGAATTTTAGCAGTCTAAGTCATGCAGTATTTCTAAAGGTACTGAAAGTCTTTGATGCTTTGAATAGTAGCAGACTACTGGAACATGTTTAAGCAAGTACTTTCCACATATAATTCAAAGTATTTTCCAAATATATATTTTATTTACTTTTTTTATTGAGAGCAAGGAAATAATTGAACTGCATTAACAAAATAAGAGCAGTCATGTTATGTAGGCAGGTTGATGTGTGCGCATCCAAATTTACATTTACAGGAGTTTGCTAGAGTAAGTAATTGTATTTTCACACATATGACTGAGTGATACTAAACCAAGTGCAGAGGAAGGAGATACTGGAGAATAGCAGGAGCATACTGTGGAAGATGCAAAGCCATATAACTGTGAGATCAGGATCTAGTGCAAGCTTTTTTTTTTTTTTTTTTTTTTTTTTTTACATTTTCTGCACATGCTGCTCAGTGCTGCTGAATAATGTAGATGGGGGAAGGGTTCTTTTTACAAGTAATGTGCAGATTGTGAATATTTAACAGGAAAGCGTGTGGCTTGTGAAGAAGGTTTCAAAGGAATATAATATCTGCTGAACATTAAAGATCATATTTTTCTTACGTTCATGAGGAAAAGTTTCTGCTCAGTGCTTTTACAAACTTACTTTGGCCAGCATGTTTTTAAAGAATTAGTCCTGCATTTTTTTTTATTGAAGTTTTTGTTTTCCATAAATGGAAGCCTAACTGCATTCTCTCAATGCAGAGAATTATTTTGATGAAAGATATTCAGCATAAGATCTTAAAAAAAATGATATAATATGTATGTGAATATTTGACTTGTTAATACACTCCTACGTAACTTGGTGTCATAATTTTTTGTACTACCCAGAAGAAAGAAGGTACATATGTATTGTCGTACCAACTGTCTGACAGAAGTAAGCTTTCCCATAAATTTGTTTGCAAGCTGACCACAACATTGAACAGCTATATGATCCCTCGGGGTGGAGAATAATTGCACTACTTAATTATTTTTGAGTTGGTTTTGTTTTGTCCCTTATGAGAAGACCATCTGCTGTAGAGTACTTTACCTTGCCCCGTGATACACTTCAGGACTAATAAAATCAATATAATGCTGTGGTAACAGAGGCTTTCCTAGAATCACTTTTTTTGTACATGAATCACAACTTCCAAGTATTATCAGAGTTTGCATTGTAGTACTCTTTATTTGAAAACAAAAATGAACAAACAGAACATAACCACATCTAAACCAAGTCTCTGTAGATATTTAATGAAACTTAAAATTATATAAAAACTGGTTATTTGATGGTGAGAAAAGCAAATGATCATCAGCAGGGCTAGGGAGTCCACATGCATTTACAGCAAACTCATCATCCATCATCCTGCCATTGTGTTCCTTGGGCCTTTCCTCTGCATCCCTTGTGCAGTCATCTGTGATGAAGTTGTTACTGGACAGACCTTTACCTGATATAGAAATATATAATAAATAGTAAAAGGTTAAGGGAAATGTGATTTTTTTCTTTTAAGTTAGCTCCTCCATACGTATATTAGCTTAACTTTCCAGATCTTCTAAGCATCTTCGTTTTTCTTTCTTTAATTTCATTTTCATTTTCTAATCCCCATCCTCCCCCAGTACAAAATCAGAGATTTTTACTCTCAGATATCTGTCATTTCAGAGATATGAACATAATTTAAAAAGCTTAATTTTTTGAAGCATTTTGTAAACAAGGATGTACATTTTTTTAGAAATGTTTCATATTTTTGGCAATCTGTGGTTTAGATATCCAACAGATAAATGTCAAACTCTTCTCTGCTGCAGTCTCTTGCATCATTCAGTTGCTAGATTATAATGCCCAGACTTGCTAGCTACATACAGTCCACCTCCTCTTTTTGAGTGATGCTTAAATACGTTTGATACATTAAATGTTTTCAGAAAACCTCAACAAGATGAGAAGGAATGTTATGTAGATGGAGTTTTGATGGTTTTGAAATATAGCTTACACTCAATAGCTCAAGATGTGCAGTCATATTAAATCAGTGCTGAAAAGTTACAACTCTAATAAATTGTATTTATGCTAATGGTTGAGTCTGATTTACTGCAGCCATTAAAAGTGAAGAATAGGGGCAATAGTCTCCTTAGAACTGCCATTTTCTCTATTTTCTATTTTATCCTTCCACAGTTCCACAAAATGTGCCAACTCCCTCAAGAGTTCACAGTATAAATGGTTACAGCATTGAGGTCACCTGGGACAAACCTGCTGGGGTCATAGGTGTAATTGAGAAGTACATTTTGAAAGCATATGAAGAGGATGGTCCCAGTGTACCCATCACTATTGCTGAGCTTGCTGACACGAGTATGCTCACAGGTAAATGTTGTTAAGTACCATTTTCTAGGTGTATCTAATAACATGGCATGTTTATACCTCCTTCTGTTGAACTATAAAGTATTGTCTATTTTCATGTATAAAGAGCATATCTACTTGCTCCAAAAGTAATGTCTTCTATTTATTTCCTTGGAAACTGACAGATGCAAAGAGCACAATAGCACTGTTTGATAGAGCAAACTCTCAGCTACAAAACATTATTTGTCCATGCAAGTCCCCACCATAAGCTGTGCATTTTCACCAGCAATAAGGACCTGCATGCTGCAATTGTAAAACTCTGCACCCAGTGGAGGTGACCTGCTGTCACCACTGCAGAAATGCAACATTCACCACCCCACTGTGCTCGCATTCACTGTTTGGTCTCCATAAACATACAGCAAATGTTGATTATTTTTTTTTCACATGAAGGAATTCAATGACATCCCTTTCCTTCATATGCATTTCCATGCCAGACGCCATTTTGTCAGACTGCCCTTATACTGCCATCTGTCACACAGCAACTACTTCTAATGGAATATTGATGGGAATGTTCAACATTTACTGCCATACCACCAATATCTGCCACTGACATTGTGGGCCAGCATAATAAAATAGGAGGCATAACTTTCAGAGAAGCCCTTGCAATACTGTCAGCACCAATGTATATGCAATGTATTGACTTTGAAGAGCAGTAGAAATTAAAATGCATCTAAATACTGAAAACAAGTTCTATTTAGGCTAAAGTCTTACTTTCTTATTTACTCTTATTTTCATTGTATATTTATTCATTGTCTAAAATTAATTATTTAATTCATAAAAACAAAAAAGCTCTAGTGACATAATGCTCAAAGCTAGTGCCTTGCTAAGGCTTGACTTCAGGCAATATAAAAATTGCAGAAAATACCTTAACCTTTCAGTAGTACATTACTGCTGTTTTCCTGAAACCTGAGAAACACGTGTTCAGTGTTTTTACATAAGTATGTATGTTTTGTGTTGTTTTCTGCTGTAATGTAGACATAAATTTTCAAAGCTAACATGCATGTATTTTTTCTTCAGTTGGAATGTTCTTGACTATTTTTTAATATTGTGCTTGCAACACATAAATTGCATTGGCTTTTCATTATTATTGTCATTTGTTTGATGAACTTTTTGTTTGAATACTCTTTATGAGGAAATGTAACATAAATTACATGAATAGAAATTCGAAACCATATGTTAGTGTGTGTTCAATAACAACAGCTAATTTTCAGAACTTAAATTTAGCTTAATTCTTACTGGTATTATGCCATGATTCTATGTTAAAGTTATGAAGAAGTCTACACTGTGCTGGATAGGGAAGAGGTATACACATGCAGATTTCAGGAGAAGAAAGATAAGTCATTCCTTTGTATTATATAGGATATTAAATAGATCCTTCTCTTTTTTTTTTTTTTTTTTTTTTTTTTTTTGGTCCATTATAGCAGGTAGGTGCTGAATAATGCAAAATTAAGTGACCATAAGAACTTAAAAATGACTCTGTTCAACCATTGTCCTCTCTGATAATGTCAGATTGTAGATTTTTGGGAATATGACATAAAGTGAGTCTTGCTGTTAATGTAACTTCAGTTGGTAGTTTGTCTAATTCCTCATCTGGAAGGTGCATCTTCACCACTGTGCATAGTCGTAGTATTATCTTTCTTAACCATTTATGGTTTTGCTTCTCAAGACTTGCTATGGCAGTAAGTTTTCAGATTCAGTTTTGTCTGTGTGAAAGGAGTACTTCCTTTTGTTATTTATAACTGCTGCCTGATATTTCAGAAATGTATTTCCTGGTTTCAGTGTTGTATGAAATATGTAATTCAAACCCTCATGCAGAGGTCAGATCTGAGACAACTGGAAAACTATTTCTGTTAAACCACTGCTCCTGATGGGCATGGTTTTGCCTTTACCCCATTGATTTCAGTGCAGGCTACACAGAGAGATTAGTTTGTGAGCATTAAAAAACGGCTACCCTCAAACATGAGAGATAATGGGGAAAATAAGAAATCTCAAGTGGTGAATTATTAACAGTGTTTTTTGAAAACTGGACAGTTCACCTCCAAGAGCAGATTCACGATGTGTAGATGATGAGCACATAAATTCATTTAAATACAAGCTGAGGACTATCAAGGATGTTTGAGCAAATGTTGGAGAATGTTTACTTAAGCATTCTAGACTCATGTGCTGCTGGACATAACCTGTAAGGCAACTCTATAGTAACAAAGGGTGGTGGTGAGACAGTAAAGACTGCTTCTTTTCATGTGTCATAAATGTGGCAATTGCAGTTTTGCTGCTGGTAACACAGGATAAGGTATGGCATATGGCCAGAAACGTAATCACTATACATTGGTGTAGCACAAGTTCCTGCAAAATTTAATTTTCAATGATGTGTGTTTGATCCATGAGTTTTTATATATAAATTTAAGAGGAAATGAGAAGTAAAAAATCAACATGATCTTTGGCTGGAGTACTGAAAATGCCAAGAGTTTTCTCTCATTATAATTCTAATTGTCATAATTTTCCTATTTTCTTAATTTTCCTCTTTTATTCAACAGTTTGGTTTTTAAACTAAAAAAAAAAAAAAAAAAAAACAAGCTATACTTGGAGAGTATTATGCCATCATGCCTCAAAACTAATTTTGTACATATTTAAGAGTGTTGGCAGTACAGGAGGAAGCAGAAAGAGCTGGAAACAAACAGTTGCTACCCTTACTCTTATATTGTAGCCTGCTGGGTAATCAGCATTTGGAAAACAACACAAATCCTAGAAAACATTCACAGTCACCAAGAGCTGTGAGACTGGTCAGAATGGTAAATGTAATGTGATTTTGTTACCTGATGGTTGGATCTTTGACAAGTTGTACTGCACTACAGGAGAATTCTGCAGTGCAAGGAGTTAAAGAGAAAATTACAAAATGCTTAATCATAGAATCATAGAATGGTTTGGATTGTTTTACGATAACCTACTTCTAACCCCCTGCTACAGGCAGGGTCACCTCCCTCTAGACTGTATTGCTTCCAGCCCCATCCAGCCGGGACTTGAATACTTCCAAGGAAGAGACATTTATAACCTCACTGGGCAACCTGTTCTAATGTCTCAACACTCTCATGGTAAAGTATTCCTTCCTAATATCTAATCTACGTCTAGCCCTCCTTGAGGTACTGGAAGGCTGCTAAAATATCCCCCTAGAACCTAAGCTTCTCCAGGCTGAAGAGACCCAGCTCCATCAGCTTGTCTTCATAGGGGAGAGGTGCTCCAGCCTTCTTTGTGGTCCTCCTCTGGACCCACTCCAACAGCTTGATGTCCTTGTGCTGGGGGCTCCAGAGTTGAACACAGTACAGTATAGAATGCAAAAGACATTGAACAGCAGCGGTCCCAGTATCCATCCATGGGAAGCGCATCTGATTTGCCTTCAACTGGATTTTATGTCACTGATTATAACCTTCTTGGTCCAGCTATGCAGCCAGCTTTCAATTCACTTCACTGTCCACTTATCTGTACTTCGTCAGTTTGTCTGCAAGGGTGCTATGGGAGACAGCGTCAAAATCTATACTAAGGTTGAGATAACATCTATTGCTATCTCTGCATTTATGAAGCTTTTCATCTTATTATAGAAGTCTATCAGGTTGTCATATCAGTTAGGAAAATCTAAATCAAAATGAGCTCTATAATTATTCAGCGGTAATTTCATCTTCTTTTTCATGTGATCCCTTATATCACTGGCTCCCAATATAGCTGGCTGCAAGTTGCCTTCTGTGCTTAGGCAGAGAAGATTGTTTTCAAAAGTTGATTTAAACGTATAGTTTCGTGAGATAGTTACTAACTGGCTGCAGCTGTGGGAAGGTTTAGAGTGTTCAGTCACTTTCCCATGGGTGTCTCATTACATCTAGAAGAGAATGAAGAGGGGATTATTGCTTAGCCTTAAGGCTTGTCTGGTATGTTTTACAAGTTTTACCATCAGAAAATTAATCCAGCAAGGTGATCATTTCTCATCCTTATCAATTAATGCTCAAAATACACACAAACACCCTGCTGTGTGACACAGAAAATAGCTCATGAGAAATAACTTAAGCTTCTCTTTGTGTTCTTCTTGACTCTCAGTGTTTAGATTAGCATTCTCACGCACTCTGTATCATGTGCCATACCTTCTGTTTTCACAAAGGGTTCCTGGTTTAGACACAGTATTCGGATAGAAAATGACATTTGCCTTTACCTGTCCCAGCAAAGATGCCTCTGTTGTCAGGCACTTAAGAGAAATACATTTTATAATTCAAACTGAATACATTTTATAAATCAAAATCATAGCATTCAGGAGATCCAATTACAGGCAATGAAGAACAATAGTGAAAGCTGCAAATGCTAAGATATTCAGCAAAAGAATTCACAGACATTTTGTATTTCCATTAGAGTTGGGGTTTTTTTTCAGTTTCACATGGTTACTGTAGTTCTTTGTACCTATGTCTTTACCACAATAACCAAGTGCCAAAGTTGTGGCTGCACACATGATAATGAGAAAATCATTATCAGTTTATCCTCCAAATGCCCACAGTTGCCATTCCTTCTTCCCCTTGAAATGAGCTTATTATTTTTTTTCACCTTGAAGTCCTTTATGCTTGGCAGTTGACTATCTCAGGAAAAGTTAATTTGATGATTTGATATGGTTAATAAAAGTGATAAGGCTGTGCACTGGCTTTGGAAGGTGGGGGATTTCCTCTCAGAAAAGGAACTCAGGCCTTCCTACCACTGAGTAGGTTTGCCAGTGGGGTAAAGGAAAGCTCACTGCCAGCCTGGAAAATGACCATGTTTAAAGAAAATACTCCGGAGGAGAGCTTCTCACTCCAACTGAAAGGATGAGGGAGACTTCTGCCAGGCCTAAGCTAGCAGTGGATAGTGTCTGTATCTGCCTGGCAAACCCCACTTTATTTTGCGAAGAGGCTTAGAGCAGTAGTTTTTGGGTTGCCTGCAGGCATGCACCATCACCTGCTGCAGGGTTTGGGAGTTAGGGGGCTGCAGGAGCAGCCTAAGGGCCAGGCCCTGCAGTGCCAGATGCAGAGCCCCTCAAGATCTGGGGCACTGGTCAACATGGGCCAGAATATCAGCAACCAAAGCAGGCCACAGCACAGGCTGGTTAGTGCTGGACTGAGGGGGCACAAACCAACTACATGGACGTCTCTCATGGAGATGTCTGCAAAATGCTATTGTCTTTTGGGATTTTACAGAAGGTGTTGTACCAAAATCTTGGTAATGATTAGGGATGTGATGCTTGTTGCTGGTATGTTTTCTACCCATAGGTTTGCAGAGGTTTGTTTTCTTTGTCTCACCCACATATAGGCACATCTCTGTCAGTGGAAGGAGCTAAAGGAGTCTACAGGCATGTACAAGCAGCTGCACCTGAGCCTCTGCTCGGCTCCTTGTTTGACTGCTGCAGCTAATGTAACATAGGGAAGCCAATAGATCTGTCGATGTCCATTAGGTTCCTGTAAATTGTCAGGTGGTGCTTGAGATCCTGGTGACTCTAAATCAGAGTGGCAGGACATAGGTTCTTATCTCTTTTCATTTAGCAGGCTTTAGCAGACTAGCAGCATATTTTTCAATATATGCATTTTTTTAAAGCATGAATGATATTAATATTTTGCATTACTAAGGTTCTAACTTGATTGAGTTTAGACTGAAGTGAATCTTGTTTACAGTCCATTGCTGTTCTATAAATTTATTCATCTGAAATGCAAATTATCTGATCAAATTAGCCTGAAAATTTTATCCAAATTACATCAACACTTACCTACATTCTGATACTTTTACTGACAAAGAAGAAATCAACTTCCTAATGTTTGTGAGAAATAAATGGATTGTTAGTATCTTTTTATAGACAGTTTGCAAAGAGTTAAGAATCTTTCCTTTGCAGACTTTTAAAATTAATCATGAAGTAGAAAATTAGCAACGTCAAAGTTATCTGGGAGCATCAAGAGGAACAAAGTGATAAGTTCTTATAAACCAATTCTTTCTGTGGTTAAGCAGTGTCTGGTGCTAAATGAGACCATTCGGTTATGGTGTTCGGTTATGGCAGATTAAAGCAGCCAGAATTGTTGTGTGTAGTGAAGGAATTTCAGCCTGCCTTGAAATGTTGCAATTTGAATTGCATCTTTGAGACCACTGGAGCTTGTGCTTGGTTGATTAAAAAGAAGGAATTGCTGGGAAAAAGGGAAAGGGATCTTCCAAGTCAGTAACCAAAGCAAACTTCTATGTTCATTTTGATTCAGTCTCTGCTGATGGTAAAAGATGCTTAAAAATGCAGACGTATGTGACAGATTGATGTGCACAGGCTTACAGCTCAGAGAAGGCACACGTACTTTAACAGTTTTTGCTACAATCTGTCAAAAAACACAGTCAGTTGAGGACTTCCTTTTCTGGTCAGTGGACTGTGATTGTGTACTATGGCAATGATGCATCTCAACACACAAGTGACTTTGTTAGACAGATGCTGTATGACCTCGGGCATTCAAGTTGGCTAGATAGTTTAGGTTTGGGGAGAGAGGATTTGGTATGTTTTTGGTTTTTTTTTAGCGGCTCAAAAAAAAGCATTATGGTACAACTATAAAGTAGAATGTTGTTTCAATTGCACAATTTGTATTCTACAATTAGTCCTTATGAAGGTAGAGTCTTAGGGAGGAAATGTAAAAGTCTGGCAAGGAAGAGTCCCTCTGGCAAAAACAAATGGAAATTGTGTGGATAAGTTCTGTGGTTGACTTTGGGAACCTTTATGTTCAATAGCAGAGCAGAATTTTCAGGATTTATATAAAAGTAGTTCCTGGGTATGATTAAAATTATCTAAATTTACCTGTAAAAAAAAATTGAATTAACCTTGCAAAATGTTCTCTTCCACCATCTTGAACAACTGTTTTTTGTTTTATTTTGTGAAAAGAGGAAAATAATTCTAGAATTTGTTACAGCTGTAAGATTAGCCATTTTCTGTGAGTTGTATGTGGGTGAGTGGGCTTTTCAGATTAAACTAACCTCAATTTTTATTTTTATTCTAATATACAGAATAATAGCTCTGAGTTACCACCAGCAAGTGTGCCATCTCTGAAGATTAGGTGATGTTTTGAAGTAACATCCTATACAAGAAGGATAGTATATCAGGGAAGTGAAGATGCTTTTAGCACAAATTTTTAATTAGATGAGGAAATTATTAAAATACCATACTTGTCTTTGAACCTGTTTTTCAGTGTTTGTGAACAGAATACTACCCTCATACCTTAATGGTAAAATAATTATTTTCCTTGATGAAAAATACCACTTTTCCATTCTAAATCTACTGGAATGTTGTGGCAGAACCTTCTAAGTATATGACAACTTGCTTTTCGATATACTGAATATAAGAAATGTCTGTTTTATGGAGAAGTGAAAGGGAGAAGCTTGATATTTACCCTTTTGATATAGTGTCTGCATTATAAAGAATGGGTTGGTTATAAAGATGCGACTCATTCTGACCAGTTAACATATCTGTTTTATTATAAATTCACTGTTGACCCTTTTCTGCTGTCCATGTTGATGTTCTTATCCCTTATCCACAGGAATGAACATTTTTTACTCTGGTAGAATTCTAGCCCCCAACTTCAAATATTGCAAATAATTAAAGATCATTTAAATAAAAGTATAGAAAATTAAATGCTAGTTTTGCATATAAAGTGGGCTTAATGTTCTAGGTGTGATTCCAGATCACTCTTTTAGACTGTTAACTTTACATTCATATTTAACAAATGACATTATTCAGTTTCATGGGGTCACTGTGTCAAAATGTCTGTGTTAGAACTTAAATTTATTTCCAAAGGTTCTTTGAATGGGCAGATAGGAGTGGTGTGTTAGAATGATTTACCATCTCTGATTCCCTGTGTGGATTTTAAGGCTAGGAACATAGTCTGTGGTGTAAATTCTAAGTCTGGGTGGATTCAACTGCTCTGGAGTGGCAGATGGAATGAATGGAACTCACATCTCAAATGCGGGAGTCTGACCCTCTTATTAAATATTGATGGTCCCTCTAATTCTATTTCCTGATCAAGGTGACAGTTTATCTACCTCTCTCCTGCTAACAATGCTAGAATACGTGGCCAAAAGTTGCTCTGTTAGCATCCCATATTGGAAAGCCCAGAAGACTGTTTAGCAGATCATCAGTTGTTGGTTTATAGACAAGGGATGTCAATCTACATGTGTGCAAATGGAGGAGTCTGGAAAAGTTTTTTAAAAGCTGTCAGCTGTCTTCATTGGATTATAGGCTATTTTTTATTGCAAAATGTATTTTGCTGGGCTATAAATTACTTCACGTGTAACAGTGTGATCTTTGCTATGGGACTGCTGACTTTGTACTCTAAGATAGTCAGGCACTGGGTGTAAATTTCACTGCCTGACTAAAAGTGCAGAGGAAAAGAGTGGGTAATGAGAGCAGAGCAGCCAGTTCTTTAATTGAATTAAAAGCCGGGTGACACCAATGCAGACACCTGTCCAATTACAGGCAGGCCAAGGTGTTTACCATTGCTGTACAAGCGATTTGAAGATGACAGAAATCTTTCCGCCCACAGATTAACATAATGAAGGAGAACAGATTACGGTGGATGCTGGCCAAACAGATAGGTTGGCAGCTGAGGAAAAGTAGTTTTGCTGAAGTATGTTAATAAAATCTGTGTTTTCTATTGCCTACCTATGCAGCGCATCTGTTTCTTTGCTGAGAAAAAGTAGTGCAATTGTACATGTGAAGGAAAGATATGAATTAGAAGATGAACAAAGTGTATTTTTAGTTGCAGTTTTGGCTGTAAATGTTTTTTTTTTTTTTAACAACAGATACTTTCTGCTGCAGAAAGGTTGTTTTATTTTTTCAAATTCTTGCTGTCCTTCATAAACCTACTTACAATAATGTACACTCTGTTGCATTGGAGATGCTTAATATGCTTCATATAAAACCTTTCTACTTTGTCTAAAGTAAAAACCATGACCAAACAACCCAATCCAAACCTTCTACAGCTATGAACATCTTACTGGATATGTGAGTGTGACTCTCAGTGCCTGAAGCCATTGATGACCCCACAGAATGTCTTCCATCACAAAATGCAAGGAGCATTAATTCACTGCTTCATAAGAAAAGAATGCTCTAAGTACTAAATGTACAGATAAAACTAAATTGCTTCCTAATGCACAGCAGAGTGAATAGAGGGATAGCATATGCTCTATACCATGGTCCTCTAACCAAGAACCGGCAAATGTCACAGAGGATTTGGTTTCTGCATGTGTTTATTTGCTGAAGGTAGAAAAAGTACCCTAACTTTCCCATGTTTAACTTTCAGTGATCTAGAAATAAGTGTTTTCTGTTGTCTAATGCAGGAAAAAAAAAAAAAGAAAATGACATTTATCTGCTGGAGAATTTCTATAGATACCAGTATTGCTGCTTTACAGGGATACTGACATTTTGAAACATGATTTTCTTTTTTATGCATATTGAATGCCCTTAAAAAATGTCTTTTGTCACAGACAGATTACAAACGCATTTGCTTGGGTAGGGGCTGACACAACATTCTCTTTCTTCCATGTAGTATTTACACTAGATAATAAGATGGCAGTGCAGTTTTTCTCTGCCAACATGGGATTTGCAAAATCAAAGCTATTACCAGAGAGTTGATCCTGTTCAACTGGTTTCAGTTTAACACAGCTACTGTGGCGTGAGTGCTGCTACTTCTGATTATCTCTTCATACATAAGAACAGAACTTCAGAAAATTGAAATACATCTCATTTACCATGCTGGTCTTTGAAGTCTTTGGATAATTCCAATATAAGATGCAAAAACAACTAGTTCAATAAAAGCTAACATTGTTTCCATGTGTCTGCATGTATTAATGAACACTATAAAAATAATAGACTTACTTTGACTATTCCACTCAGAAAATAAGTATGTTGTAACCATAAACTTCCAGTACCCAATTCTCCAGTTCTGTGGGTTTTTTTTTTTGTTGTTTTTGTTTTTTTTTTTTTTTTTGTGTCTGTAAAGTTCTTATGTGAGAACAGAGATTTTCTGCTGAAGTTGCTTTGCATTCTGTGTAGTAACTCAAGTAAGAGTAGCATAAATGACAGGTTTTTTTTCATACCTGTTTGTGTATGCATAATGCTGGCAAGTTTTTCAATTTTGTACCATGAGAGGTTTGGCAAAGAATTATGTTTTCTAATGTTCTGCTGTTTCATAGTTTGGAATAAAGCGTGACATGATCTGACCATCTTTTAAATTATTTTTCATTCAATATTAGTTTATTGTTGAGTCTGTTTTCAAATGGGAACTGCTGACATTTCTCAAAATGGCTGTAAACCAATTTTTTTTTTTTTCACACAATCCATCTGCATATTTCTGTTGAAAATATTTTGTAACTTCCTGACCAATTTGTTATATCCACTGCAAGCTGTCGATATATATGTGGCAGTCCCTCAACTTTTCTTCTCTAACACAAGCAGAACCCAAAAAAGACAAGTTTACAAATATTTTTTTCTTGTAAATCCCTAAGTACTGTGTCATCTGAATTATGTTACAATAGTAGCAAGCATATGGGTTATATTCTGCCAACGAAGTGATGAAACACAAGTGGGATGTTTCATATAAAAAAAGAGATTTAAGTTTATAGATGAATAAGTAGGGGCAACATTGGAGAGGAAACTTTAAAATGATTGTTCTGAGAGACTGAACATTCCTTGAAAAGTCAACATGTAATAACTGGAGAAAAAGAAAAAAGAAAGAAAAGATAAACTGGGGACTAGGAATAAAGCCTCAAATTTGTTGTCGTGGCTAGAATAAAATATGCAACTCAATCTTGATGTGGCTTGTGTTATGGTGAAAATAAGTAACGGAACTTAGCTGTGTGATAAATATTAAGAATGCAATAAAACGTCGCTTTTAATTTGGTTTACAGATTTTGTTGTGGCATGATATGAACGAAACCTTAAAACCTTTTTTCTTTTCCACCTCTGTGTAAGTATGTAATCAGTCTGTACACTGTACCTGCATAACACCTTGCTTTCTTCTGTTGTAGGTGTATTGACAGGCTTGCGTCCCTTCACAAACTATGCTGTAACCCTAACCGCTTGCACTTTGGCTGGCTGTACTGAGAGCTTGCATGCATTGAACATCTCCACTCCACAAGAAGGTAAAGTAATTTCAAAGGTCTTGACTTCCACATTTCAGTCATGAATAATAAAACAGGAGAAGAGCTAAATGCTGCAAAGCCATTTGCTGGAAAACCCCAACCTAATTTGATGACAAAGTGCATTGCCAGACCATAATTGCTCCATTTTTTGGGGGGGTGCGAAAATGAATCAAACTCCATACCCTTTAATGACATGCATCTTTAATAGCTGTAATGCAGATTAATGGGCTTTTTAATTGCTGTTACATTGTTCATGCAAGAGCCTTGTCATTAATATGAAGCATCTGAAAGATTAATGAAAGCTTCCTCATTTTACTATGGCTCAGAAGTAAATCTAGAGACAGTCTGACTAAAAAGAATTGATTGTATGGCACAGTATGAAATTGAGAATCAAACGGTTGATTTCCATGGTTTCTTTTAACTGCTAAACACCAGCAATATGCAACAATTATTTTAGTATGATGAAATCTCTAAATGCCAATTGAGTTATTTATTAATCGCTGTTCAGATTTTCCCTTTTCTAAACTCCTTTACATGTTGTTGGGCTCCAACTTAAAGGTTGTGAGTGTAAATGAATGATTTTTTAAGCTTACGCTAAGAACTAGAGCAGGAAGAAAGAGAAAATAATGCTATGGTTCTGGCTTTAGAGACTAGCCTGGTAATAATACACATCAATTACAGGAGCAAATGTTCCCAAAAGAGCTCAATTCTCAATTAAACATTAAGTCCAACTCTCATCCTTCTCCTGGTTCCATCATTCTGAAGCCATGTTAATCCAGTTAAAGTCAGTAACTCCAACTTTGCACCAGTAGAATAATAAAGGCTTGGACTTAAATCTATAGGAAAAGTTTCATATTCCATAAAGTGGAGTAGTTTTCAAAATTTCCTCTCTCCCACATTCCTATCTACTAACTGTAACAGTGATGTATTTTTAAAAAGGCTCTTAGTTTTATTTTCTCCTAGAAACAAGATAATAACAAGATACCAATAAATCAAATAAAATTTTAAAATGAAGTTGTGTGAATTCAATCATAATTATCAGAAGATTGCTAGATTGCTGTACTACTGCTAGAGCAGGTATTTGTGGATGGTGCTGTCCTGATGAGGACGGTTCTGAGGATTCCTGTCTAATATGTCTGGAACACGCTTTTGATGTGAACGTGCTGAAAACTGCCAGCAGCAACATTACGATCAAAACACAGCATCACCTCTTGGAAGTTCTACATAAACGGCCTGAGTTTGTCAGCTGGTATTAGCCATGAAAATGCGTAGCCTCTGATAGCCAAACAATTAATGTACCGTGTGACATTAACATGAAATACAGCATTGAACATTTCTTTCTAGAATAATAAAGTAATTTAAGAAGTCTGTCTGTCTTGTTGTCTCAGCTTAGTGAGCATTCTTGGTAAAGAAGGAATTCTGTGTTTCAGAAAACATTCAGTGTTTTCAGATGTGCTGTCATATTAGGAAGGTTTAGGCAAGAATAGATTTTTTTTTTTTTTTCCCCAGAGATCAAATAAAGCCATGGGGAACATGTGCTTCATCCCTCAGAAGAATTGAACAAAAAGTCAATGTGCGGAGTTTCTATTTATGGACACTCTTGTTGCATGCTCTTAGTAACAATAAATTGATGATACAGAAGACAGACACCATATCACACCCTCCAGCTATCCCTGTTTCCCTATTGAAACATTCATTTCTTTATAATGTTTTCACATTGCCAGCCACTTCTAGTTATTGTTTTAAATTGCTAGCACAGAGCTTGTAATTTACAAGATATTCCTTCCAGGCTGAGGCCCAAATTCTGTTCCTCTTGCGATATTCAGTGGGATTGCTTGTGCTTCTAAAACATAACTCACTGAAATGGCGAGAGAACTCAACTTTTAATTATTATCCATTGCCAACTTCCAGTATGTTACATACGTAAAATCTGTGCTAAACAAACATTATTAAGTGTATTGAATTATGAAAAGCATGAAAGAAGGAGTACTGCACAAAAATAGTACATCTGCATTTGTGATTGGAAAAATGGACCACTTTTTGGATATGAATAACAAGCATGAAGAGAAAATCATTTGTATCAAAAAAAAGGCTGCCCTAAAATTATATGCCCTTCCACGCACTCAGTGTTATTTACCTGGATAGATACAGAAGCAAGATTACTTTTCTAAAAAGTAAAGAGTGTATCTTCATCTTTCATAGAACTTTGTGTTCACTAGGACACCTCACAGATTATAGGAACATTCTCAAAATGTTCATACTTTGCAAGCATGAAATCTCACCAGAAGTGTTCACTTCATGAAAAAAACCTTTCTGGTTGCCATTGTTCATTGAAATAATTTCCAATTTGTAGAAAGCTAAAAATACTGTTATACATTAGACCTGAAGCAATTTTATATTTGTTTTCTGAATTATCTTTTTGAAATCTTAGGAGCAGGGCGAAGACTCCTTTCTCTTTCTCGGTTTTTCTTGCCCCCCACAGTAAGATAAGGTATATGATACAGTGTGCAGTATTATATCATTAATATAAATGTACTTTTTTCACCAGCCCCTGAAGATGTGCAGTTACCCACAGCGACAACCTTTCCCACATCCTTGCTGATGGGCTGGAGTCCTCCAAAAACACCAAATGGTATTATTACACAATATACTTTATATATGAATGGAGTACCAATTTATTTTGGAAATGGGACCAGATGTGTTGTAAAAGGTAAGTAGCATATGAGATGGGTATCTTATCGTTTCTTTGAATAATTGTATAGCAGATCCCTTACTATTTTGCATTAGTGACTGTTTTAGTCTTGCTTTTGGATTCTATAATTCATTACTTAGATTCAGCTGTGCTGATTTGCATGTTTGATAAGACAAAGTTCAAATTGCGAACTAGTTGTATGCCATCCCTGAGTTTACCTTGTTTAGGGAGTCTACTGGTGTCATTCCTGATGAGGGTGGAGGAAGCCAGAAACTAGGTTAGGATATTTAAAACATTTGGACTGAATTATGAGGTTAACTGTCTGCTACCATGATAGTAGTGACAAGGGGAATGTTTTTTTGTATGTTGTTAAGCCTCAAGATGTTTTCTTCTTTGGCTGAAAATACGCATTTCCTCTGCTCGTATATGGACTCTGGTAGTTAGACACTTGTTCATCCTTCCTGGAGGTCTTTTGTGAACAGCAGCACTGCTATTTCTGGTTGGAAGTGACCAAACACTCTGAAAGAGTATTACCTGTTGAAATTAAAGCATTTCAGATGAAATAGAAAAATAAAATGAGCTGTTAGTACTTAAAGCCCGGAGGGTTTAATTTGTTAGAGAATCTTTCATAGAACTCCACGGTGACTTAACAAAGATTAATAATGCCATGAAGTATCTAAATCCTGTTCTGTTATCCTCTTTTGCAGGATCTATGTTGTCTTTTTGGCAGCTTTATAACTTTTTAGTTTCATAGCATTCAGCTCTCAAAACAAGTAAACTGTAAGCCAGTGGAGACAAGATGCATACTACAGGTTTAATTTTTTTTTCCCACTGTCTTCCTTCAATTTTCTTAATTAGAAAACCATTATGCTGTTGTTCTGAACTGCCCAAACTTCCTTGTTAAAAGCCTTAACTAAATAATCCATTTACAGTAGTTATATCAGCTCTCTGGAAGCTATTTTGCAGTATAATGAAGCAGCATGTTAATCTGCTTACCTATTTTAAAATAGTTATAATTTTATTATGTATCCAAATTATTTGTTCAGATATTGTTTATACCATATGCACACCAACAGAACTGGAAGTACCATAGCAAAATGTAAATGCTGGAGCCATCAGAATGTTATATAGTAATAGGTACTAGCAAAGCAAAAACATTTCCTATTGGACAACTCAGGGGAAAAAAAAATAAAGTATCAAGATCCTACTTTCTTTTGAATGTGAGGCCTTAAAGTTCAAAGCCATTTCTGCATCTTGAGTTAGTATAAAACATATTTAAAAATTCATATAGTTCAAATTTCTTTGCCTTGCACAGACCATAAGCTGCTGGTGTGGTGGGTCAGTTCTGACACTGAAAAATGAATCCAGTTAGAGAACGTCCTGAAGGCTGTTGATGATCGCTGTAATAAATAGTGCACACTTTAAGTCAAACTTTTTCATTCTGTATTCAAAGGTAATGGATTTTTCGTAACCATAGTAACCTTAGAGTATTTCTGGATAAATACATGAGGTATATACATTCTGGTTTTATTTTTGAATATAAACTACCACATTATGTATTACTAATAATATGAAAAATAGGATATAGGTTAGCATAATGACAGCTCAAACTAGTACACATTTTTCTTCTGCAAAAAAATAAATATTTATCAAAAGTATAGGTTCAATTAATTTCCCCCCTATTCTCCCCAGTTTTCTGGTATTCTTGTAGTGCCATTTATCTTTTTCTCACGATCTCCATTAATCTCCTATTGCCATCCCATAATGCTGTTCTTAAGAATTTTGAATTTCATCCCAGGTATTTTTACTGGTGTGTTAATCCCTAACTGGTTGTAAATTGGAAATGAATGAAAAATGTCTGGGGAGGAGTGGTCACCATAATATGTTTTATTCAGTTGGTTTTTAGCTCAGTTCTGATTGTGTTCTGGCCCAGTACTAACATCAACGCTTGTTGGTAGAGATTACAGTCATGTAACTTTTCTATTCGTCCTTCAAAAATTTGGAAAGGGTGAATTAAATTTCTGATTTCTGATGTCTTATGTCTAAGTCTTGGAAGATCACATGGAGATTTTTTAGCTATATCAGGTTATATTCAGCTGAACTAATTTAAGGAAAAGTGATCTTGTTCATAAACTTCTTAGAGCAGCTTTTGTTGCTTGTGTTCAGAAATGATTTATATTTTTCTATAGTGGTCTTGATGTTTTTGACCCTATTGTGCATTTTATAACTTTAATTATTGCAGCAGCCTTTTTACAGCCATCATCTCCAGCTTCTCCAGGAAGTGCAAGTCGCTCTGAGCTGAAATCCCAGCTTTTCCCCCAGTATACCAGTGTTCAGTAGGATACAAATTCTTTCCATCTGTATTCCAGCTCCTCACCCAGTTTTGCGGTATCTCAGTGCTTACAGAGCTTCACTGTTTTACTTTTCTTAAATTAAAAAAAAAAAAAAGCTAAGAAATCAGGTCATGTTGCCTTGCGCAGTACTGCACAGGAGCCACTCTTGCCCCCTGTTACAGACATGGCATAGAGATCAGACTGTTTGCTTTGGATCCATTTTATTTAGCTGCCAGTTTCTCACTCTGCCTGAGGGGGAAGAAGTGATCTGAGCTAGCATACAGGGATTTGGGTCACTAGAAATCTCAGTCACTCTGAATCAGGTCTGTTTAAAATCTTGCTTAGATCTGTAAGTATTTTTAAGTTGAACCACTTCCTGTTAGAGCCCAAGATTTTCTTTATTACAGGCTAGTGGTAAAAGAGGTATAAAATAGGTATGAATTTTTTTTTCTTATTTCTCTAATGGTTGTAATTTAAAACAAAAAAAATGGGGTTTTTGACTTTCCACTGTCATACATGGTGTTTTCCAACCTTTTATCTTTCAGCATTTGTGCTAGTGATGTTCATGACTTACAGCATAATGTTACTGACCCTAAACTGAGAGACAAAGTTCATTCTCTCTGACATCTGTTTCCCATTCATTCAACAAAATGATTTTTCTAATTTAATAACTACACAAATGAGTTCCTGACCACTTGTCAATCCAGAAAGTCATAAATTCTCTCACTGTTTTTTGAAGTGCTGTATGAATTGATAAGTTTTATTTATTTGGATCTCTTTTTGGGAGAGATCAGTTCTGCCTAAAAATTGAAATTTCACTGACTTTCACTTTAACCTATGAAAGTGTAATTGCTTTAGGCCCATCCTGGTTAATCCATAACTTGAGAAGGGATATGTGTTTTCAACACTGTGATTGCAAATATATTGTTAGCTGAGTTTCTGGTCATGACAGTTGTTGAGGGCTTGAAATACTCATTGATTTTCATGGAAATTCAAGTGTTTCTTTTCTCTAGGGATTGAGCTGTAATTAAAAAGGAAGCCTTTTAAAAGCACATATGGCAAATGTACACTTCACCATGTTGAACAGGGGCATCCATTAGGCATCCATCATCCATTAATGCCTTTAAGTATTTTCCCTATATTGACAAGTTCAGTTTCTGTGTTGTTAGTAATAAAGTACTGAAATGAAGGTAGCCCCTGATCTCCTTTATTAACTAGTTGTCTTCATTTTTTCTGCTTTTGCCTTATGTAGTAGACTTTAGGCTTTCCCTGCAATTCGGGATATGAAAGCAGCATCCTGATTGCATACCACTTTCTCATGCAGTCTGGGTGCTGCTTTCATATCCTGAATTGCAGTGAAGGCCTAAAGTCTCTTGCCAGTCTCTTGCCCGTAGAAGCCTCCATAGATCTCCAGGTGGAATTTAGGCTGTGTGAATCCAGGCTTCTGTTTTCATACTTTCAGCTCTTTTGTCTGAAAGAGAATCACAGCAAGCATCTGCTCTCCAGTCGTACATACCCGTCTATTCATGGAGATGACCTAGCAGCTTTAAGGAGATGGAGCATCATTTAGATCTTTCAAAAACTTTTGATTTTAGGAAACACTGAGTGTTGTTGTTGTTGTTGTTTTTTCCTCCCCTGTGGAGAAGAAAATATGTTTCTCTGATCCATTCACACACTTACAAACAAAACTGAATTTTCTGCTTTGAGCTGTGGGGGTTTCTTAACATAATGCTTTTTAATATTCATGCAAAGTATTCTGTATTCTTTTTTTTTTTTTTTCAGTTGATCTCAAAAAACTCCTTCCTTCTTAGATAAAAGAAAAAACAGGGAGAGTTTTATACTGAAAAGTTAGAGATGGCAGTGGATTGTATGGTGGAGCCAATAACATCTAAATGCAGAAAGCTTTAGTAATAAGCAGAAATAGCAATGACAAAATATGACTCAAGCATCGATTTCGGGTTGGTGGAAATTGAATTGCTGAAAAACTTCAGAAAAAATATTACTGTCAAAATATTCCTCTACTCTTAAATGTTGCACGTTTGCTAGAGTAGGATAAAGTTTACATTATTTAACTGATTTATGAGTAAAAACGACTTTGTAGATACCTTTATAAAATGAAACAACAAAATAAAAGGATGAATTTGTCTTTGCATGGAGCTTGGAATTGAGGATGTACATTTCTGCATTTTCTGCAGTACTGGATTTTTGACAATGTTAACAAATTGTGTTCATATAATTTCCCTAGTAGATTCTAATGGTTCTCATCATGAATCTTTAAAGAGAAGATATTCTTATTAACACACAGCTGTATGAAACTAATTTTTCTCTGCCAACCTGAAAGGAATGTTTTTAGTATTTCTGTGTTTCAAAGGTAGATCTTCAGCTAAGTTAAAGCAATATAGAGATTCCTTACACTGCATCCCCAAGAGTTTAGAAAGCATTTTGATGACTATGACAGACTAATTTGTAGTGGATTTCTGGGCAAAATATTAATGACACCTTGGAAATAGTGGGAAAATTAAGACTTTACAAATGAGTCTGAGACGACAAATTAAACTTTAGCTTATTCAAATTGTTACTTCTCCTGAATGTGGAGATGCTGATCGTACAAAACCAGTATAGAAAGGAAGAGGCAGATGTTTGACATCTGATAAAAGAAGACTTAGCAAGTCTGAACATGAAAAATGAGAGAATCCCCAATTAGTGCCTGTATTTTTTTGTGTTACTCTAAGTCTTTAGTAATTGTAGTAAATATGGTATAGTAAATGCACACTTACTGTATTTTTGTGAAAAATTATCATTCTTTGGTCCCTTTTTTCCATATGATTATTGCTTGTTTTAAGTGAAAGTCTATGATAATATAAGCAAAATTGGTATCATTTACATTTTATTAATTGTAAAGTAAAGCAGTTTGAGTAAGAGAGAATGCATGGTATTGTATGTAAGGTATAGGAGCGAGGAGCAATAATAATGCAAAAGATAATACTTAGGCCAAGATACTGTTCTCACAGATACTTTTCAAATAGTTCTGAGGTACAGAAATATTTAAAAACAGCAATTTCCAACCCTAAGGATTTTTATTCATTTGTTTTAGTTGCTGCTCAAAGGTGAAAGAGGCAGCTTTTGCCTTAAAGGACAAACAACAGAAAAATTCTGTAGTCCTCCAGCATGAGCTTATTCCCATCTTCTAGGTTGCACTGAAATATGTATAAATAGCAAGTGAAGCAATTCTCAGTTTTTGGAAAGAGCACTGTGCTATCCAGTACAACATTGGTGCCGGATTTATGTATATTCTAACTTGGAATTTCACAATTTCGATTTATTTAACACTACTGTGGGTAATGAAAGTATTCATCTCTTCACAGCTAGAATGCGTTATCTGAAATGTCTTGCATGTAACCCAGTGAGATATGACATGGTGCCTCTTATTTGCATGTTCTTGCTACAGTTCCTGGCCCATTGCTTTACATGATACGCAGGTGGTAAGGCAGGCAGAAAGTATGATGTTTTACAGAATGGCAAACAAAAAAAATGCCTCCTGCGAGATTTATTCTGGCCAAAGTGTGCTTTCAGTTAACATATTGGTGAAGCTAGTATTACAGAGTAGAGCACGTTGGTCTTACAGATGAAGCTGCTTTCCTCTAGAAGTTTTAGGTGTATAAGAAAGTACATTTGATACACCTGAACTGGCAACACTGACATTGCCAGTGACCGGACCAGTACTATCATAATTAATTCTGCAGACCCAGAATGCAGATTCAGCAGGCACAAAACCAAAGGGCAAATGGGCTGTCTGGCATCCTTATATTTCAGCTTTAGACAGACGGATCTGGTGCGCTCATTGGACTTAATAATACTGATCTGGGGAATTTAGAAGAGGGGTGTTGGGGTAAGGGTAAAAGCATTATGTTTATTTGTAGCAGCTCTGTTGTATCATTGTCTATTGCAATGCATTAGTGCAGTGTTAAATAAAATCTGCTTATTTAAAATCCTTTTAAATAGTGTTTAAATATTTCCTGCTGATACAATCTGCTAAAGTAGTTATCCTTGCTGCAGATTTCAGTTAACCTTGTCGCAGATATTAAGCCCGAAGCTACACAGACTTTTAGGGACCTTGATTATAGAGCAAAACCTAATGGTGTCATTATAAAGCCACAGCTGGACAAGCTTCTGGAGTCCTTGTCCTTTGATCAGATTTGGGCAACAGCAAGCCAGGAGAAAACTCACGCTAACCCTGCTGGAATTACTGAGCTCTCAGGTTGCTCAAGTACCACTTTCTAAAAATTAAAATACAACACAAATTATAAAATGAGAACGACTGGTACCTCAGATTATTTTCCAGATTTTCCAGATGCTGTAGCCAGTAAAAAAAGGATTTTTAGAACATCCCAGAGCCAATATGCATTCTTAAGAAATAGTTTAGAAACAAAGCCTGAATTTCAAAACAGTGAGTCTTTATCATTTGTTTCCTATTTCTGTTATAGGCACATTTTGTTTGTTTATTGCATGTACTTTTGTGAGTTTTGCTTGAAAGAGTGGTAAAGTGACTGAAGGAACTGGGGCTGTTAAGTGTGGGGAAAAGGAGGCTGAGGGGAGACTTTATTGCTCTCTTCAAATATCTGAAAGGCACTTACAGCAAGAGCAGGGCTGGTCTCTTCTCACTGGTGACAAGTGGCAGGACAAGGGGAAATGGCCTTAAGTTGCACCAGGGTAAGTTTTGGTTGGATATCAGGAAAAAACTTCTTTACAGAAAGGGTTGTTAAACACTGGAATAGGCTTCCCAGGGGACTGGTTGAGTCACCCCTGGATGTGTTTAAAGCCATTCAGATGTGGTGCTCAAGGGACATGATTTAGCGGAGGGCTGTTAGTCAGGGTAGTGTAGTTAAGTTGTGGTTGGACTTGATGATCTTTAAGATCTTCTCCAACCTGAGCAATTCTATTGCTGACAGAAGACTGTGTAGAACAAATGGACCTGGGGGTATTGATTGATGCTCAGCTGAACACGAGCCAGCAGTGTGCCCAGGTGGCCAAGAAGGCCAATGGCAGCTTGGTTTGCATCAGAAACAGCGTTGCCAGCAGGAACAGGGAAGTGATTGTCCCCCTGTACTCAGCACTGGTGAGGCCACACCTCACCAGTTTTGGGCCCCTTGCTGAAAGAAAGATGTTGAGGCTCTGGAGCGGGTTCAAAGAAGGGCAACAGTGCTGGTGAGGAGTCTGGAGCACAGCTGAGCAGAGCTGGGAGCGGCTGAGGGAGCTGGGAATGTTCAGTCTGGAGAAGAGGAAGCTCAGGGAGACCTCATTGCTCTCTGTAACTACCTGAAGGGAGGTTATAGTGAGCTGGGGATCGTCCTCTTCTCTTGTAACTAGTTATAGGACTAGCAGGAATGGATTCAGGCTGTGCCAGGGAAGATTCAGGCTGGACATTAGGAAATACTACTTCTCTGAAAGAATGGTCAGGCACTATAATAGGCTGCCCAGGGAGGTGGTGGAGTCACCGAACCTGGAGGTGTTCAAGGAATGTTTGGACGTTGTGTTGAGGGACATGTTTTAGTGAGAACTATTGGTGGATGGTTGGATCGGATGATCTTATAGGTCTTTTACAGCCTGTGCAATTCTATGATTCTATGATTCAAAGTTAATTGTCAGAATTAGACGTATGTTAGTTTCTAGATCCTTTTCTTCCCATTTGTAGGTGCGTGATCAACAGAATTAAAGATCTTATCAGAAGACACAGATATATATATATGGAGAAGGGCAGATTTAAATCAAGTGTTTGTTGAGTACAATTTTTAAAAATTAAGTATATTTGTTGTTGTTGTTTTTTTTTAGCAAGTGCAAGAGTTTACTATTCTATACTATACTATAACACATATTGTCATCTTGGATGTATTCTGCATTGCCATGTTGATTTGCAGGTCTTCTCCAAGACTTCACTTCTGCAGTCAGCAGCAAATACGTGTTTCACCACTTTTATTTTGTTCTAATACCGCCTGTGTGATTCTTTCTTGGGCTAACTGGCCCAGTATTATGCATATCATTCATCTTTCCTTGGGTTTTCTGAAAGGTGTAATTTATTTCTCTGCATTCCACTTATTCAGTGGGTAATGTGTGGCTCTATAATGTAGTATGATTTCTTTTTCTGAGCAGTTGTCGTACAGTGACTATGATTTCCAATTAGACACTGAGAGATCTTAGATTTCTAAGAACTTGATTATACATTCGTGGCCAGGTTGTGCTCATAGCTTGAAACACTTCTTGTGGTATCTTATTTTCTGATGCATGTGTGGTAATTGTGGTTTGTCTGAAGCTAATTAAAGGGTAGTGAAGAATTCTGTTTTCAGTTTTGCTGATAAAATGGAAACATGGACAGATTAAGTTTAGGTGAAGATTTCATTCAATCGCAATTTTGTTAAGAACCTTAGAAAAGCATCAGAATCTGTACGAGGTTTTATGTCCAATTTAAAACCGTATGATTATAGATGAAGAAAATATTTCTACTGTCCTAAATTTTTTTGCCAGAATCTTTCTCACACCTTTGTTAAACGGTTTATGCTTAATTTTAGCTAATGCTCACCTCATGTAAATAAAGATCTAATACCTCTTGCGGAGATGGACTAAGGCCAAGTGTACTCTTCTCTCTTGATATCCATTCATATGCATGTAACTCACCTTTAATTTGATAGGTATGGAAAGATTGGGGCATTTTGATATTATGAAGCTTTTCTCTGTGATTTTCTTGATGCCATGGAAAACCTACTTGCATTTTTCCTCACTTATTTAGAACCATGTGGTCCTGAACTGCAATGGAATTGTGTATTTCAGATAAATACCTTCTTTCATGCAGCTACTGCAGACTCTGTTAGTTTATCAGCTGCAATAATTATTCTGTCTGAACAGAATGTGCTTTGTTCTTTAGCATTCCCGAGACACAGATTCTTCTCTCTATATCCATTATGTCCCAACTTTTCAGTAGCACTGGTGGGACATTAAGAAATGATGACAAAGTCTAGGCAGGTAGCACTGCAGTAATGCTTTTGGAGGATCCCCAGCAAGGGGTTCCTCTTTTCCTTGGTTCTAGAAAGTGCATGCTCATGAGGGTAGTCAGTAATTATCCATTACTTAGATAATTTTACCAAGTTGGCTATTGAAAAACCAGAAAGCTATAGCTAGAAAATTTTATGAGAAATAAATCTTTTTGATTTGCACATGTTTCGGATTTGTTCTTTTAATTAATCCGAGAGCGTCTTCTGTACAACTGATGGTTCAAAGTTGCTTCACTGATTAATGTTGTCTTCTGTTATTGTAGGTTCAGACCTTCCTGGGTATTTTTCATGCTTCACAAGTTGTCTTTTGTATGTGAATGATGGAAGTGCGTGTGTTACAAAGCCACAAAGGAGTTGGACATAAGTCTGACTTAAATAGAAGTTGATGGTTTGAATGTTTGCAGGTGGATTCCTGTTGTTTTTGTTGTTGTTTTTTTTTTCCTACAAAGTCTGTGCTCCTGTCCTCCTAAATTAGAAGAATATTTAAGGTGTAAATCATCCCATGAAAGGCAATCTAGAATACTTCCTCTCCTGTTCAGTCACTGTTAGAAATCTAACTGAGGTTTCTACACTGATCACCTAAATTGTTTACATAAAGCTTAATAGCCTTTTAGTCAGTACTGAACTCCATCATCTTTCCACTAGTCTTTCATGAAATATTGTATTTTTATGACAATCTATTTGAATGAATGATTGAAGTATTTTACATAGGTTTTAGTTAGACTTGAAAAGCTGCTGGGAATTTTCTCTTATTTTCTCTTTCTTTTCTTGTTGTTTTTAATTGAGTAGAGTAACAAGTGAAGGTTATGTACACCAAGATCCTATATTACAGATGCACATTTATGTCCAATTTGCAGTATATTTTTTTGTTTGTTTGCTTGTTTGTTGCATTCCTAGGGGTAGTTATGGCTACATGAAAATAAGCATTTCTAATTTAAAAATAGTTCTGTTCAATCATTTTGTTAAGGAGAGATTGCTCAAAAAATAAATTATTATCATACTGATGATAATACATAATATACTGTCTGTATTTGGTATTTGGAAATACATTGTTAGCATTTTCTAGCTTTAATTTGTGATTTAATCAATTTGTGATTGATTTGTGATCAAACTTAATTAAGTTTCTGTGTTCTTTCTGTGAGCATTTCTGGTTTCCATCAAAGGGGATGCATGAATTTATAGAATTTTACAGAAATATATTGGAGGATTTTTTTTTAATATTTTGATTTTAAAAATTTTCTAGTCAGTATAATTCTGAGTGTTTGGAACCAGTACTGAATAGATAGCAGAGGCAGCTAAGACACAGCATGTGTTAAATATATGTATTACTAATAGAAAAGACATGCAAGATCTCAATATCAAGATTTCATTGTGATATCGTGAGTTATATACTATATATTTCTGTGGTTCAAACTAATACATGATAATAAATTGTTCTGTAAAAATGATAAAATGGAAGTCCCTTATTTGGAAGTTTGTCTGCATGTGTGGAAATTCTGCCAACAGTTGAATGCCTTCTTGTTAAAACAGTGGATGATTAGATTTGCATCCCCTCTGTTGGTAGATTTATTCAATGGAAATGGTATTTGGAAATGACTAAAGAATAGGACTTATTGGAAGATTCCAGGTCCGTATTATGGAATTGCTTGTCTGTCCAGGATGATTGGCTAGACTGAGGGAGTTCATAGAAAGGATACATAAGTGGTGAAATCTTCTCCAATCTGTTCTAGGAGAAATGTAATAACTTAAGGAAATTATCACTTGAAAGTAGCCCACGTTGCTATAGAATGTCAATAGCTTCCTTCTGAAAGTGAAATTTCATACTGACTTCTTGGAGTTTGTTTATGCTTAATTTGAGTATTGTTGCCTGTTTTCTGATGAAGGAATAATAATTTAATCCAATTTACAAGAACATTCTCTTGAGCTGAAATTGTAGCTTTTTCATCAATTCAAGGATATGAATGATCTCCTACATGTCTAGATAATTTTGGTGCCTGTTGCTTTTCTTAAAAGTGAAAGTTATTTTCTTTTCAAATGCCATGTTTTGAGCTGTTGAGATAATGGCTGTAAGGATTTAATACCATTGTAGGAAATTAATTGCAAGCTATTAAATTGCAATGGAAATTAAAATGCACGCATAATGACGTTTTTCTCCTAAGTTAGCAGGCAAAGTACATAGAATGTTTGTCAAAAAAAAGAGTGAGGAACAATGAAGAAATTGAAAAATAAAATAAATATAAAATTAAAAAATAGGAATGACTGTTACCAGAAAAAGTGAGGCAAACATCTTAGCCTAACTACAAAAACGAAGTTGCATGGCAGAGATGGAAGAGTCAGAATAAGATGGCAGTTAAAGCTAGAACATATTTTAAAATGTTTGGACAGAGGGGGAAAAAAAGAATAAAAAAACACCTGGGAAACTCAGTATATTTAATTGCAGATGGTTAGAGACATTGCAAGAAGGCTTCTTTTACCAGAGTCTGTCCCTAGTAAGGTCTCTTTAGGAGGTACTTTGTTTTATACGGTAGGGTTGCAGCCAGAGAACCAAAATGCTTGGACACAGCTAGACTAAAGTAATTCCTTGCTCCTATACTTTATCACCAGGTAACAGAGACTTTTTAGAGGTAGAATTGCTGTAGTGGAAGCAGCTAGTTCTTATAAATTCTGTGGTCTTTGTGTGGCATCTATAAATTATGGTCAGAATAGACATTGGTACGTATGCTTAAGCTGAGAAATTGAGGACGTGATTGGGCATGAATGATGTCTTGAGATGTTCTTTGAGAAGATCAAAAAGAAAGAATAGTACTCATGGTAACTACAAAGTGTAATAATAGTCTAGCTGGAAAGTTCTGTGTTCTCTTTGTGAATTGAGGACTTCAGTTTACTCTGGAAGTTAATTTCAGTTTACTTCTGAAATCGCTTCCATTTCACATCTGACTCTTACAATCATGCCCTTGGCTGTATGGAAGAACTGGGAAAGATGACACTGACATATTATAGTAATATACAGCAGATACGTTTATAACAAAGAGTACTAAGTTACAGTAACTGTTGGGTTTTTTTGCAAGTGAAAGAGGTGGTAGTGCTTATAAAATGTAAACAGACTTGGAACACGAAAAACAAACAACTACCTTTGTGAAGCAGTAGGATTGGAAATTATATAATGTACTACACGCACAAGTTTGGAGGGGGAGAGGGTTGGGGTGAAAAACAAAAGTCTCTGAAGGGCTTGCCAGTTGTGAATTATGCATCTCTCTCTCACTATTAGGAGTAAATGCATAACTCTAATCTGTTCTTATTACTTATTTATAACATACAGTTGAATGTAAATTCTATACCTCCTTTGTACAAGCTTAAAATGTCAGTTAAGATATGCAGATATTTCAGGAAGCATACATAGACAACTTTCTTAGCCAATTAAAGGGCATAAACTTCAAACAGTAAATTAAACAGACTTTTCCCCTACCATTCACAGGAGGAATACAGACAATATGTAAGAAATAAGGGAGAGGTCCAATAGATAATAAGTGCATTCATCTTGAAATAAACTACTCTGCGTTATTATTATTTATGATAGTGGCTGTTATTAATAAACTACGTGTGGGACAGAAAGAAAGCCTACAACAACCACTGAATTTATGAGAGTGGGGACAAATGCATGCTCTTTCTTTTATATCACTGGCACTGATCGATTTGTATTTTTCCCTGATGATGGTTTATGCCATTATAACTGTTTGGTGACTCCTTACTCTTGAGTTATGGTTGAAAAGCACTTCACAAACGAGAACAAGCCTCTGAATGTTATGTCTTAATCTGCACATCCTATAGATATGCCATAATACAGAGTAGCTGACTGCTCCACCTATGATCTGTTTACCTGCAAAAGTGATTTATTCTGATAATCCCAGTTTAATGGATCACATCAGATTTTGGCAGTTATGTTATCTGATGGCATTGCTGACACTATACCCAACATGACTGGGTAGTGCAACATGTCAAGCTAAAAAAAGAAACAACTTTGGGCTTTTTAGGGGTTTTTCCCCCCCTTTTGGATGTGTGCAATGAAAATCTATATAAAAGAAGTGAACCTAAAAAAAAAAAAAAAAGTAAAAACAAATCCAAATAATTTTCCCCAATTACATGTTGCCCCTGTGAGTACTCAGAAGCTGGGGCTGATTTTTTATGGTAAGAACAGAGGAGAGGAGAGCAGGTAGGAGTACAGTGTATTTTACAGTGCTGATAATTCTGCAAGCAGCAAAAGCTTTTGTAGTCTTGCAACAGATCTAACTTGCTGTAAATTGTCCTGAATAGAAGTGGTACTCAGAAGCTGAGTTCTCCCACTATCCCTGTTCCAGTACTACAGTAATTAAAACCAACAAACAAGCAAAAAAAACCCCACCATAATTCATATATACAGAGTTGTTCTGGTGTTAGTAGGTGTTAGTATTTCTTCTGTTGAAACGCTTAAATCCCATGGATGCCTTGTCTGGATGGGGAGAGGTATTTTCTAATCATCTTGCATTGGTACTTCAAAAAGTGAAGGAACAAGTTACCCATAATGGAGGTTTAAAATGCATATTTTGCTAAACTGATGTTATTATCTATGAACCTATAATCTAGATCTTTACATGATACCATTTTAACCTGGTATTGTCATATTTTTCTTAATTAGATTTTAGTGTCTGGTCTGAGTCTGCTGTCCCAAATTTCTTAATGGACGTTTTGGGAAGGTTAATATTTAGTTGACTAAAACAATAATTTTCAGATGAAAATTGTATTTGAGATTTAGTATACATATTCAATTTCAATAAATAAAAATCTACAAGTAGATTTTTTTTTAGTAAAAATAAATTGGTTGTTTTATTTTTATTATTATTTTTTTTTACATTAGTTTTCTTCTTCCCTTCCCTTTTTTCATTAGCTTAGGCAAGAAAACAACAAACAACACCAAAAAAGTGTTGTGGAGTTACAAGCAGTTTCAGATGCAGAGAGAGAAGTATAGAAATCTTTCCACGGCTCTGTTCCCCATGTTTGGAAATTACAGCAGTGCTTATAAGAATGTCTTAAAAGGATAATGCCGATATTTGCTGTTTCTTCTCCAGAATTTGTTTTATTAAGATGAAGCTGAATCTTCCTGTCAACAGGAGTTGTTCTGTGATTGTTGGTGTAGTGAGTTTTTTCTGAAAATTGCACTTCCTGAATGTATTGGATGTCTTCTTTTTTTTTTTTTTTTTTTTTTTTTCTATATTGTTCAAATGGAATTCATGGGAACACAGGAACCCAATTACTTTTCTATGTAGCATTTATATGCCTGTGTGGTATTTAAGTTTCCTTTTCTCAGTTTTTTTGTTTTTTTAAGTCTGCCTCCCTAAGAGAGTATTTGTATGCTTGTGCTTTCTCACTGCCATTTTCCAGACAGCCTTTATTTCTGCATTCTGTAATATATGCTATTTCAGATAAGACTACACTATTGATTTATAGAAAAACAGTTAGTAACAGTTGCTATATTACTTAACATATATTCTTATAGAACTTAACATCTCACTAGATTCTGTTACTACAGCTGCACATTCAGATGTGTTTTTTTCAGAGGGCTGTAAAAGTGGCAATCAGGCACTTTTCTTAACCTGGTACTATCAACTGAGAACCAAATCTAAGGTGAATCTGAATTTTGGTTTTCTTACTGCAGCAAGACTGAAATTACTTGGGTGTACAAGGTGTACTTCTGTTAGAGCCAGTAGTTTCTTGGTCATAATGATAAGAATCCAAATTTGTTCCAATTTTATAGCAACATGTATATGATATTCAGATTTGGATTATACTTGTCTAGCACAAATTTATTTTCCAGTTGAGAACATAAAATTGAAGTTAATATAGTGGTAACATATTAAAAAATATATTTTTTCCCTTTTTCTCATTTGCTGGGTCTGAGTGTTGAGGGCAGTAAGTTGGCCATGAGCTAGCAGTCTGCCCTTGTGGCCATGAAGACCAATGGTGTGCATTAAAAAGAGCATGGCCAGCAGGGAGGTGATCCTCCCCTTTACTCTGCCCTGGCCATATGTATGCCTCTGGCCATATTTAGAATACTGTTTCCAGTTCTGGGCTCCCTAGTTCAAAAAAGACAGAGATCTCCTAGAAGGAGTCCAGAGGAGGGTCACAAAGATTATAAAAGGCCTGAAGCATCTCCCACTGTGATGACTGTACTCACATAGGTAGATTAATTGGAGGTGGAGGATTGAAAAATAAGTTTAAATATACTTGTCTGATGCTTTGCTACCACTTTTTCTAAGCAGTGTGGTCTATGGCACTTCATACGAGTTGAGTTTTCTTCAGCTGAGCCTCTTCAGTAGTTCAAGCTAATGTGTCCTAATTGGAGTATGAGAACAAACTCAAAGTAGAGCCTTCCCTTTTTCTTATGTTGGTCCAGCATCAGAGACAGCAGGTGGTATGACAGCAGACATTAAATCTTCCCACCAATATTCCATTATATTTTGTTGCCGTGTGACAGGTGGCAGCAGATAGACACTCGGAAAGAATGTCTGACATGGAAGCTCATATGAAGCAAAGGTGTGTCACTGAATTCTCCCATGTAGAAAATTAGCACCCACTGACGTTCACTGATGCTTACTGCATGTTATGGAAACCTAACAGTGAGGCAGTGGGTGATGTGTTTCAGCAGTGGTGACAGCAGTATGAAAGACAATTCATGTTCTAGATGGCCATAGTGATTTTTAGGGGTGTGGTATGTGGGCTCTTGGGCTCTTGTTTGTTGTTGGCAAAAACGCATAGCTGATGGTGGTGGCTATGTTGAGAAATGGTGGTTTGTAGCTGAAATCTATCAAATAGTCTTAATGTGTTCTTTGTATCTTTTGTAGTTTCCATGGAAATGAATAGGTGATATTACTTTCAGAGCAACCTGTGTACATCTAGTAGATATCTTGGGGGAACTGGCTTTAGAAATGAAAGACTGGAACACTTGTAGTTCAGCTTTTGCAGAAGAAAAATAATGTGCGTTTAACAAAAAAGAGTATATATTGCAGAGGATAAGATTAAGAATAAAAATTTGTGCAAGAAATAAAGGAGAAGATAAACAAAATGGTCAGGAGTAGAAGCTAATGTCAACTTGTGAGTGGAGCAAGATGAAAGCTAGTATATGAGGAATGAGTTTAGGCTCAAATAATTAGAAGAGTTTGGGCTGATAAATGGTAGAAAGCTTTTTCTTACAGTAATAAGGAGTAATAAGAGTATAACCAAGATATATTGTTAGTGAACATTGGGAAAAAAAAAAAGGCTTTTAAATCTTTGCTATTAAAACATAGTTCAAAACATCTGAGTATTTTGGAAAAGCGATAGTTTTCCAAAACTGAGACTGTGGCTTTTCATTGTGCATGTAGTTGCTACATTACTTCTTTGAAATCATTGCAAACTGGAGCGATAAAGATCCTTGTCATACATGTGTGCTGAAAAGTATTTCTTCTTGAATATTATACACACCAACATATAACAGTCTTATTTTTGGTGCTCTTGCATGATATCTGTTTTTGCACAGTGCTCTGAACTTTTCTGTTGCATTTAAAACCTCAACTGAAATAAGAATTTATCCTGTATGAGTAATTTAGAAAACAAGCAATATTTATTGCTGAGCAAATAGCTTCTACAGTACATCAGCATTACTGGTCAGCTAGAAGACATTATATACCATTATGTCAAAATCTTTGCTGCTTAGAGATCAGAATAACAACTTATGGTTTTCTTCCTGAAAATAATCAGTTGTGACTATGTGTTCTCTTCCTCTATTTCTTGTTCTAGTGGGTTCACAAAGTTTTTGTAATTCTAATTCTGGAACAGTCTTCATTAATGGTTATTGTCCAGCAAAATTTGCTACTGCTTTGGAAAATATATTCTTTTCTTCAATTAATGGCTTACTTCCACATGTACAACTCTATTCATTCCTAGGCTCTTTAGCTAGATACATATGCACATTGTTACCTTGGGGTTGATTGAGTTGCCCTAATATGCAAGCAGTGTCATTTGTGATGACCTGTTTTTGTGGGAGTGTTGAGTACAGCATGAGGTTTACAGGACATCTGGTTAAAAGGTGCAGCGCTAGTATTAAACCTTCCCGGAGGAGATTGTACATGAATGATGATTCTTAAGGAGTCGATGTAATTAAGTGAGTGTTATTTTATAGAAACAGGAAACGAATATAGTGTACTGAAAGTTATATGTAAGTGTTGATTGCAGTCAGAAAATGGTGGAAGGGCAAGGACCATTAATGATATCCAGTGAAGCAAACCTGGTAATGCCATCTTGGCATCTCCTCTATGATCCTTTTTTTTCTTCTTTTAATTGTAGTGTATAAAACTCAAATGGGAGCATCACTGTAACTTGATGATGTGGATTTATGGTACCAAAGAGTTTACCATCTAATTAAATATTTAGTAACAGTGAGTTAGTTTAACAAACTATGAGGAAGGAGGGCAGAGAACAAATTAAGGATGTGAGCGATTAGCTAAAGAAGGCATACAGTCTGCCTACATAAAAACATGGTGATTGGGAATTCCTTGGAAGTTTTTCACCTTCACACTCTCTCAGCAGGTTTGCTTTGCTGTGCTGCTAACAATCCCATGCCATGGTGCTGTCGTATTATTTTCCTATGAATATAGCAATGGGAAAGCTATTCTCTCAATTATTTTCCTGAGAGAAACTATGTGGGGTTCCTTACACAAGTCACTTTTCAACTGAGCACTCACCAGGGCAGTACGTTGTCATTTCTGCTCCTTACAATAGCTGCCTGAAATTGGGGCAGGGGGAGAGAGGGAGGGTGTGAAAAAAGAGGTGAAAAAGAGGAAATAGAGGAAGAGCAGAAAGAAAAGGGTGTGTGATTCTTTTACTTTAAACTTGAGCACAGAATATTGCGGAGTGCAGACAACTTAAAACATTGTAGACAATAATACTATTACTTTTGAATCATGATGGATTCTAACACTGACTGTGAAGTTCATATTTTGAGTAAAGTTTTTAAATCTCCGTTTTCTGTATTTTTTAATCTGCTTTTTTTTTTTTCTTAATCTCAGCAAAATCTCTCAAATTCTCTGCTAAAAGAAGCATTGTGCTGTTGTGTGTTATTTTTCAATGACTGCCCATTATGTTTGATCAAAGCAAGAAGTGTTCTTATTCACCATTCAAACAGGATTGTTCCTTATTCTTTCTGTCTTATGCATTGATCATACCATGATACCTTGTGTTGGTGGTTATTAGAAACTGGAAATACACCAAACACAATAGGTAGATAGCTGCCTTAGTTAGTGTAGGGAGTTCCATGCATACTACGTACATAATAAATATAGTAGTATGCAAATGTCAATTTTAATGACACCAAGTATAGTTAGCAATTCTCTTCCTGACATATGAGTTGGAAAAGCATTTAGTTGTTTGTATTGCTTCTGAGGTCAAAGAGGTGAGAAGGCAGGTTGGTACCTCCCCTCCTTGCATTGTTTTCCCCCTCCGACTCCCTGCAAAAAGGTGGGGGTGGGGATTGCAAAGTAAGTTGAAATCTTAAAACGGATGAACGTGTGCATATTTCTATTTCAGATTTCTTGTTTTGTTTTTGATGTCTTTTGGTTTTCTTTGCCTTTCTAAGTCCAGAAATGAATAGAAGATAAAATTCTGAATTTAGGCTTTTCCTAGTGAACCTATGTAATTTTTAAATTTAGCTTTGTTTTGATAAGAAATCAGTGATTTGTGAGAATAGTTACTGGAGAATTGCAGTAAGAAGTATATCATGTTATTTGAAACTAAAAGAGGGGGCTGAAATTGAGGAACAAAGAAGGTATGATCAAGCAAAATAATAGCTCTTTAGTTTTCTAGTGTAAAGGAAAAAAAAAAAAAAGCACAAATCAGTTTTTGCTGTGAGTTAGAAAAGAAAATAATTCTCCGCTTATTGGATTCATTTTGTAGATTGAGATCAATGGAATTTTTCCAGCAGCAGCATGAAATCAATTGTAAAATAACATATAATTCACATACTATACTGTAAATTATAGTTTGTTTGACATTAATCACTGAGGTTTCCATTCACTGCAGTGCATTTTCTTGTAACAAAATTCTAGATAATGCTTGTGGATCTATTTCTAATGTCTGAGAGTGATCTGTTTTTCATGTCCACAATTGCCTACATTTGATCTTATGCAAATTGTGCAATCAAGCAAATGGAAAACGAGGCATTGTTGCTAGAGGGCCTTGACAAACAGTGGCTGTGTAGTTTTAAGAACCTCCTTACTCTGCATTCTGATTCATGTTCATGTATGTAGTTATTTGAATTCATTTATCCACTATGAAACATCTTGAACTTTAAACAGGAAAATGTCTGCCAGATCAGATTGTGACAAATAATTGCATCAATTACCATTTAATATGATTTTAGTTGTTTAGTTTGTCAGTTTCTAGTTCTGAGTTTAAAGAGACTACACTATACTGTGGGCTTATCATCTTTGATGAAGTCTGTGGAGAGATTATTTATCAACTCATACTTTGCGTAACGTTCTTCAGACTCTCATTTGTGTTTTCTTCTGTCTGCTTCTAACTTCATTTTTTTTACTCTTAAAAAAACACAATATTTCAGGTTGTGTTATACAATCTATGCAGCATTTATTAGTCAAAATACATTGGTGTTTTTAAGTCAAGATGAGGAGTTAAGACCTCCTGTGACGTGTGACATTTCCATATTTTAACTCTTTTTACCCTTTTTTTTTTTTAACCTCCCCTCTCAGTATCCTTTTCAGTTGATCTCAAAAGACTTTGCTGCTCCTGCATCCAGTTTGCATTCCTTGTTCTTCCCATTCTTTAAATTTTTTCTCATTTCCCTGTAATCTTTTTGCCTTTTTCATTCCAGGCACGGAGATGAACAGAATAATTAGAAGTTTCTTCCTGAATTTTTTTTTTTTTTTTCAGGAAGGGAAATAAAATATTTTCCAACTTCAATTCTCTTAGTCCTTGACTAATTCCTCCCTGTTCAAATTTAATTAGGTACTTCCAGAAACTCTTATTTATGTGGATGGTCTCATGAGCTAAAGTGTGCATCAAATCAAGGTTTCAGTAAAAGCTACTTTTCAAAAAAGCAGTTCCTTGATGAGTGATATTCTGTAAAGTTGAGAAAAAATATCCTCCTCTAGTAAAATCCAAATGTCTGTATAAGGAAAAGATTCATCTACCATAAGCAAATGAAAACTTTCTCTGCTTGCTGAGCTGGCTGGAGCACCTGCTCTGAGTGTACCTTCCCCCTCTCACCCACTGCTTAAGCACTGCTTAACCCTGGTAGAATCAAACCCATTATGTTGATTAAATATGTCACTATTACAGGCATTCTTTGATATTTTTTTTTTATTTTTTAGTCACAACAGTATTTCTTTTAACTCACATTTTGTTGTGTCCTTCATAGAATGATACAACTGAGTGATGAGTTTAAAAAAAAACAAAAACAAAAACAAAAAAAAAAACGGCAGGAGTTCATCCCCTCCTCACAAAAGCAGAATAAATCAGAAGGAATTCCTTTGTAGGGACACACATTAGACAAAGGGAAAACTAATGAGGAAGAAGATGGGGTCTGTGGTATTTCTTTAGTGATGGTCTGATAGTCATTGTTACAATTTTTAATTTGTACTCAAATATTTTTGTATAAAATGATAGTTGGATATTATTTGGCTCTGCAAACACTGGCATTTATTACGCCTTGCAAAAACACAGAGCTATTCTAGCATTTTAAAATTTGCTTTTATATCACACTCATTTTATTTGTATACCTTACACTGTTGCCAAAATCTAAATCATAAATTTCTTCTAAAGGATTTGCTCATTAAAATGTGCAATTTGTATTGCAGTAAAAAAATAAAAAAGATTGGAAAATTCTATCTGAATTACTCTACTAGTATAACTTTTATGATAAACACTCTTTTATTAGTACACGAATCCTAAAAATATATGAAGCTCAAGACATTTTAGAGTATTTATTCAGCAAAGATACTGTGTTTTATTCACCATTTTCTGCAGTAATTGAAAATCAAGATAGCTTCAAAATAAATAACCACTTAACAGTTGTCTTGCTATAGTATTAGACAGGTTGTCTTTTACTGAGATATGTTTTACAAATGTTTGATAGACAAAGAGAGAACAGTGGTGGCAACAGCGAGCTGCCTTTGTGTTCATGCTTAAAGTGCACAGAGTGAATCGCATGTCCTGATGCTTGACATTTGTATAGTATACAGAACATTTTGTACATATATAAAATCTGTGTTAATTAATCTATACTAGTTTTCCATGGCTTGATCTTCTTCAAAGTATTAGTCACTGTGGCAAATTAATATAGTATGTAGCACCAAGAAGGCTCTCCTGAACTTCGTTGAGATGGCCCAGTTGTACAGTCTGACTTGAACTCCCTAAACCTTCTTGTCACTGCTCTGGGTCAAATCTGAAGCAGTTAATAAAGACAGGCTCCCCATCCTCTGAGCTTTCTGAATTCACTACTTTCTGAAAGTTACAAACAGGGTAAAATTAATATGCAAAGTATTATAAATATGCCATCTGCATTTTCTTTTTCTGCCCTAGATTTAGCCGTTTTTACACCCCACCAGTTTCTGCTCACCGCCTGCACAGTTGCTGGCTGTACAAACAGTTCCCAGGTCACCTTGTTTACAGCACAGCTGCCACCATCTCACGTAGATGCCCCAGTCCTGACGATTTTGGATTCTAGAACAATATATGTGCAGTAAGTAAGGATTTCTTCTTTCCTGACAACACAATAGTGCATCAGTTTATTCAAGAATTCCAGTGAGTTCAATCAGGGGAAGGGTTTGTGACATAAAATTAAATTTATTATGATTAAATGCATAGAAGTGATTAGTTTAGTGGTTCTGTGCACCTTCTGATTATCACTTGCCAACTTAATTTCCATTTTGTCTTTACGCAATCAGTATAACCTACATATGGGCATAGCCTCTGCAAACTTCAGTGCAGGAAAGGTTCTGGTGATATGCCCATTTTGTAGCCTCTGCTTTGTGTGTTACTGTAATCGTTTATCTGTTGGGTACAATTAGAGCTTTGCCTTAGATTTATTTTTATGGCTGCGCAATTATGTTTTCAAATTCTTGAGGTAAAACTCACGAAGTTCATGAAGAGCCTTACATTTTTTTTGAGTATGGTCTGAATCTTTCCTAGTCTTAATCACATTTTACTTTTATTTGCAGATGGAAAGAACCGTTAGAATTAAATGGAATCTTAGATCGCTATGTTATTTATATTGCCAACAATGAGCAGAATTTTACAAAATGGGATGTAGTCTACAACAGCACAGAACTTTTTCTGGATTTTACTATTCGGCACCTTTTCCCAGGCACTGAATACCTCATAAAAGTAGCTGTAAGTTTTCTTCTATTTTTTACCATAAGAATTTTCTCTTTCTTCATAAAATCTACAAATAGAAGAAAATAGTATAAAGGAAGAGAGTTCAGTGTAAAGTAGCTGCTTGTTCTAAATATTTCAAAAGACTGTCTTTTTTTATTGCTTTTCTTTATCAATGATTTTATTTTTGTGATGAAATAGAGAAGACTCAATTCACTGAAAACCTAAAAACATGTATACAGAGGCAGGGAATTGTCTCTGGTTTTAAGCACATTGCTCGTTTTATAACAATATCTATATAAGGATATTTGCTTTGATAAATGCCATAGAAAAATATTCAGCTCTTGATTATGAATAAATTTACATTTATGTAGACTGGGTATGCATTCATTTTTTTCTTAACGTGCTCTTGAATGTTCTAAATATTACACCGCAGGAAAAAAAAAAATAAACTGCCTTTGGGTGGCGATAAGAATCTGACTTGAACTTGAAAAAGCAAGGATATTCAGTCTAATTAAAGCTTAGATTTGTGTTGAAATTAATTCATTTGTGCCTAGGTAACTCAGTGCAGTTAATTGTATAGCATATAGAATAATACCATGTCCAAAACTGTGACAGTACTTCAGCAATCAGTTTAAACCTTCAGAAGCAAGCAAGACTATCAAAAGTATTTGAGATGTCCCGCTGTGCCACAGCTTTGCTCTTCTACCACCCAGCTCCTGAATACAGGTGCAAGGAGAGAGGATGAAGGGAGAATTAACAGCTTGGGTCTGGAGAGCCAGGGATGCTTTGTTTGATGTTTCTGCTTTGGGATATAGTTAAAGCAGTGAAGTGGCATGTGGATTTTGTTTTTATTTTATTAATATATGCAGCTTTTCTCAAAGTTACTGAATACATTTTTAGGAACTCTTCATTTTTATATTTTATCTCTATTTATATTTCTATTTTCTAAATATATATATTTGCAATGCTTCAGCAGTAACAAGAAACTAAGAAGGGAGCATTTCTTTTGGTGATAGTTAAATGGATAAAATGGTCTCTGATAGTCAGGTTAGAGGACTTAAGAGTCCTTGCAGCTTTGAACATAGCAGGTCAAAAACTTGTGAGATGCCCGGTATATTTGAAATGGTAGAGCAGGAGTTCTTAAAACATTCAAAACAAACCCAACAAAAAAGAAAACAAACACAAACCCCTACCCTTTCCCCACCCCTCCAATAAAAACACACGAATCAAAACAAACACATGTGGAATGAAGTTGAAACGTCTACTTTTTTGGAATTTTGTGAAAACCTCTCAATTAAAAATAACAGTATGCCTTCAACTCTGGAAACTTGTTTAATCTCTCTAGCTTTTTAGTTGGATGAAATAAGCTGGCCTTTTTCTTTTTACTCATTTCACAGATAACGTTGATTTTGTTTTGCGTTTGTACAAAATTAGTATCTGGTTTATTTCAGAAAACTGAATGCTGATCTATTGTAATTTGCTTTGAACACTCAACTCACCAGAATTTTCTGCACCTCACAGACCAGTGACTTCATCTTTTGTATGACAAGTTTGGACACATTAAGCAAAATGTTTATCTTTGTATGCTGTTATATTTTTTTCCACAGTTGATGACTGCCATTTAGTATGTAGAAAAAGAATTGTTGCGTATTGTAAACAACTGCAACAGCTTTTATAAACAAGTCTAATGCTTCTTTCCAAAAGTCAGCCGAGTAGTCTAAGGTCATGTCTCCCCAGATTAGTGCAAAAGGGATTTCCTTTTGCTCTGTTCCTTCTCTAAGCTGGTTGGATGCGATCCAGGCCAATCTGAAAGCAAATGGAAAGCTAAAAGGCTGCATTTAAAATTAGCTGGAGTGGCACACCCTTTTATATGGCTTGAGTGCTTTTGTGATGTCTCTGTTGAATGTCTCCTTGCTGCTGTGTTGTGTGAGTAAGCTAGCTAAGGTGCTGGCTGGAGTATAATTTTTTGGCCTCTTTACGTGGCATGCATCTGTCCCTGGCTCTCTGAACATGTTGCTATTTTTTCAAATTTTGTCCCAGATTTGTTTCCAGTGAAGATCAGAGTGGCACAATGGGGCTCAAAGTGTAGGCTGTAGGACTTCATGGCTTTGAGTATCTCTGTGTGGGATCACTGGAGTCTCACTGATGTCCTCTGTGTTTGGATGCAGTAATCCAAAATACCACAATTTAAAATGCAGATGAGCTTTTTCTTATCGATTTTCATTAGAAGAATCAGAAACTTCATATACCAGCAAATTTCCCAGATATGAAAATTGATCTTCATGAAATTCAAGAAACAAATGAATAGAAAGGCTGCAGTTAATGAACTTCTGAACTGAAAAGCCCTCAGCTGCTAAGGAGCTAAATGGAGCTCGTTTAACAAGGGAGCAAGGAACACAGGAGGAAGAGGTCTTCCAGAGGTCTTTTTCTTGGACCTTTGTGAAGTCAGTAGAAGCGAAATAATTTGAAGAGCAGTCTGGCTTTGCTGGAAGGATGATGTTCTTAAGCATTTTGATAAGGAAAATATTTAGAGTTATGTCAGCATCTGTCTAAGCTGACACTAAGGCATTTAAAGAAAATGCCACTTCTGTATATTCCCAAAGCGAAGTTTGCATTCTTTCCTTGTTATTTGATAGCCCAAACTGAATACCAGGAGTGATTCTTAGTTGTGTTGAGAGTGTAATTTCCAGTGAAATCAAAACAATCTTGGTGTGTAAAATAGCCTCTCATTTACAGATAGTTCTCTTTTTTACCTATGGGTATGCAGCTCTGAAGTGGAGCAGGAAATAATGTTGACTGTTTACCAATTTGAAACACACTGGGAAATAAGAAACCTGAAAATAATCCTTTCAAATAATATACACAGGATTGGAAGAAGCATTTTATTCCTGGAGATCTGGATTGTAAGGATGGTTTTTCTTTGTGTGCTGATGATCCAGAAAGCACTACTTGTCTACGTCAACATACAACCAAAAAAGAAAGATCATGACATAAGTTTTAATGAAAAAGTATATCTGAATCCTTATTGAATTTGAGTTTGATGTTATTTATTGCTGAAAATAAAATTGAAAGCAAAAAATAAAATAAACAAAAAAAGAACATTTAAAATCAATGCGGAGTTTTACATAGTCTTGAATATGTTTTTTAACTTCTATAGCTTCTCCTCTTGCCATTGATCTTAATGTGAATAATCAGCAAACCGGTGCATGTAAGGGGCTAACTGTGTGGCCTTATGTTTCTGCATGTAAAATTTTAAAAGCCTGGTATATGAAGCTATCTGCAAATTCTTGCACATTGCATTGCTTCATAATCAAGCAAAATGTAAAAGTGGTGTAATCAATCTTTTCTTCCCTGGTAGCTGAAATACAAATGATTTGACTGTTATCCATAAACATGCAATAATAACTGTTACGTATTGATTTATAATACAGTGTTGTTTTACTCTTTTAATTGCATCTGCACACCACTCAGTCTGCTGTCATGAAATGCAGAAGTTTCTGAGTATGATTGTTTTTTCTGAATGACTACTCAGTGAGACAATTCTTTAGGTACATTACAAGGTGGTTAGCATATACTGTCTGAAAGTTGTGACAATTCTTTATTCAATTCCTGAACAATTTTATCCTATAAATGATAGATACTGTACTGCAGTATTCTTTAACTGTTTCTGCAAAAGCATTTGAAATCTAATTGTGATTATGATTTTCAGTCAAATGCAAAATGCTGGGAATCAAATATTAGTATAAGGTTCTATCAATATTGCAATTAAGAACTGAGTATCATTAGTAGCTTCTCCTGTTAAGATAAGAGTTAGCTAAATTTAAGTTAAGACTTTTATGAAAAGCACAGGTTTACTAAGTTCAGATATGTAAAAACTATAAAACTAGAAATAATTCACTGCTAGGCTCAAAAACTGTTGGTATTACATTGAAATATGTTTATTTGTTGTGATTAATATTTTAAGGCTTGCACTGGAGGTGGATGCTCAATAAGCGAAGCTAGCACAGCTGTAACAGATGAGAGTACGCCAGAAGGTGTTCCTGCTCCAAAAGCCCAGTCATATTCATCTGACTCCTTTAACATCTCATGGGCTAAGCCTGAGTATCCGAATGGTAAGTGAACTCTTTTAGCCTCAAGTTAAAAAGATGATTAGTAAAGGTAAATTAATATTCTAAATGGCAGCTTATATGTGGTGCTTAATTTTTAATGATCATTTTAGCACATAAAATACCTGAGATAGTATCATTGTCTGCAGCTAGGAGATTGTGGTTTTCAGCCTACTGTATGATTTCAGTAGCTCAAAAGTGCTCCCTTTTGATGGTTCTTGTGTACTGCATCTCATTGTTTAATGTTTTCCAAGACAACTGAGCTGAGGACAGGCCACTCTTGGAGAATATCCATCTAGGGTGTTCATTCTACCCTCAAATAAAACGTCAATTTCTATTTCATTAATAGATAAATAATAAGCATTACATTATTGTTCTGTGTAATCATCTTGGAAGTGTGCATTTGCTTGGCTATGGAAGTTAAATAATACACTTTCTTTTGTTTAGAAATGTTTTCCAATAGGAATTATCTACATGTAACACTTTTGGGCAAATTCAACACTTCTGATGTTAATATCATATATCCTTGAATTTCACCTTGGTTTTATTATTACTTAGATTATATCAGAACAGAGAAAGCTATGCAGAAATCACTGAATTTAAGCAACATACTTTTTTTTCTCATTGGGTATCATACTCAATATAAAATAAGAATTATAATTCTTATTTTAGTTACAATTCTTAGATAATTCTTATATAATTCTATGATTATAATTCTTATTTTAGTTTTATATGAGTTTCATTTTTCCCCTGCAAGTTTGCCCAGTTTAAAGTGTGGGAGAACAGACATATATATAATTTCAATACAAAGCACTTGAAACGCTTTCCAAAAAATTAGTGATTGCAAGGCTGCATACTTATAGCATTCTGTAAGATATTTTGTTACTTTTAAAAGGAATTAAGGGTATGTCATTCACTGCTAAATACATTATTTGATAATTTAATGTTCTTTGTATTGGTGTCGCATTGTAAGATTTTCCCTCCTAAACCCTTAGAAACCTTCAAACCCTGTTACTGAAATCCCAGTGCACGTGGCAAAGACTTACTGGGAAGAAAGGAGAGAAAGGAAAAAAGAAAGAGGGAAGGAGCGGGGTGAAAAATGTGAGCTAGAAAGCAGGATATCCAAATATGTGGCTTAGTGGACAAAATATGAACTATTTCCAATTAAACTGACATTAAAAAAAAAAAAAACATTTAACTGATTGTGTTAGGGCCTCATTGCATTATCCTCACCTTGTGAGGGGAAAAAAAAATCTAAATTGCTTAGAGGGTGCTTTAACTAGCTAAATATGTATATAACTGTGTGCACAAATGCATATAACTATGTTAACGTATCTACAAAACAGGATAAAGACTGTAGTTGGACAAATAAAGTTCCACAAGCTTCTTTTAAAAGAGCTGCAAGTTGGAAATATGTGACAGAACTTACATGCTGGAAACAATACTTGCCACCAGAGGGGTCTGGACAAACTTGGGAGGTGGGAACATCATGTGAACCTCATGAAGTTCAACAAGGCCAAGTGCAAGGTCCTACAACTGGGTTGGGGCAATCTCAAGCACAAATACAGGCTGGGCAATGAGGGATTGAAGTCAGCCTTGAGGAGAAGGACATGAGGTTGCTGGTGAATGAGATGCAGAGCATGAGCACTTAAATCCCAGAAAGCCACCTATGTCCTGGGCTACATCAAAAGCAGCTTGTTCAGCAGAGTGATGGAAGTGATTGTGTCCCTCTGCTCTGCTCTCATGAGATGACACCTGCGGTGCTGTGTTCAGCTTAAATTAGTGTCATGGTTTTGTGATTTCTGTTATTGGTGTTCCACATCTTAACATCATGTAAAGCACAGGGAATTAAAGAGTTAATACTCGAGTTCTGTGCACTGACAACTTTCCAACTTTCTCAGAAGAGAAGCATTACATACCCCAGAGGACTTTGCATTCAGGGGGGAAGATAAGACCCACAAGTCACGGGATCTCTCTCTCACAGAATGTTATTGGGTTGGAAGGGACCTCGAGGATCCTGAATCTCCAACCCCCGTGCTACAGGCAGGGCCACCAACCTCCACATTTTAATACTAGACCTGGTTGTCCAGGGCCCCATCCAACCAAGCTTTGAACATCTCCAGGGATGGGGCAGTGTGTGTGTGTGTGTGTGTGTGTGTGCTCCCCAGCCATTTCGCCTTCAATTCGGAGTAAGGCCTTTCGTTTTGGATACTCTCTCTATCATTTTATTTGATTTATTAGCCTTCATTCCAATTATATTATATATTCTGTTATCTCATATGATAACTTCTGATGTCATATTTAGTAAAATTAACTTTCTTCCTTGGATTGTTGCTGCTGTCCTGTTTTTGTGCCTAGCTCCCATCTCCCTACCCTCCTCTTTCCTGGCCAGTGGGCCTGTGGGGCATGGACACAGATAAATTTAGATAACATGACAGATTAGATACAAAGAAGAATCTCTAGGAGAGTGAGGAGGAACTAGAGCAGGTTGCCTGGAGAAGCTGTGAATGCACCATCTCTGGAGGTGTACATGGTGGGGTTGGATGGTGCTTTAGCCTAGTGGGAGGTTCCCAGACCATGTCAGAAGTTTGGAAGTCAACTCTAAGGGCTCTTTCTGCACAAACTATGATATGATTCTATAAACCTACGTGTTGTATGTTCTTGTTAACACAATGTTTACTGCATACAGTTTGTCTCTCCTTTTAAATGTAATATAAAGGTTGTTACAGAGTTTAAAAACAAAAACAAAAACATAAGTTGTGAGAGTAGTTTTATAAAAGAAATTATGTTCTTCTGTATCCTGTAAAATTATTCTGTTAATTTCATATCTTCTTGTCATTTAAAGCTTGTGGAGTACTTTTCCCTTGGAATTGTTATTTTTTGGTGATGTATGGATAGCGTGTGTTAGACGTTTTTCATTACATTTAGAATTGGTGGGAAGAATTCAAGTGCATTTGGCTTCTGTTGCTCTGCCTTGTGGAGAAAAGCTGCTTTTTCCATTTATGAGCTCTTTAGTATTTAAGTGTGGAAGAATTGCTGTCTTGTGAGAATTTGGCAGCCAGAAGGGCATTAGGGCCTTCACTGTTTCATCGTGGTATGCTCTCACTTGCACAATGATCAGCAAGGGATATGTGAATGTACTCTCATTTTTCTTCTTTCTCCTCCTTACTCACCTTTTTTGGAGCTTCAGAAAGTACATATAAGTATGAACACATTTTACCATGCTCTTTTTTTCTTTTTTTCCCCACTTCCCTGTTTGCATCACTCATTTCATTAAAAGGCTTTAAAAAAAAGACAGAGTTTTAAGACTTTTTACCAAGCAACTGTTTGATCAGAAAGTTTCCATTGTGTAACCTTTTTCCCTCTTCCAGCATATCTTTTCAGCTGCCTACTGGCCACGTCATCCATAATTGCTGTCTGTCAGTATTTTAAAATTGAGTAGGTGGCTGAAAAATACTGTGGTTGAAAAGACTGAAATAAGTGAAAGTTCAGCAAAAAAAAAAAAAAAAAAAAAAAAAAACCCTTAAATTTTGATACTTCAGCATGTTAGAGGTATATTCTTGTGGTTGTAGATTAATGGAGTTCTAATGTAGCCCCCTTCCTCGGAAGCATCGGAACTGTTTCCCGCTCATGGCTTAGTTGTTTGGTGAGTTTCAGTCTACTAAGCATAAGTAGTGTTTCTTTAATTTCTTGATTTTGTCTTGATTTCAGATGGAAACCTCAGAATTGCAACAATTTGCACATCATAAATTGGCATTTCCCTGATAGACCTCAGGGGCCATCTTTTATCTCCTGTCTTCTCACTCTGTAGTACAGAAGTTACTGTATATTTCCATGAACACAGAAAGCTAATTAGGTCTTGCTGATGTTGAGTAGATGTATAGTCTAACTGGGATTTGCACAGCATGGACTTTACTATGTTCCCTTGGTATATATAGTGTGTAGCTGCCTGTTACTAAATGGGCAAAGTTAAGGGGGATTAATATGCCACCTTTGAGGCGACTTATGGAAAGCAGAATTACAGTTTACTTAGCTCCTTCACAAAAATGACACAATGAATAAAAGGTTTGAGATTTACTGGGCTAAGGGTCCCAGTAATGTCAAAGAGTAATGTCAGAATATGGACATTGAGTTTCTGGCCTTTATTTTTGTGAATTTAAGATCAATTTAAGTTTTGTTAAAAATCGTTGTTTCATAGAAAAAACAGGGAGAAGTACACCTGATTCTTCTTTTAAAGTTGCTTCACATATGTAATTTGTGTATCAGATTTGAGGGAAAAAAACCATCGTTTGGAAGATGATATGCTGATGTACATATTTCTTTTTGTCTTATTTTCAAACCAAAAAGAAAACAGTTGAGAGAGTATAGCCCTGAGATGTGTCACTTTACAGCAACACGCCGCAACACCCTTCTATCTCTATCATATACGTGTTAAATATGCAGATAATGCAATGTAAAGAAAATAGCCCATTTTGTTCAGGAAAAGATTTGGAGAGACCTGTGTGATGACAAAAGGAATCAGATATTCTGTTGAGTATTCTTAATGACCTCAATAAAGAAGTCATGTTTTCTTCAGAGCAGATTCATTATAGGCTTGCCGTATAGTTTGAAAATGGCTTCACATCTGAAAGTTAAACTACTAGACTTTTGTTTTGAAATATAATTTTCTTTTTTTTTATTCTGTAGTTTTCTCCGTAAAAGTCATATAAAGCAGAGGCAGAACCAAAATCAACAGATAATGCATCAGCTTAATAAAGATCATTGTTCTCTAACCATACTGGGAGGGCTAACAAGAGCCCACAGTGCTGACCTTCAGGCTGCTCCTCATAGCAGAGATGCTGCATAATGCTGTGATTGCCAGAACACTCTAAAATAACAGTTTAGTTAATTCATACTGAATTACAGTGGAGTTCTCATAGTGGTATATATGGCACCTGAATTAATATAAAATGAGTTCATTATGATTCATGCTGTTACCACAAATATAAAAGAAAATGATGATATGATTCGACTATGACTCTAAAGGATTTGCACTACTGGTATAAGTGTTAAAGTGCATCATTATTTTTTCCCCTCTAAAATGCATCCTTAATGCTTGTGTTTACAATCAGAAATGCCTTCGCCAGTCTTTAAGTGCTTCCTTTCTGAGGTAAATATTAAAAAATCTATATTTGATGGTTTGTTTAATATAGGGCCAATGTCAGCCATTAATGTCCTTGCCTTACAAGGAACTGGACGTGGAACAACAAGGGATATTAGCTTTAGGAAGCCTGTCAAATTTGGTAGGATTGATATTGTGTGATTTACCAGGTCTTCCTCCCACACATATATCTCTGATACCTGACTTGAGTTTAGCCTCTCAGTTTGGTAGAGTTGGAAAGACTTGAAGAATCTATGAATCACTTTGCATACACAGTTCTGCAGTGATGCCTCCTATTTATTTCCATGGAAACTACAACAGATACACAGAGCACAACAGGACTATTTGATAGTGCACATTCTCAGCTACAAAACATGATTTTTTAACACAGTTACCAATCAGCTGATTTGTGCAGATGAGCTGATTGAGATACTCTTAATTTTGTGATGTGGCAGCTGTGTGTGGCTGTCCTGAATGTGGCTTGTCTTTCTTGTTGCTGTCACTATTGTGGCAAAATACCACCCACCAACTCACTGTGCTCACATCCACTGTTTGGTCTCCATAAGCATTCAGCAAGTATCAGTGAATGTCAGTGGGTGCCATTTTTTCCTCGTGGAGGAATTCAACAACGCACCTTTGCTTCATACACACTTCCACATCAGACTCCATTTTGTCAGAGTGCCCCTCTGCTGCCATCTGTCACACAGCAACAATACGTAAGGGATATTGGTGGGAAAGTTCAATTTCTACTGTCATACCACCAACATCCGCCTCTGCTGTCATGGGCCAATGTCATAAAAGAGAACGCATTATTTTTGGAGCAAACCTGGTGTATTTTGTACAGTAACACTTGAAAGTCCATCTGAAAAAGCTGTGTTCTTTTATTAAATGTTTATCCATTGAAGAGAAAGGAAATTAATCTCTCAATTTCAAGCAATCTTCCTGAGTGCAATTTCAAAAAAGACACAAACAAATACAACAAAGCAAACAAAAAAATGTTTTAAAGGAAGGACAGGTTACCTAAGAGGTTGTTGCTTTGTTTTTTGTTGGTTTTTTTTTTTTTTTTTTTTTTTTTTCAATAAATAGGTGTTTTCTCTATAGTTTTATTTCTCAAGCATATGTTCATGCCTCAAGAACTAGAACATTTACAAAAATTCAATGGGAGAAAAAGCAATTCTGGAGTATTTTGGCCAAAAGGACTTGCATATGCTCTGGAAGACTGAGTGTACAAAGCTATTGGGAAGACTCCGAGTCCAGTTTAAATCAACCAGAATTATGGATACTGAGCTTTTTAGAAAGATAGACCATAAACACTTATTTTTTTATTTGACCACCTTCAATTGGATTTCTGAAATCTATGGTAGCCTTATTCTCACCCACAATTAGTTTAAATGCAGAATTGTTAGATTAAAAAAAAAAAAAAAGGGTATTTTTCAGATTCACACAAAGATACAAAAATTGCTATAATTGCAAATGTAATCAGGTTGCAATGTAGCCAGCTATGGCTTTCTGCAGCCTAATGGAAATTTGGCTAATGCTAGTCTAAGTTGTCCATCATTTAAATAATTCTGTCGATAACTTTTTTTTCTAGGTCTACAGATGTTCAGATGTGAGATGGTTTTATGTATCTTTCCAGTTCTTATTTCAATAGGTATATGCTGAATAATCTGTAAAAAGTGTTTGCCTGTATTTTCCCGATTCCAGGGTGATGTTAACTGCTGTCTCCTATGGCTCATTTGTGTGTAATCTTTGGAAGACTGTCATTATTTCCAAAGAATGCAGTTCACTGGAGAGATTTTCAACAATTAAATATGTGAGAGTGTGTTTCTCCTGTTATATACACAGTAATGTTATATAATTGACTGCTTAGCTGTAAAAGATGTGAAATAGTACTACTACCTTCATGTCTGTAGCACTAAAGATTTTCTTATAAATTCTGTGGTTGTATAGATATTGAGTGCTATCACATTGTTTTATAGGTATTATTACCAGCTACGGATTGTATATGGATGGTGTTCTGATACAAAATTCATCACAGTTAAATTGTTATGCTTATGGACTTGCTCCTTGGAGTCTGCATTCCTTCAGAGTCCAGGCATGTACTGCAAAAGGTTGTGCTTTGGGTCCACTGGTGAGTACCTCAATTTGCATTCTGGGAGTGTAATAAATGTCAGATGGCAGTGAATATCAGAGTAAATGGTGATGATTCACTCTGGTCAGTACTAACCCATCTGGCAAAATGTGACATTTAAAAAAAATCCTCTGTAAGAGCTGTTGAAGATTTGATAGGTCATTGTTAGGCGGCATTCCAAAGTAGAACGTAGGTACATCAATGAAAGGCAAAATTTGAGGCTGAAAACACACGTTATTGAAATGAAGTAGAGTTGATATATTTTAAAGGGGCAGATGTAAATTAGTCAGAATTGTAAGGACAGAATATAAGGAAAGAGTTACTGTTCCAGTAATGAGCAAGTTTCTAACTGCCTGACTGAAAGAAATGAAGGTAATTCAAGAAGTGCAGAAGTCAGAAAAGGAAAATACGGTGATTTTAAAACGTCTTTTGAATGCAAGTCTGTGATCAAAATATTCCACTAGACTTACTTTAACAGTCTTGTACAGCATCCCTTTTCTTCAGGTTTTGCAAAGACAGGAACATTGAATATAATGTGTGCAAACAAAGCTTCTGAGGCTTTTTTCAATGTTATAGAAGGCTGAGCTGATAGATCCAGTACTGCTGTAACTTTTATTTTTGTTATAATTTGTTATTTACATTGATAATATTCTTCCTAAGAATGTTTTCTTTCAAATTCTTGTAACATCATCTATCTGCAAAAGACGACTAGACTTTATAACCATTAAGCATTTTATGGCTTGGATTACGTCAAAGGATATTTACTTTTAAAAGCTTGGATGGCTTTTTGCCAGTTTTTCTTTTATGTGTTTTATGACTTCATACCTACCTGAAAAGCAAAGCTTGTTCTAAGGTATTCAGTGTGCAGTATCCTAATCCATTGCAGCAGTAGTGATGTTTAAGACAGGTCATTGCCAAACCATGCACACAGATGAAATGTGTTTTTCATTACAGCTATCCTATCAAATAGGCATTAAAAAAGAGAACAGAACACCAGAAGTTGGGATTATTACGTTTAATTTAGTAGCCTTTTTTCATGTCTTCACTGAGGTCGACTCGGTATCGTGACACTTATACAACTCCCAGCAGAGGTCGCTGCAGCGGATACCAACCTCATGATCAGTACATAAACTGTTTTCCAAAGCCAGTGATCCATCTCTAATCACAGGAATTGAAGTACAATATTTTTATTTAGGGACACTGAAGTGCTGCCAGAAAGTTAAAGCACTTTGAATTTTTGAAAGATTTTTATATCAATTACAGTATAAATCCAACACACACACACAGACAAAAAAAAAAAAAATCCAAATGTTTAACCTCTTTCATTACTCTAAATAGTATGGAGCATCTTCCAGCCATAAGATGATACGCTTCCAGCTATTTTTGTTCCTGATCTTGTGTTTAATGTGCCCTAATCGATTGAAAAGATGCTATGTGACTATACTAAATCCTGGATTTTGCCTACTTGTGTTTCTGAAGGTGGCTCTGAAGATCTTAATCAGTTACAAGAGTGTTAGCAATTTTGCTATTTCAATAAGCTTCTTGTTTGGGTCAGATCAGTCTTTTGGTACTTTTTTATGCTTTGTCAGTGATCATGATTTATTTTTAAGTGAAATGCAAATCTATAACACATGAATTCTAAAACTGACAATTTTAATTTTTTACTAGTGAACCCAAAGTTTTACTTTTGTATCAGTTCTATTTTTTTTATTTTACTGCCTAAATACCAGAAAAAAAAAAAAAGAAAAAAAAAAAAAAGAAAAAAAAAGTCTTATCTAGAATTAGAAGAAAGTACACATTTTCTGACAGATTCTTCAGGTGATCATATATATTGCAGATTTTAAAATGTGTTTGGTCTTGTAAATATTGGGTGCACTGAAAAGAAGCAATTCATGTAACAGACACAACAGAGCTTTTGTAGCTCTTCAAGTGAACTTCAGTTTGTAGTAAACTCCATCATGTACTCTTTCAGGAATATCCTTTTCAGTAGTCAAAATAGTTGGTCTTCTTTTCTCCAAGTTTCTGATGTGGAGAGTTTAGAGTACCAGCATGAAGAGTCACAGCCTTGCAGGGTGTTATTGTGGCTTAGAAAGTACAGTTTAGTCAAATTCTTACATAAGGATGGTTTTCAATGAAAAATCCAAATAATTAATCTGGCATTTATGCAATAAATAAGTTTTATTTATGCTGGGAAGCATTTATCTAAAAGTATGCACATTATCTTGTTGATTTTTCTGCGACTTCTCATCTGTTTCAAGTATAATCTTGTGCTAATTTAGAGTGTATGACTGTAGGAGCATGTATACAGAGGTACTTGTGCATCAAACCTTTAGCCAGAAACTTAGAAGCAATTGGCTTTCCAAATTTTCAGTGAAAGTGTGCTATACTTTGTTATTATGATGATAGAGCAGGTGTGGCAGATTAAAAATAGCATTTATTAGCAATCCTATGAACTTGCAGCTGAGATGCACTTAGAAAGGTGTGAAACCATCTTATACTTTAGAAAATGCCAAATCATTTGTTGCCATAAATAAGGTAATTATTTTGCTTCATAGCATTGAATGCTTACTACAAGATGTGATACATAAATACTAAATTTTGATGATTTTGAATGACTATTTATCTATCTGAAGAAAAGCTTTCATACTCATTACATTTTCCATAATGTTATCATTTTATTTTTTTCTTGTTAGAACTATATCTATTTAATGCTACAAGATAAGTTTGTTAGTTGAAATAGAAGTTAATTCAGACTGCAACCAGTATTCAACACAGCATATTTTTCCTCTATCATATATTTACATTAATTTGCTACATCATTTAAATATACGTGCCTTACAGCTGTCTTTTAAAATTCAGAAATTGAAAAACGTATTGTCTTGTACTGTTGCTTTCTCTCCTAACACTAAGTTCATGCATCTGCATGAGGTTCTATGTATGTTTTTAAGATACGAATCTTTCATTCTTTTCCAGTATTTGTTTCTGTCCTTAAGGGTCTTCATGTAAAG
>NW_024884142.1:83420092-83437592 GCF_019232065.1 Centrocercus urophasianus | reverse complement strand
GCTAATTGCCAAAAGCAAAACAGGCAAATTGGAAGCAATTATAAGAGTTGACTTAAAGTAGTTGGTGTGTTAGTTCAACTCAGGAGAGCTGGGTGGCAGTGAAAGAATCACCGGGGAATGGAACCCAGAAAATTTCATTACGTTTGTTCACTGTTGCTGAAACTTTGCTTTGCAATGCTAAATAAATAAAGAGTGCTTCCCCCTAGAAGTCAGAGCTCCAGCAATTGACCTTTATGCTGGCTGTTTGGGGGTATGCAGGAGGAAAATTAAACATTAATTCATCAAACTTACATAAGACATCATCTGTTCACTAGATTTACACAAAGCTTATTGAATTGTCTGATGGCTAATTGGTATTTCGTTGACATAATGAACAACTGTATTTCATCCTTTGCCGCAACTTCTGTTAAAGAGGCAGGGATTGAAATGTAGGAAATGGATGTTGAATTCACCTAGAATAGCTGCATATATACAGTGAATTGTTTCTCCCACTGCTTAAATAGGTGACATGTTCACCAATACCTTAAACTGTCCTTTTGGGAAGCCTGAGAAGCAGGTTTTACATCTCAGAACTGAAGTGAATGGGTTTTGAAGATTGTTTTGTAACAAGAGTTTCTTGCCACGTCCACACACTTTTGTCATTTGTATACATCCCTCTCAAGTGAAAAATTTTTATTTAAAATCATTTCTAGAAATAAAATCTCAAGCTTATAGTAAGAATATGAGTCTCTCGTAAGCAAGTATGCCCTTTCTGTAACAGTACAATTGCTTTTATAAAGGTCGTGGTTGTGTTCTTTCGCAAAGTACTTCAAAATTTACTAGATTACAAAATAATGTCTGCAATGAAGAGTAGGGAGCTGGGAAAGATTTGGGCTGACTCTCTGGCCAGCCTAGTGATGCCAGCCATGGTCTGTAGTTCCATGAAGCTGTTGTGTAACAGCTTTAACTTAGAGTGGACCAGAAAATTTGTTCCATGCTCCAGACCCAAGCACTTTGAAGCACGTAATAAGTATATTCCATATAAGCATAGCCCCTGGACAAAGGATATTTCCTGATACTTCTTGTATTTCTGTATTTTTACAACGCCCTCCCTAATGCATATTTTGAAACTCTGCTTGATATGCTGTTATCTTATCAGTGACCTTCTATAACATATGGTATGTTGAGATGGCAAGTTGGTGACATGGGAAGTGTTTAAATAACATGTAACTTAACACTTTCTCTGTCAAGAACTTGTTATTCCAACTCTTTAGAGACACCAGCTGATCTCATACTGAATATTCTATGGATGTCCCCAGGCTTAGCTCCTTCTTTGTCCTATTCCAAACCTTTCAGATTTCACATATGTATGTCTCTGACTATCTTAATATTTTATGTACACTGTTTGTCTATCAAAAGGCTCTGTCATTCATCGTATTTTCCATCCAGCTTTATAACTTTCTATCCAGCTGTTTTTACATATACACATATTTATTAGGAATTGTACAGCCTGCGAGTTTATTTTTATTTCCTTCTAGAAGGTTTTTTAATGAAATCAGATACTCTTATGTCATTTGCAAAAGATTGAAAGATGCTGTGGTTTAGCTTTGTTACATCAGTAGAAATCATTTTATAATACGTAAAACCAGTGGAGAGTGTTCTAATAGAAGAAACCTTTGAATTATCCATTTCTTGACTTCAAATGTCTAAGTATCCAATAAAAATGTTTCTTAATGCATATCCTGATTTTTTTTATTGCTTTTTAGTTCTGATGCTGCCTCTAGTACATATTTTTGGATTTATTTGTTACTGATGTGGTGAGGTCCTGGTAAAAAGTTAGCGTTCTTGATCAACATTTATCAATAGCCAAATTGGAGCAGAAGGAAATACTATCGTGAACTGATTGAAAAGGTCACTGTGGAACTGAAAGTGTGAAATGTAGATCAGCAGGAGACAGTTTGGATTTCCTGCCAATAGTGGAGGATGCTGGTAATGGATTTTTCTGTAGTTTAACTATACTTTAACAATATATGGAACAGGAATTTCTGTATCAATTAGCTCCCTTTAAATAGCCCTTCAAACACGGAAGCTTTGTTGAATCTGTTTTACAATTGTGATATTCCAGACAGACATTTGTTCCCAGAAATTATGTGTAGAATCAAACATGATTTTACAAATCAGGGTCTCTGTCCCAATTCCACAGCACTCAGGTGATTCTCTTTCCTGCAGACAAATTGCCTCAGATCATTTTAATTCTGGCGCCTCTGTGGACAAACCTTTAAAGAGGAATTTGTTTTAGAATTTTTTATTCCAAAGCATGAAATACTAATATTATCAGATCATAAACAACTTTTCTTTCTATAAGAGAAGGTTATTTCTTGTTACTCTCTGATAAACTTCCAATTCTCCGAGGACTTGGAAAGAAAAAATGAGAGATTCAAGATTAATTCCCTCAAGAAGATTCTCCTTTCTTATTTATCCTTAGTGTAGTTTAAATTAAGTACAGAATCATTTTAAATTGCATTTGGATGTCTGAAGTGAAGCTGTTGCACTTGAAAAATCAGGTGTTACCTCTTTCCAAGAGAAGATAGTTGGAGGAAATTCCCATCTTCCTTACTGTGTGAAATAACTGTGGTAACACTAAATTCATCCAAATTTGTAGTTTTCTGGGTGTTGTGATACCCGTGAATTCAAGTTTGACATCAAGAGAAGCTTTAGCTGTCTGTATGTACTTAGTGAGTTTTACAGCGTAAAGTTGCAGAACTCTGCATTGATCACAAATGTAGAAGTCAAAGGATGCTATTTTCTGATTTTCCAGTTTTTGCAAGTTCTATTCTTGACATAGCATCCAAAGTATTTCCTTTTCAGCAAGTTCTTGCTAGTTCACATTGCATTTTCATAAAGAGAATTATTGATCAATTCTGATTATTTAGAGGCACTGTGCAGGATAGTATCCTTGCAGCCTACTTTTTCCTGTGATAAGTAACAAAAACTAACAATAGAATAAAGCAATTCACTGTTTAAAAAAAAGTTCATGAAGTTGTCTTTAAGTTGGATTTTGTTAATCTAATCTTTTTAGCTTGATTTCTTTTTTTTTTTTTTTTTTTTTTTTTTTAATTACAAGTAAAAAGGAGGCACAGAATCTGTTAACTTGGCTTCTATTCAAACATTCCTCTTACAGACTTGATTGACCACAAGTTATTTCAGTGCTCTCTACAATCAGAATTTAAATCTGAAATGTTAAGAGTCCATGTAGAGCTTAAAAGCAATGTTTTCTGGCAAGGATATGACACCTGCTGATGTCAGTGGAATTGGGGAGAGGAACGCTGAAACTCCTTACATTTCTTAGTCTTAGTGAATTTCATTTAAATGTAAGAATTGTAGTTGTTTGCATAATTATCATATACATATAAATATCTAAGTATAGATTAACATTTACAGTTGCTACAGCTGAATATGCAATACCTGACAGTAGATAAAAGTTAGGATGCAGTTTTATTTTAGCAAGAAAGTATCTTTTACAAAAATGGCATATTCTTTATATGTAATCAAAGCACATGAATCATTTTCCAGACAAGCTATTTCTTCAAAGATCTGTTTTGGGTTTTTTTTGGCCTATTAGTGAGAAGTTAAGCCTTTCCTCTCCTGTAGCTAAAACATTCAAGATGTTCATACAAAAGAAATATCAATAGCTTTTTCCAAGGTAGATAAATATCAGGACTGTGCTCCTCTTGCATTAATTTTTCTTGTGATTTTTTTTCTTGTGATTTTTTCATCACCACATGTACACAGGTCTATTTCTATATTGTGTTAGTCGTTGGCTTTTGTATTATAAAGGGAGTACATAAAGATGAACCTTGTTTCTGTGAGGTACGTATTGTCAGTTATTACAGGCTGAAATCCAACAGCAGGGTTAGTAGGATAGTCTTTGAGACTATCCCTGCTCCCTCACAATGGCCTAGGGAATGTTAGCAATCTTCTGGAACTGACGCTGGTGAACAGTATCGAGTAAAAGGGAATCTGCTGATTAGTTCTCCTATTAAAATGATTTATTAGTTAATGAATGTCTTTTAGAATTTTTAACTGCCATTAAGACTGGGAAAGCCACTTTAGTTGTGCTTAGGTATCTGTTGCAAAAAGTAATTTACATCTTTGGACAAAAAATTATTTGTGTCAAAGTATGTGATTCAAATAAAATAAATATAATCTGACTAGACCTTTCACAGATGAAGAAATTTCAATTGAATATGAAAGCAAATATCTTTAGAGAGTAATGTAAAACTCATCTGTTTTCTCAGCTAGAGAAAGCATGGTGAAAATTTGCTTGACAAGATTTGATGAAGTTTCTGTTTGACATATATAAGGGGGAGCAAATTGGATGCTACTTATGATTTTCTTATCTGAATTCAGAAAGATCAAGATACTGTGATGAGCCTTCCCTTTTTAGGGGTGATTATTTGCAGTTAGTATGGCTGTTTATTACTCTACATGCTATTGCCCTGAACAGACTAGGAAGTGCTACTCTACCAGTGAGTACAACAAAAGCTCACCTAAATGATTTCGAGGTTCTTTCAATCTACAAGTGCTCCATTTATGATGCCTCATGTAAGATGACTGGTAAAGCCAAAATAATGTCTTTATGTCAAATAAAAATCCTAGATCAACTTCAGAGCCTCAGACATTCCAAAGCATTACAAGTAAATGTAATGGCATTTGACAGTATTGCCATTTTTGTATGTCTTCTTTTTGGCTAACTCAGCATTCTCAAAAAAATAAATAGTTTTTCCCTCTGTAATTGAAAGGGTTAAATGGTACCAATTCATTACCACTCACAAAAGGATTTATTTTGTTCTCATAAATCAGTTTTATTCCACATTTTTATTATTCCCTTGGGTCAGCTGCTCCAATTGAAATCAATACAAGTGCAAGTGACACAATCAATCTAGATATTTGATTATGGATTTGAGACTCCCAGTTCTGCTCTGTGTGTTTAGCTAGTCTCCTTCTCATAGTGTCCCTGGAGAATGGCAAATTCTTATTGGCATCCATGAATTATGGGCATAGATTCAGAAACCAGATACTGTGATAATCTCCATTTATGTACAGCTGCAGTAAGAAAAAAGCAAGCTGTAACCATAGAAAAACAAACTTGAAGATTTTAAAGCTACTTGTTTCTGAGCTTTCAGTATGTAAAATCTCTTTTAAAATTATAAAATCTCATCATTTGCTAGTAAAATCTCTCAAACAAAATGGATTGAATCTGTAATTATGTACTTTACCTTCAATTTAACTTCATAAGTACAGAAAGCATTTTTATTTGATGCCTTCCTGTCATTTATACGCAATGTGATGTCATGCTGCTTGCAGTGCTATTGTCTGCAGTGCTAAACTGTTCTGGGACATTAAAGGAACTCACTGTCCAGTCAGGAGCTCATAGGAACATTGTGCTTCAGAGGCCATGAACGAGCATTACAGAATGTTGCGCACTAAATCTTTTCAAAGATGTTGCAAATCTTCCCTAATTCATGCAAGCACCTTGATAGTTTTGTCCTCTTACGCACATTACAACTTGAATGAGTTAGCAGAACAGCTGTTGATGCTTGGTCTTTCTCTTTTGTGTTGCAGAGCATTGTGTGAATAGGTTTTTCCTGTCCCCTGATTAGAAGGCTGAGGAAAGGTTTGGAATAACTTTAGCACTCAGGGTATTAGAGTTCTACTCTGGGCTAGTTCAGATTCCAAGTTGTCTCCTCACCTACACCCAACTTGCAGATGAGCAGGAGGCCTTGTCTGACCTGCCACTGCTTCTTCTTCCTTCCTGTGATAAAACTGTTCTAGACAATGACATTTTCTTGCAAAATTTCTGAGAAAGTATAGGTGTTGGTGAAAGATCTTAAAACTGTTTGCAGCAAAATATGTTCTGGCAACCCAGCTTGAATTGTGTGGATTTCCTCACTGGAAAGGCAGTGGTTACTGCCACGGGCAGATTGCAAAGGAAAGAAGCAGAGCCTGTCCAAAATGCTCCGAGAGCTCATAGACAACTGTAATTCTGAGTAGGTGATGTAAGTACTAAGTTGGTATAAATGTAATTAGCAAGTTAGTAGATTTTTGGAGCATGTTTCTTGAATAAAACAGAACATCTTGAATTGAAAGGGACAAGGATCATGGAGCCCAACCCCTGGCTCCACGCAGCACTGTCCAAAATGCAAATCTTCTGTTGAGAGTAGTGTCCAAATGCTTCTTGCACTCCAGCAGCTCTGTGCTCACTGCCCTGGGCAACCTGTTCAATGGCCATGGTGCAGAACCTTTCCCTAACCCCATCCTGACCCTTCTTACACTGTGGCACCAAAATCTGCACCCAGTGCTCAACATGAGACCGCACCAGAACAGAGCAGCAATTCCTTCACAGGTTTGGGGTTGGTTGGGAGTTTATTATTAGTGAAGGTTGTAGTCCCCCAACTGAGCGGCCCTGGTGGACGCAGGACCCATCTTTGGTGTTGAAAGCAGAGGTGAAAAAGGCATTAAACATCTCTGCTTCATCTGTGTCCTTATTTGTGAGGTGACCATCCTTGTCAGGTAATGCAACATTGTTATCTCTGTTTCTCCTTTTACTGTTAACACTATTTTTAAAAAGCCCTTTTTGATTCCCCTGATGTACTGACCAGCTTCAACTCTGGATGAGCTTTGGCCACATTAATTCTCTCTCTAAAAAAGTGAATCTATGTAGACTTTCCATATTGCCCAGCCTTGCTTCCTCATACACTTTCATTTTCTGCTTAAGTGCTAAAAGAAGACCCCTGCTCAGCCAAGACAGCCTTGTGCCCTCCTAGCTTGCTTCTGACATTTGTGGACTTTCCTGCTTAGAAAGGGCACAGCACTGATAGACCCCAACAACTTAAAAAGGGAAGTTTTTCCCAGGGAAAAACTAATTCACTGAGCAATCTGAAACCTGCCTTCCATATCCAGAGTTTAATTATCAAGGACAAAGGAAAAAAAAAAAAAAAAAAGTATTTGTGGATTGTGTGGATTGTTCAATATTTTGGATAAGTATGGAATAAATATGTTGAATTTATAGTTTCATTAGTTTATCACATTGTTTATAAGTCACCTATCTTGCCTCATCTGGCAACTTAATCTGGCCTCTGAGAATGAGAATTAATATTTCTTATGATATGAGAGGCTGTAAGTTTTGGCCTGTTTGATGTACTGAGTCAGTGATCTGTCCCTGGTAACAATAGAACTGTCAACTCAGAAGCAGGGAAGTTCAGTAGGGTTGATACAAAATCAGCAGTGCACTCAACTGAAAACAAAAATAAAACCAACAAAAGTAAACACTGAAAAAAAAAAAAAAAAAAAAAAAAAAAAAAAGCTTGTCATCAATATTTTTATGGAATCGTAAAATCTTTTGGGTTGGAAGGGACCTTCAATGGTCATCTAGTCTAACTGCCCTGCAATGAACAGGCATATTTTTATCAAAAAAAGGAGTATGGAGTCAAAGTGGAGAAAACATTTCATGTGATCGATATAACAATTAGGATGACAATTGAAAAGCAGTTAATTATTACAGTTCTTGGGAAAAGAAAGTCACTGAAAACACTGAGAAAATATTTTTAGCTGTTTGTGCTATAATGGAATGATGGAAAATCACATTTTGTACTGTGAATACTACTGGACAAAAGAATGAGCCTAGAAGAGAGAAAGCATGCACATACATAGAATTCTCCCCAGGGGAAAAAAATAAAAAAAGTGTTGTCAGAGAGCCAGAAAAGGTAAAGGCAGAAGCCAGTGCTCGGTGAGGGAGAGATGAGTGGAATGATTAGGAAAGTAGATGAAAAGGCATCATGTTTTAGTTTTCTTTTCCTATTCTGACATTAACTTTTTCTGTGGCCTAAGACGCTTAAACTCCGCATACTAACACATATCTAAATCAGGCCAACACATACCTGCAAGTTTTTTTGATAGTTAACCAAGCAATCTTTGTGTAATTCTCTAGTTCAGCACATGAACTTATCTTCGACCTGGATTTTTTTCTACTTTTATTCATTCTGTAGCTTTCTGTCATGCAAATAGTTCTGCTTCTGTCTGTTTTAATACTGTGAAGCAATATGTTCTCTAATGTAAGAATGGTTATCAGAACCTGTGTGAATATAATGTAGACAGTAGAGATTGGTGATATTTCAGAACATGATATGAAACCTTGAACTTGCCCCTTATCCCTAAAAACACTTTTACCATGTACTGTCAAGAGATAAACAGTGTACTTTTGTGACTGAAGCCTCATAGTATTTTGAAATAGAAAGAAAATAATAGATGTTTGTGATGATCATACTAAAGTATTTTTAGCTTGCTTAACTTTCAGGTTGAAATCTCTCTGCATTTCACAAATTAATGGTCGTGTAATATTTCAGATGAAGATGGGGGTTAAGATAAGCAGTTGGTGAATTTCTAAGGATTCTGCAGCACATGTAGGAAGAGGCAGAAATTCTTGGTTTTGCAAAGGTTCAGTTGTTGAAGTCCCAAATGAAAAATGTGCAGAGAAGAATAGAGAAGCTGATTTTTGCCTCCATATCTTCTGTATAATGAGAGCTAGCTCTTGATGATTGAGGAAAGGAAAATGCATGAGCACTCAGTGAAAAATTTAGCCAAACTCCTTGCTTTATGAAGTCAGCACTCTAGTTGTGTTAGTGTGCTTGTGATGCAGACTGGTTATGTTTAATCTTACTGATTTAAGACTTACAAATGCAGTGATCGTAATCAGAGTATTCAGTAGTTTGGAAAAGATTGCCTATGCATATGAAACATGAATTTTTGCAGTTTAATACATTAGGAAGCAGCAGCTCTAGTTTTTGGCCTTTTGCCTTAAAAACACTAATTGATCCAGATAGGAAGAATACCCTAAAAGTGGCAATTTCTAGAAAAAAACTAGTTTTAAAATGTGAGATGAATGCATTTGGTTTATATTATCTCATTTTTCATCACAGCCTTTGTCATGAGGATGGTTTCATGTCGTACCATTTTCTGCACTTCTTACAACCTTTGTCACATGAATAAGATATCAGAACGCTAATGACTAATATACAGTATTCTGTGTCTGCTGATACTATACTGTACTACTATGACCTTTGCAATATTATGTATTCTGATTGGCTGTCTATTTCACCTCTTCCCCACAAGTTAATAAGGCTGTAAAAAGGAGAGAACTTGAAATGGCCAGCCAGTCAAATTACAGAATATTGAAAAGGTCAGAGCAGTACGGCACACAGAAAAAAATTACGGAATATATGAGGCATTAAAATTCTTGTGACAATGATTATAACAAGAATGGAAAAGGATACCCATTTATGTTATTTCAATCTAGTGAACCCCAAAGGATGATGGACCCAGGACAGCAGTAATTTACGCACCAACGACCCTCAGGAGCTTTATTCACTCATTTACAGTAGCATTCAAAACCAGAAATGCACCTCTGCTTGGGAGCCTACTTTCAATTGCCCAACAAAACCAGAGTGAACCTTCAAATGCAGATAGTCACCATCGAGAGTGCTGTGTGAAGCTTAGCACTTTTAAGCAATGATTTTTTTATGGAATACATCATTTTGTAACTTTTTAACATAAGAATATTTTATTACTCAACTTTGTTTCAAGTATACATAGTTTTCAAGTAAGTATGTGGATATTTGTTAGTCTTAATTTCTTTAATTGGATAATATTTCCTGAAACATTGGGATACTTTCATCTGTCATTAACTAGGAACAAACTGATAAAAACACACTCTTTTTTTTTCTGAAATACCAGACTTAGGCCAAAGAAATCCTTCAGAAATACTGGAAAATATCAAGTGCCAGTCCTATGAGCAAGAAGTCTGATAATAGATCAGTGATTCAAAAATTATGGAATGATGTTGAAGTATGAGACAGGTTAAGGAGTATGAGGAAGCCTTTTGTGTTTGTAAATGGTTCAGTGTTTTTCGAGAGGCTATATGGTGGCTCTGAAACTCCCTTTGATCTTAATTCATCTTTTGGAAAAGGTGTTTGGATGCCTAGTTTTTGAAGGACATGCTGAACCAGTTTATCTTCTGCCACCTTGGTTAGGTTGCCCTTGTTAACTGTAGCTTGTTAACTGGACCACTTTCTTGCTGGGGTGCTCAAGGCAGGAGCTACGAGGCAGAAATTTTCAGGAACAAGAAGGTATTCTGGTAGAAACCATTTGTGTAAAGTAAAACAATGTCTTTTAGGATGATACCTGTGTTTTAGACTGTTGCTCTTTAGGGCTGAAGTAGAGTTGTTGGTAGGCTAAAGTAGGATCAGTGAGCAGGGTGGAGAGAAGTATATACATGAAAAATGGAAAAAGAGGCATCATCTACTTATACTCTCAAATAGATCCACAGTGGAGCAGTCTAGGCAGGAGTGGCACAGAGCGATATGACAGGGTTATCACTGTATCACTTTCTGTCAGGCTGAACCTGTGTGTCTGCATTTTCCAGCCCACTGACAGTAAAGTTTAAGCAGTGAGAAGTGGCAAAGCTGCATATTGCAAGTCATCCCCAGCAAGACCTGCATTTAAAAAATGTTCTAATATTTCCCTTGCCAGTAGCAGTAAGTTGCTTGGCTGGCAATGGGGATAAAATACCTTTTGTCCGTGTAAAATTTGATTTGGGAAACTTGGAAGCGCTCCTCAGGTTTTTATCAAAAGCAATGAAAAATTGTGAATTGCTGTGTTGTCTTGCTCATTGTAAATCTGCAAGTGCATTTTTGAGCTGAATAAAATGGTTATGTAATTACATACTTCTCCTAATTATTGAGTAATTATATACTTCTTATAATTGCCAAGTAATCACTCTGCTATAACTAGAATTTAATGTTACAACTAATTGTATAATTACTGTATATTAATGTTGTTATCCAGGCAACTCAGAATAGTGCTTTTGATTCTTTTTTGTTACTCTGAACCGTATTTTTTAAAAAGATATATAGTTTGCCATTGGAAGATTAATGGTAGAACATGAATATCAAAAGTACGTGCTTTTATTTGGGGCTGAAGTTGGTGAGAATTAATATATTAACATATTCGAACTTCACTGAAGATAGAAAAGGTTGATTTTTTCTTATGAAATGGTACATAAATTGCTGTTAGGGACACTTTTTTTTTTTATGCTTGAGGTTTGAATCTGCGTTATGAGCCTTAATCTGTACAACTGGAAATTTAAACTTTTCTTTGCATTGTATGTGAAACATTTAAAAAATGCACCTGTTTTCACAGCCAGAAGAGTCTGTATTTCACATCATTGGAACCTTAAGCATGTATGTCAATTAGTCATTTGTTGGCTTTATCGTTGTTAATAAAATAATAGGTGTACGTAACAGTCACATTTTTGGGTGGATGTCACAAACAGTGAGTCACAGATTGGATGGTGATGCATGGGAAAAATGTGGTAAGTGATGGGAGAAAAGTGCTTTATTGGATTGTTCTTACTCCCACATCACATCCAGGGACAGTTTCATAAAGATGCCTTGTGCCTCTTTGATAGACAGCTTAAGAAATGACATCAAGTAAAGCAGATGCATTTTTTCTAGTGCTGGCTGAGTAGACAGTGCATGAATAATCTCAGACAAAATCACTTCTGCAAAATTTGTATCTCTGTGAATGGCATATGTAGAAGTTGATTGTTCTTCTTGCATGATAAGGAGCTTTGTCTCCCTTGCTATTTATAAAATAAACTCTCTAAGGCTAGCACAAAATTTGTTGAACTCCAAATAAATCCATCAGATTTCATGAAGTGATTCTAGATTCACACTACTATAGTCTGTTTGAGCAGACTGGCAACTCATGTAGAAGATGAGCACTGAGGACATAAACTGCAAGATGGACTTATGAAATGGCTCAACTCATTTCCCTTCTCCAAAAAGTTAGAGTTAGCTTGCCATATGTTAGCAAAAGAATAAGCAAAACACTCTGTGCAGCTCTGTGAATGTTGCAATAATGGACATGGCATGGACTTTTACCAGAAGTGTATCATACAGATTGTTTATAAGGTCTGGACAAATGTACAGATCACTCAAATTTGTAGAATGTAATGTGAGAATGACAAAAAAAATGTACTGCATATGCACATTTAAGCAAATGTTATGGAAATATGGAATATTTGAAAAACTGCTTCAGGTTTAATTTCAGTGTTAGCAGTTCACTTAATATTTGCATAAATTAGGTTAATTCAAAAATGGCTTTAAAAAGAATTTGCCTGTTTTCGTTAAATTGTATCTTAGAATTTGTAGAGGGCTCAGACTTCAATGTTTAATCTTTTGTCTGTGATAATGCCTTAATTTTAGCTATTTTTAATAGCTGTGTTCTGTTTAATCTCATTCTGTACCTGTGGTTTCAGAAACTTCTGAGATTCTGCTGTTGTTTGTAATGCAAAATTGCCATTGACTTTGACATAAGAGCTCAGCGTGGAATGATGGATATTAGTAATTATATTAATTATTTATATAGCATTTTAGTTCAAAATGTTGGGCAATCTTTGAATGAGCCCAGTTTTCTCTCTGTTGTGTGAGTGAAATCTTCATTGAGTCAAGAAGTTATTACTTGACAAATAATTATTTTTTATTTTCCAGTCTTGCTTACAAGTTATTCTGAGGAGTTTTATTTTGTTATTTTTATATGGTCGAATATTTGTATAGTTTAAGTCTGAGATCTTGAAACAGCTGTAGAGGACAGGCAGTGGTGTCCTCTGATGATTTAAACAGGCGATCTAAAAACTTATGTCCTTGTTTTAGCTTTGGATTGCTGGAAAACATATACTTCTTATTGCAGAAAAGTAATGAAGTTATTCTTATGTATACAATGGAGTTAGCTTGTACTGGCTGCTGAACTCCTAAAATAAGTGCTTTTTTTAATGAATTCAAGAACTTGAACAAGTCTTTTATAGGCACGAGAACTGGATTTAACATTTTAATGACCCTGACTGGTTTGCATCTACTGTTCTCGCACAGCTGCTCAAGAACTCAAGTCATTTCTGAAAACTGGTTTTTGTTTGCAACATGTAGCACATATACACAGCAGTCAGCTCTGCAGCTGCATGGTTGTTCCATTTGTTTTTCAACTTGTACGAGTACTTAAAAATGTTATCCAAAAGAGGAAAAAATTGAGAATATTTACTTTTCAAGTAAGACATTTTTTATGTTCTTGATGTCAATGTCGAATTTTTATTGGAGTAGAAGTTTTGTTTCTTAAAGAACAGCAAATCACATCAGACACAAAGCCTAACGTTTGTTCTTCTTCCTCCACATCCTTTCTCTTTCTTAACAGCTAATGCTAATTATTCTGTTGTAAATGGCACTCGAATATTATGCAGCAGCAACGAATCCAATGTCTGGGTACCCATTAAAGGACTGATTCCGTTTTCTAACTACACAGTGCAAGTGAAGGCTTCCAACAGCCAGAGCAGCTTGATGAGTGATGCTATAACCATAGTGATGCCTCCAGGTGGTAAGTATGATAAACTGCTGTTTCTGTGCATGTAACAATTACACAAATACTCTGTTAAACAGAATGTTGTTCATTGTTACAAATGAGGACTGGAAGCTCAGAAGAGTGTGTTTGCATTAGTAGATCTTAGTAACAAAATTGTTCTTTCCAGCTTCAAATTTATTGCATAACTCAACTGAAAAAGATAGAAAATGAAAACTGCACAATTAATATGTTAGGTAACTAAGAAGCTCATCATGTGCCTTTTTTTTTTTTTTTTTTCATAAATAGTGTTAGATTCATGGGATAATAATCTAATCTAAGAGTGGAAAGAAAGTCTCCTGCATTTTGCAATCTCATGTAACCTTAAGAAAGAAAAACAGTTGCGGTGTGCTGGTTCACAATGAACTACACTCTGAACAACTTTAAGCTTATCTTATACGTATATATTATAATTAAGCAAATGCTCTCTGAATTGTCTGCATGTTTGTTTTTTAAGTGAAAGCTTCAATTTGCAGCTGATGTGTATTTGTTCCTTTCATATTTTCTTTTCACGAGCATCTTAATGAACTAGCTTTTATTGAAGAAATACCAGTGGAAACAGTGAAGTTAAGATGATTTTGAATCATAAAATGAGAGCCTGATTGAGCTTGATCTTGAGAGCTGTGTAGTTGTGGCTGAGTGGAAGTAGTGCAAACAAATAGATGCAACCAAACAATAGCAACAACAACAACCTCTCCACAAAATAATATAATTAAAAACAAACAAACAAACAAAAAAACTACTCTTGGAACAGTTTCCTTGCAAAAGACTGGTTTGTTTGGTGGCAAAAGGAAAGTTTTCTGAGAAGTGAATAAGTAAAATGTAGGGCTTATATGACATTCCTGAGCAAGTTGAAAAGGATTAAGTCCCAGTACATTTTGTATTTTTCAAACCTGTTTATTGAATTAGGCATAATGTATCATAAAAACAGATCTGAATTCTACTGATCACTTAAAAATGTGCCTAATCCCAATATTGCTGTTTGATTCTGCATGAAGAAATAGCAGAATTTGGTAGTGAAAAATTCACCAAATGAAAAGGTAAAGGATTTTTAAAGATGGACAAGGATGTGCACAAGTTTATGACAGCCATTAAGATGCACTTTCTTTCATCATTAGATTGTTGTTGATTACAATTAGAAAACTTATAGCTTTGAAATTATCTTTTTTATGACCTTGCGGTAGTTTAAAAGCAATACCTCATTGATTAAATAGGTTTTAGTTCATGCTTCCTTTTTGTTAATGATCTGAAAACATATTATCCTGATTTACACATAAAATCATGCTGAAAAGCATGTGGCATTCACTAGGATATGTGTGTTTAAGTAGAATTAAATTAGCAGTGAGAGTTATTAAAGAAATCTTCCGTACTATTGTCCAGTGGACTGTGATCTGTGGTGAAATGAATAGTAAATGAAGCAATACATATGAGAGAAGGATTCTCACACACTCTGTATCCTCACTGTGCATGTAAACACGTGCAGGCACACATACATATGTATATATATATATAGGACAATGTATGCCTATTTGACAATGATATTTATTATAAACACTTTGCCATGCAATTGCACAGTATATTTTGAGCATATTGGTGATTTTGCATTGGGTTGTATTCCATCACTGGCAAATGCTTTCTAAATCATTAAATGAAATGTGGATCTTACTAAAAACATTTCATTTTTTACCTTAGTGGCCAAGTTTTCACTGTAGGAGAAGTTGTATTTCATCAAAGAATGAAAGAGTTCTCAATGTATGCAAAAACACAGCCTTCCAATGGGTGTAAAAAAAAAAAAATAAATTAAAAAAAAAATAGTATTCTCTTCTTAAGGGTAATAAAAACACCATTTCTGAAATTACTTTGTAAGAAGTACAGGGCGCATTTTGGAAGAGTGTTTAAACGGGATAGGGATGGATAGGACAGGAGTATTCATACTGAAGATACTGCAAATCATTATTTTTTCAATTAATATCCAGAGGTGTTTTTTTTTTTTTCCAAAATACATTTATTTTGTCTCATTTTTTATTTAAAATGTAACACACTGAATCTATATAATGCACACCAAGTCTTTAGTGTTACTTGATTGAATATGTCTTAATTTCTCATCAGGTTGATTTGCTGTGCTTATAAGTCAATGTTTAAAAAAAATCCTGGAAAGAAGGAATATATTTCATCTAAGCTCTTGACTAAAATTGCAGTGCAGGTTCAAGAGTTCTTGGAAAGATTAAAAAAATAAAAACTGAATCCAAATGTTAATCCATAAATATGAAACTTTCTTTTGACCCTTACCCTGTAGTGATCTGGAGTTACTAATGGGGTTAGGATTTCAACTCTTAATGGGTCTTGGTGCATTAGTGTTTTGTATGCATGGAATTCAGCATTCAGTTTAATAAGTGGTTGACATTGGTGATGTCCCTTAATTTGCTTAAATCTAATTGGCTCTTTTATCAGTCAAACCTGTATGGATTGGCAATTGATCAGAAAGGGTCAGCCATGACTGTGCATGTACTTAAATGCTGGATCCACCAGTTAAAGTCACTGTTGCATAATAAGAAGCTGAAATCGTGAGAACAAACGATCTTCAGAGTTGGGAGGTAAAAGAAAGCAGAGAAGTTTTTCAGGATGTTCAAGTTCAGAACAAAGGCATTATGGAGTATATAAATTTTAAATACACTGCTTTTTGCCTCAAGACTTAAAGAATTTTTTTTTTTCCAGATGAACTGAAATCTTGTCTGAAACTGTCTTTGTTACATCAAAGAACTGCATAGAAAGCTAAAAGAGATGGGAGAAGCATAAAAGGGCATAGTTTAAAATGATTAGTGACAAATTTCATACCACATAGGTAGAAGTAAATTTTTTTGAATTTTACATTTTTTCCAGAAAGAATAAATTTGTTCTATTTATCTTGTCCTAAACTGCTTTGGTAGAAGTTGTAAAAGATAATGTACTAGCCAAGGCTCCATATTAATTTGAGGATGCTAGGCAATAAAAGGTCTGGAGAACAAATCACTTTAGAATAATGTAATTAGGTAAATGAAATGATATGGAGGATGTAAAACTGCAAAAATCTTGGAGAAAATGTTTTTGTACAGAGTGCTTGGTTATACATTTTTCTCATTAATCAATGTTGTTTTTTGATGCATTGGCTGAGGACCCACAGAGTTTGGAATTACCTTATAAGTGATAGTAAGCTAACAGAAATGAAAGACACGATTATTATTGGTAAGACCTCGTTAACTCCGCTTGTTCCCAGCCACTACTTAAGCAGTGAATTGTCATTTTAATCTCTGCCGTAATTTATGGAGTATGTTGCTGTTTCATATTCTTCATCCGACTCTTGGTCAGACTCATAAGCATCTGCCCTTTGCTGGTCAAATGCTTGTAGCCAGGATGCTGCATGCCTTTGCCTTACAAGCTCCAGCTTCTCAGAAGCAAATCACTTCTATCACTTTTTATCACTTGATGTTTGTTCACCATCTACAGAACATGGCATCCTGCAGGCAAAGGATTACTGCCACTGTTAGTTTAGGTAGCAATGCCTCCGAGACTGGATATTGAACCACATCATAGCATCATTGATCTAATCACGCAAGCAAATAAGAACCACATTGTACACCTTATATTCACATCTGGAAACATTTGCTCATGCAAGTTAATCATTGGAGGCAACACGCCTCCTTGATGAATTAGTAAATAGAGCAAACAGAAGTCCACAAAGAAAAAATCAAACTTGTGTACACTGAAATTTTCCTGAGATAAATTTGTTTTTCCATTCACTCAGGATCACATATATACAGTCATACCAGAAAACCTGTTTTGAAGGAATTTCCTAGGTTTCAGATTCTCATTTCTCTCCTTTACACTATTCTTCCCCCACTGCTTCTCCCTGTAGGCATGGAATAATATCCAACAGGATTCTTTTTACTCTTGATTTTCTGTTTCTTTTTAATTTTTCATCCCTTTCATTCTCTTCTGCCACTTCTTATAGAGTAGCAAAAAGAGAATTGAAAAAGGAGGG
>NW_024884142.1:83396082-83419992 GCF_019232065.1 Centrocercus urophasianus | reverse complement strand
AACAGATAGCACAAGGGAAAAAAATGTAAAATCACATTGATAGGAAAGATATTTTTAAAAGTTCAAAATTCTCAAACTTGTGATTTTTCTGTACCTTCAGACAAATATAATTGCTGATTTTTATAAGAAACAAGAAATATTTTTATTTTTTTTAAATTAGTTGTAAAAAACTTTGTGGAGGATGTTTATGGAAATTTCTGAATGAAAAAATTATAGCCATGTCTTTTCTAGAGGTAGTTTAAGGAGAGAGCTGGATGGACTAGGGAGGGGGTAGAGCTGCCCTACATCTTTCATCAGTGACCTAGCTAATTAAAGCATGTCAGTGGCAAGCTGTGTAAATTGTCCGTTCTAGTTCCTCTCATCCAGAAAGATGATTTCATGGGGATATAAGGGTAGGATTGCAGAAACGCTTGTGTGTAAAACTGGGAGTTGCTCTAATGAAACAGTAATTCTTCTCTAATCTCTGCAGTATTGATCTGATTGTCATTTTCATTAGTTCTACTTTCTTCTTTTATTTCCCTCTCCTTTTCTGTTCAGCACATCCTTCAGCATTATTCTTGTGCTCATTCTTATTTCTAAATGGTTGTTTTTGGTGCTCTAGGGGGCAAGAGAAGTTAGAGGAGCTCTCGTTCCTCAGCTCTCATTCCTGAGAGATAATGTCTTCAGGTTCTGACAATGGGAGGCACAGAGGTGCCCATTTTTCTGCTGTAATTTTCTAAATTACAGCCAACTGGGGCTCAGCCTAACTTCATACATCATAAGGAACCACCTCAAGGCTGCTTTAAAGTGTACCCTTACCAAATTCCTATCTCTAAAGCTGCAGACTGGCAGAAGGCAAAGGCATTCAAATGCCTATTCCTTGCTCGTATTGGTTCCTTTGCCTTGCATCAGCCTTTTTGTTTTTCCACTGTATGTATGTATGATCCACTGTAGTTTCATGTTCCATACAGCAGGGCTGTTTTTTCAGGTCTTTGCTTTCTGTTTTCTGGAGTTGCATGAAACAGAGCAAGATGATCAGAATTGCAATTTTAGTTGCCCAGGACATGGATGGTTCTGCTTGGTTGGGAAATGACAGATGAGAAAGGGAGAGCTGTGCAACAGCTTGAAATAGCCCATAGATCATCTATAAGCAGACAATTAACCTCAGTGTGGAGGTCTCAGTCCAGGTCTTTCCAAAACTTTAGCATGAGTTCCAGGCAGTATTTAAGATTTCATGGAAGAAAACTACAGCTTGGTTGTTCTGTAAGCTAGAGAAATACATAGAAAAGGGGAAAGCAGCTTGAGATTTAGCAGCAGATCTCTATTTAAAATGATTCTACCATCACATAAACCTATTTCAGACCAATTTTAATTACATATAGAAAAGAAAATATTTAGATGAAGCATGCGATTTTTACATGTCTTAAACCTGTTCATGTGTTTTTTTCATTCTGTGTAAATCTCATCTAGATCATTCCCTACTCTAACTAAAGTCAGCGTTCTTTATGCAATAAACTAGCCTGTTTCTGCTATGTAGAGAATTCTATAATAAATGATATTTGAATTCCTAGTGAAACATACAGAACACTTTTGAAAAATGATACCATTAATTTTGTCTTTTAAACCATTTTCCAGACATATGAAGTCTTAGGAACTGGATCAATTTTTGTGTTACTTTGCTAGTTTGATAAATACTGTTTTTCTAAAGAGTTCACATTAATATATTTATTTCTGATAACTCATTCCCCTATAGATTCCAGAATAAAACAACATTTTCATAAGCTGTCAGCAAAGGCAAGTGTCTATGGGTTTGTTGTTGTTGTTATTTTAAGCAATATTTTCTGCACTTGCAGCACCTATATTATGAGAGTTATCTGCTGATCATAAAACATTTGATTAAAGTGACAACATTTTTGAAGCTACTTTGCACAATTAAGAGACATCTCGAAATTCCTCTGTTTTCAATGAATTCTGCAAAGCTCCAGGAAAGTTCTGCAAGCTTGTTTTACATATTTCTTTACTTTGTTGATGGGGAAAAAAAAATAAGGATGTATCAAGATATTCCTGATGGTTAATCATAGATATGATCAAATAGCCATACTTTTCCTTCCTTTAGGTAGAAATATATATAGGGATGTTCTTTTTAAAACATCATGTCCATAGAAATGCTTTGCTTAAAAAATAACTAATATTTAGGTGGGGGTTTTTTGTTCAGTTTAGAAATAGACCTGAAATTGAATTTAAAAAATTAAAGTTCTGATCTGAATTCTTAAATTGCACTTCAGAATTATTTTTTCCGTTATAACATTATTTATTTGCTCTGGTAATGTTTTTCTTTTCACTTCTTTTTCCTCATACATTGCTTCTCATTTCTGAGTACAGTAGGGGAAATAATCTACTCTTCTTCCTTATGGAGAAAAGGGAGGGAAAAGGAAAAATGGATGAGAACAGGTTTCTAGAGTCACCATTCTTCCCCTGGTGTCCCTATAAGCACTTGTATGCTACTTACCATCTTACAACAAAGGCCACCATTGAGATTCCATAGTCCTTAGTCATTTCTGACTTTGCACATTTTTTCCTTACTGTGCTTTTTTTTTTTTATTTTTCTATTTGCATCCATGTGCAGATACACAGAAGTAAATGTGTGTATGAGTGTTCATGGATTTTAGCCTGTTTCCCTTTGGATTTGTATTCAGGTGTGACTTAGGATTCTGACAAGGAAGTACTACCCTTTTAGAAGGATTAATTCCAGTTTAGTAAAATAAGAGAGAAAAGAAGTTAATGTGTTTCATATTACAATGGGATATGTCCAGAATTCAAATATATTAATTCTTACTATTTTTATACTGAGATACTTTTATAATTTTTACAGATGTTTGCTGGTTTAGCATTCCAGAAGGCTTATTACTGTTATTCCTATTTTACAGATAAGTTTGCAAATAGAAAGATAGGCCAGGGAAGGTAAAGAGACTTTGTATTCATTCTAGCATTGACAAGTATAATTCATCGAAAGGTCTGGAAGTCTCTCTTCTTCCCAAACTTAGACTAGGATTGCCTCTTCACAGAAGGTGCTACCAAACTTGAATGTGGCCACTGTGTACACACAAAAAAAACAATTCGCAGGTTGACTGCTTTGTGATTTTCTAAACAGCTCTTATAAAGCATGTAGAAAGAAAAGAAACTGAGATTGAAAAGACATCATGATTTAGAGAAAGAACACATCTCGTCCCTCTTTTTTTTCTTTCACCAAAGTGGTGAATCTTCTTACATAGTAAGAACTGTACTTGAGATAGTTATTCCTAAAAAACTGATAGTGCTGTCCAAAAAACTGAACAAAATGTTCCTGATGATTGTAATCTGAATTAAGTAGCTGTAAATTTTCTGTGATAAAGATAGAGTCATTTCAATCTGTGCTCAAAAAATGGAAAAAGGAGAGGAAATGTTCCCTACCTCTTAACTTTCTGTCAAAAGTCTGTTTAGTAGAGAATAAGTATTGCCAATGTATTTTCTTTATCTCAATATATGGTGCAATTTGTAGTAAATGCTGTGATATGGCAAAATACAGACAGTCTGGTTTGCAATTGAATAGGGTTTGATGACTGTTAATCAATTAGACTACCCAATTTTGAACAGCAGAACAGTAGCCAAGGTCTTTTCAGTAAAAGCTATTTGGAAACAGAGCATTCATTGTTTTATATTGACAGCCTTCCACCAATTTCAGCACTCGCTGAAGAATTGAAGCTAAGAGTTAATTAATGTAAATGGTTTATTTGTTACAAATATCTAGAAAGCATTAACTGGTGAGCAGCTATTTAGTAATTTGGTATGAACATTTCTGTGTGGATGGGTCAGGTATAAAAGGCTGTTAATCCTTTTACCTTATTCATTAGACAAGTAAACTGTGCATTTTGCACAGATTGTGTGAATAAGTTTGTCTGAATTACTTTCTATTCACTTTAAATATGAAATATTTTTCTTCATTAGATAACATATTTCTGTCAATTGAAATGCTCTTTTTAGTGGGGAACCAATCCATAATGACACTTAGTGATTTTTGCCATCATTTTTGGAACAGAGATGTCACCTTTTGTGTTCTCTTGCACCTATCTCTGTTAGACCACTGTCCAGAGAAAAAAAAAAAAAGAGATCTGGATTTCTCATCCTAAGTGACTAACATTCTCATCTCCTGTCTTCCAGGGCAGCATATTAATCTCTTGGTTTATAAGGAGGGAAGACAGAATATAGTCAATCTCTCCTATTGAAAGTCTGCTGCTATGCCAAAAAATAAAAATAATAATGCCTTATTTTTGAGGGAGATGGTGGGACAGGCACAATTGTAACCCAGGGATGCAGGTACTTCTCTGGCCTAGGTGAGGCATGTGCAGCAAAGGAGGAAGGGGAGAATGTCTTGGCTTCTAGGCATTCATGGACCAGGGCATACAGTGTTCGTTGGTGGTGATACTCAGCATGAGCATCAGAATGTGATTCTATTGCTAGTTTCTAATACAGTATAATTCATTGATACTGAGGCTCCTGTGCTAGACTGTAACATGAAGTGACAGCCATAGCATTACAGTTGGCAATTTTGAGAAATGATAACAATTCTTGTTTACCCTGTAAATGTGATAGTTTGAATTTGCCAGACTTGGCCTCGTGTGTTACATAAGAAAATAATATACAGCATTTTTGTGCTTCCCTAATTATAGTAGTTTTATTTTCAGAACTAAATTCCTGATTCTGTTCTTTGGCATTGTGCAGAGTAGTGCCCTTAGAGTTCTGTATGTTGATTAGTGGCAGGATTTGGTTGTATTAGGAAAAACATTCTATACTGTTAATGATGACAGATACAATTAAATTATTTTTCTGCTATTTTCTTTTATGTTAACACATTTTGCTCATTAATATTGATGGGCTTTAGAAGGTTGAGCACATACTGGGAAGGAAGCAAGCCCCTGAATGTTGTATTTTGCTCTTTGTGGAGCTGACAATATAATTTTATGTCTAAATGTAGGGAAAGCTGCTGACAATTTTTATACATTAAATTATAACTGAGAACTAATTCAAGGATCAAAGATGCTCTTTGGGAGAGATCACTTTAGTGGTAGAAAAAATGATTACTTTTTTCCCAGTCTCATATATTTGTACTGTACGTCTTGGAAATACCATTCCCTACAGTTTCTGAATCTTGATGTTTAATTTAACACAAAGGTCTTTGAGCAGCACAATGGGAGGGGGGCTTCTGCTAGTAAAACCTCATAGAAAGAAATTGAAACGTACGTGTTTTTTCTCATTTATCAAAGAAGTGCAAAAATCTAAACTGACATTTTATATCAAATGAATTATGAACTGTGTACTTTGTACCTAAGGGAACAACAACTAAATTAGACTTCTGTTAAAGAGAGAGAGAGAGGAAAAAATAGGCTTTTAATAAAATATGCAGTCATATTTGGTATTTTGTCTGAACCTGACAAATTCTGTGCTTTGCAAGAGGAAACTAGAATGTAGGCCACTTCAAAGGCTATATACTTTGAATGCCTTGCAGTGAATTGAGAATCAGGGTAAGATAGCATTCAAGTCAGAATTTCTACTTAATAAGTATTGTTGGTTTGATATGTTTGTTTTCAGCCTTGTCTGAATCAAGTCAACTGTCAAAGTTAACATGCTTTCTCATAGCTTGAAGACCAAAGCAAACAGTAAATGACTTTTTTTTATTATTCTTCCATTTGTGAGAATGTTTGTTACCGAAAAAGATTTACAGGGAGCCAAATTTTAAAAGACACTTGATTGAAGTGTGAGAGGTAAATTTTCAAAGAGTAATGTCTGATGTATTTTAAGGGCATGACTTGAGACATTGTCTTCGAGCAACTTTTCCTTTCACCAAAGAAAGGACTTCCCTTAAAGTTATAGTTTATGAGATTTTGTACACTTGCAATTTCTGTATTTCCTTCATGAATTTCAGTGGGAATATATTTCAGTTCATTGACATAGAAGACACTTTGATATTGTTGTGATAAGCACCTACACCTTAGGGAAAACTGGAAATGAGAAGCTAAAATTCCATGGTTTCTTTGACAGCATATTCCCTAGTGCGCTCCCATGGTGCTTTTTGGTATATGAACCAAATATCCAAGAACTCTCGTTGCTTTTCTCATATGTCATATACATATATTTCATAAAGATTTGTTTCAGAAGATTAAGAAAGTTATAATGTATAAAAGCTTTCAGAAACTCTGCAAACTCCTTGCAGAAAGCAAAAGTGTATGAACAGTGATGGTGAGAATATCATACTATGAGCATATAATAAAATTTGAAACACAGCAAGACCAGCTATACTTGTAGCTTTACTACCTTTTTATATCAGTACAACCAAGAGGCTTGAAACAAAACCAAAGCTGTAATGTGATGTATTAATGATGGAACAACTTCAGCTGAGATATCCAAATATATTCACACCCAAGGAAGCAGTATTTTTGTCTTTAGATAACCTAAGCAAAGTTGACACTCCCAATTGTGATTAAAAAAAAAAACATCCAACCCTTTAAATTCTTTAAGCCACAATGAAGAATGGTTTAATACTGGTATAGACAATGGCGTTATAGATATTTCTAGGGAAAAGTAAATGGATACAAATCCTCATTTGTAACTAGATTTTATTTTTATTATTCAACAGTACTTTTTAAACAAAGACCTTTGTTCTTTCTACTTACGAATCATAGTACTTTACAGTATTTGGTTCAAAATAACATTCAGATAAACATGTAAATGCCACTGGAGATATGGCATTGTAAATGCCTATTTTTCTGTATCGGAAAGGGGAGAAGAAGAGGCGACAGCTAGAGTGGGTGCAGCATTTTGAGATAGCCACAGCAGAAACCTGGTTCCCTCCAGGCATTCTGTAGATTCAGTCTGCTCCATTATCCAACTTCTTTTCCTATTCTTAAATGAAGAAAGTATTTGAAGGAATAATGTCAATTGCAGCTTCAGATGTTTCATGTCTAAAAGGTAGTCCAGTGACCTGGATCTCACTGATACACAGGATGTTCAGGATATAATGAAACTCTGCTACCCACTGTGCATAGTGACTCACTGAAACCAGCTAATCAGTCATATTGTCAGATCCATTTTCTATTTATGGACACTCTCAAGCTGGGATTCCATCATAAATGGCAGTATCATCATATGCATTGCACAGAAATTTATGGATTAAAAATAAATCTTATTGAGGATCCAATTTATTTGCAAACCTGTATTGTTCTCCTGTCTACACTTAGGAATATATACATTCATGCTTTGTTGAAGTACACATCAATGGCAGGGTAGATATTTCTGTGAGTGGTAGCCAAGGGCCCATTCATACTGCAGCAGTCTGCACACTGTCAGCATTTGAACCAGAGTTCTCATTTGATTTAAATATTTGTATCTTTTCCGTTATCTCACTTTCTTTTTCAGTTAGGTAGCCCTATTTTCTTAGTTTCTCTCGACATATTCAGTGGAGATAAGGCAATAATCATTTGCAAAAGGCACATCCACTTGTCTTTGTGAAGTGCTGCTTTCTGGTTTTGAATATCCTATGTCACCCTTTTGGTTTCAGTCATAGAATAAAATATACAGTATATCAGAAATTCATTTTCAGCAGGCTTCAACTGAACACTTCAGAGATGTCCATGCCCTTTTCCTTTGTTCCTTCTTCATCTTCTCTGATGTTAGAGAACCTTATTGAATTATTAAGCTGAAAAAGTGTTAATTATGAAATCATCTTGTTTATTTTCTTTCCATGTCTCATTTCTGGTTAGGATGTTCATTTAATCCAATATGGATTTTCCGATTTAAAATCTTTCTGCAGCAGCTTGATCCTGTTACTCTATGTTCTTTTTACCTAGGGCACTGATTCTCTGTCTTTGTAAAGTTTTTTGTGACATTGGAGATTACCATCTGTATCTATTACCTCCCTCTCTTCTACTCTTTAAGCCACATAGATTTAGACTTTCTCCCCTGGAACTTTTCCAAGCAATAATGACCTCATTTGCTTTTTTTATTCTTTGTTTCTCCGAGGACTTGTGTATTTCTAAAGCTACCAAACTTTCTTAGGAAGGTTGATCCAGACCTCCATTTTCTGCATCCCAAGATTGGGATCTCCTTACAATCAGCCATTGATTAACTAAGAGCTTAGCTCTTTCATCTGTTGTCTCAGAGCCCATCTAGTGCTCCTTGCCATCACAGAAAATGACTATTCTGCCTTCTTATCATCTCTACCATAAAGATTTTGAAGCCTTTCAGGACTTCTTCAAGTGGACTGTTCATTTCCTACGTATTTCTTTGGTGTAAGAAGCTAACTCACCAACTCACGTATTTTTCACCTCACCACAGCAGGAGTAGCCATGCTCAAAATCATATTGTAGCTACCGTACTTCTAGTTTTCATCGTCTTCTAGAAAGATTGGCCCTTACAGTTTGGCTGCTGAAACCTCAGAAATATATTTGTTCCAGGAATGTGAATTTTTTTGTCACAGTGTATGCTCCTCCTCTGGCTCCTGTGTCAAATTGGAGGGATAAACATACAGTGCTATCTATTGGGAATAATTATATTCCTCTGTCATTTTTCAGTTCTGTATAAAAAATTGTCATAATCAGACATGAGCATCAAAGGTCAGGTTCCTTGATTAGTGCCTTCTATCTGATTCATATGCTAGGTTTTTATCACTGATTCCTGAAATGCATTTCAAATGGCTATTGATGGAAAGGTTGAAATCTTCCTGAATAATTATCTATGGTTATTGCTCTGGTAGGGACATCATCTTAGCTACAGAAATTGTAGCTACCTAAGAACTGATTCATTTCAAATATGATAGAAAGTACAAAAAGCTTGCCTACAGATCTTTGAAGTTATACCATCAACATTAAGAAGGAAACTTAACAGGCTCCTTGACAACACTCTGTGAAGCTATTACCAGTGCCAGTGTTTCCATCAACATGAAAGATACTGCAACTGCCTTTGGCCAGAGCTCTCTGCCCTCTGATGTCTGTTGTAAGGGAAGCTGCAAGATTCTGAGGACAATATCAAAAGTTCTCACCTGCTTCCTCTCCAAAAAGAAGAACAAATGAAATAAAGAAATCCTGAAATTCATTTCTGAAGCTGCTTCATTGGAAGCTGAAGATATTACATGAAGATGAACATAATCTTGTTCCTTCTCCTCATTTCACATGTATTCCTTCACATAAGTGAAGATCAATGCTCTCTCAAAGAGATATTTCATTTTGCAGGAAACTTAAGTCACATGTGACCCACAAGAGCTTTTTTGTTTAATTGTGATTTCTGTCTGATTTTGTAAAACCAATTCTAACATTTTTCCTCGCAGTCTTCACAATCTTTTTTTTTTTTTTTTTTTTTTTGTGGTATGACAGTTACTGGCTGGTCATTCTTTTAACTACTCTGATGAATAAATAGTTTCACTATTCAGTTATAAATTCTATCCAATGTCTTTATTACAGATATTATAATCATTAATCACTCAGTTAATTGCTTCTTGGCATTCTTTTGTATCTTTGAAAGTTTAGCAGATTTCCTACTGAGTAGCCTGGATAAACTTTCTGGAGAAGAAAGACAGATTACCTCTAAAATAAATGTAAAGAATGTAAGAAATGTCTAAAAGACATTTTTATGCTATTGACTTCAGTAAAAGATAGCACTTAGGAAAGGCATCACTTAGACCCATTTTTACTTGAAGCTCATGTCTTGATTGCAAATGTTGATGAGAAAAAATTTCATTAAAAGGAGGGTGAGGGCTGATTTTGTTTTCCTTTAAAACAGTATTAATGAGGAATAGGTGGCCTGCTCTGGGATTTTATAAGAGAATTGTATTAAAGTTCAGGTCTGCAGGCCAAGAAGTAATGCCTGAGTTGGTTTTCTGGGTGTTACTAAAATTGTATTTTGCAGCTTTGCTACCAGATTTGCAAGTGAAAGAATATTTGCAGTTAAAGCTCACATGATTAATGCAGATCAAGACATTTAAAATGTTAGAACCTACTATTTTTATTTTTCTGAATGTTATTAAACCTAATAAGTAATATTAATGCTGAAAGCTAGCAAATCTACAAAGCAACTCCTTTTCCATTGAAGTTACTACTATAGCAGATCAATAACGCAGGATAGATCATGAAGAAAGATCAAGATGTTTTTATACCCTGTTTATATTGTACTTCTGAAAATAAAATTTCAGGAACATTAAGTGCGAACAGGTTTTGATTTACTGGCACTATGGAAATTAAGCCATAGCTTTGTGTCTCTTATCTTGCTTTTTCACAAGACAAAGCTTTCTTTACTTTCTGAGCCCCAGAGTGGGACAAGCATGAAGATCACCACAGGTCTTCCACGTTGTGTATTCCAAAATACATTGACATACGTTAAATGGGGTTGTGCAACAAAATTAAAATAGGACCATGTTGTCCCTGGTAGATGTATTACTAGAGAGAATAGTATCTGTAACTGAAAACACAAATCTGTGAAATTATAAGATTAAAAAGAGTATCCAAGAATAATCTGTATCTTGATCAGGTGTAAAACAGTGTGGAGGACAATGTGCATTAAATGAAAAGTCAAAACTATTTTGTGTATTCTCTATGCACCAAGTAGGAAAGATGACTGGGAAAAGAGGGTTAAAAGATAAACCGGTGAAGATGTGAAACAGGAAAGAAAAAAAAAGCAATCTTGCTAACAGATAAAGGTTTATAACTAGCATGCCCTTCTAGTGATGACACAGGGCCCAACATCATGGCTTGTCTTTCTGTTAAATGAAACAAAAACACTTGCCGCTGATCAGAATTCTGGTGAACACGTCTGGAATTATTTGAACTGCACAAACAACTAGATAACAGGCATACCTGGAAAATCAGGAGAAACAAATGTCAAATTGCAGAACAGATTGCCATAAAAAGTGTTGTAATGAGATGATCTCAGTATGGGCACCTAAAATAGAAAATGAATCAGGAGTATCTAAGAACCAATGTAATGAGATAAAGAAATGGGGTTTGTGAATTGAACCTGGAAAAGAGTGAGTAGCCATGACTGAGCAAGACATTCATCTAGGCATAGTCTGACTGCAACTGTTCCTTTGTGTTATGGTACAAACTGCAGTGTCTTCTTTAATTCCCCTGTAGTTAAATATCTGCAGTTATCATTTGTATACATGTGTGTGAAAGATAATTAGATAAGATTTGCTAAATATTTCATACAAATAGCTGTAGGGAACTGTAGAATTACACTTGCATACTTCCAAACAATTATATCTGCCTGTTTGAAGATATTATGGATATCCAGTATTTGTCTGGTAACTCTTAAATGTGGTACCACTTCACCAAAGTTGCACTGAGTTTACATCAAGTTGATAGGTACCAAAACCAACTCTTCTGATTTTTCTTCATCTTATTAAAGAATAATTGTACAGACATTTTTTTAATTAGATAGTTTTTTGTCCAAATATTTCACTTTAGTCATTCCTAAAGTCTGCTTTCAGATAATTTAAATTTCAAGTATGTTATGATAAGCATTATGAATATTTCTCCGAAAATTAGGCAACTGTTTAATACAATGCTTGTTGCCCTCACATAAATAATTACTTATGAAGCCTCTGACTACTGCATATGCTACTTAAGATTATGAAATTGAAGCAAAATTTAGAACAGTTTTCAAAGATCACTTAGCAGGGAAGTAAGGATCTGATCTTCCTTGACTCATCTGTGTGTACCTAAGTGTCTAGAATACAATATATTATTGTCAGATTGTAGCATTCCATTCTTTAATATTTTGTGGAGTTATTAATTAATATTCTGATTACAACTGACATCTGATTAAATATTTTATTCTGCCTTTGTAATTTCTTCAGACAAAGTGTGACTTTCTGCCCTGCTAAGTGAGGATTTACTATGCAAGTTGTTGATTCGGTAGGTTGCAATTGGAGTGGTTGCCTCCTGAGGGCAATATTAAAGCTTGGAGGGGAGCTTTTTGAGCAACATTGTATCTTAAAGGCAATATATCAAGCTGTTAGATACATGGATCTTCTGTTGAGAAATTTTCGGTAGAATTATTGCTGGTTGCCACTTATTACTTGGGTAGTAAGGAGTCTCTTGGGATTATGGATTGAGCAAAAAGGGTTAAACTGGGGACACATTACACTGAAGTCCTTGATGATGAGGAGTGTTTGAAACAGTGAACAAATGTTCTGCATGTAATTAGCCAGTTTTGGATGTAAGTGCTCCATAGTTAATGATCAAAATGTAATTATTTTTACAGAGCACCTTTTTTCGTTATGACTCAGCAGAGGCTCCAAAATTGTATAGTCCTACCCCAATTCCTTTTTGGAAGAATGTAGTAAGGACATTCTCTTCAAGCTACAGGAATCTTTTTGGATGGAATAAATTTGTAGAATATTCTAATGTGTTTGTTTGAAAGTCGTGACGAGAGTTGTTCTACAGGTTGGTTGACTTTCAGAGAAGAGATTTGTCTGAATTTTCTACTCTTCCCTATGTTGGGCTTTTGTTGGTAGAAGAGATTTGAACATTTAGCTGAGATTACCTTTGCCATTAAAATAACATCTGCACTGTGAGTTGTTATTGACAATTAGACTGCTACATCTTTGTTTTTTGATGAGCATTCCTGTATCACTGTAATAACCATCACTATACATACATAAAGATTAATCAGAGCTTTTACTTTGTGCATCTCAGGGAGCTTTACAAAGAAGGATAAGTATTATTATCTGTATTTAACAGATTGAGAGAGAGGGACAAAGGTGAAGTGATGTGTCCTGACAGAGCTAGAAATTTAATGCTTTTGCTTCCTCTCTGAGTTGCTCACACTGCCTCCTCAATAACAGTGTGAACTTTGGCTTCCTGGTGAATTTATAACTCAGCTAATTAAATTCATTGTTAGGTGTAGCTTCTCTGCTATATAGGGAACTTCTGTGTGCACTTAAACAATTGGTGTGTTTGAACCTGCAGACAGTTTTTAATGAGACAGTACCCAGCTTTGAAGGGACACTGAGGCTTTCTTTTTAGTGTCAGCTTATGAAAACACTTAAATATCCTCTAATTTAAGTTTTTATAATAATTGTGTTGTCTTTCTCATTCCGGATGAGCTTGCCTATTAACAACTTCATGAAACACTCTGATAGGAAAAATCTTGTATTTTTTACAACAGAGAGAGGTGAAGATGGCTCTGAAATTTTGAAATACTTGATAGTAAGACTACCTCATCTCCCATCTTATCCATGTCTTCTCTATGAGATAATGTTGTTTGTTTGAAAGCCTTGGTGTATTTTATATCCATACACTTAAAAATCTTGTATTGTCCATCTCAGGTCCAACACTGTTTATGTTGTTGCATGTTAAGTGAGACAAATGATGTTCTCCGTTTTATTCTGAGAGTGTAATTAATTCACACACAGAGGCATCTTGTTTGCAAATATTTGATTTTGAAGACTCACCTATTAAGTCAGCCATATTTTTGCCCTCTGATCTGAGGTACTCTCAGGCTCAATTGGCCCTGAAGATGATGGCAAGGGATTTGCAGGCCATGGATTACATGGATCTCAGATATCTCATGGATTTGGTAACCGGGAACATTTCAGATTTCCTTGGGATTCACCTGAGCCTCATTGTCTAGGTCTAGATAAAAACAGCGGAAAGAAGGGTCCAAGGGCAGCCAGGTTGACTAAACTCCTGAATTTTTATGTTGCCCTTTTCAGAGTAACAGAGAGAAGGGAAAGGGAGTTAGGGAAACTGGAGATCTTTATCCACTTCATCATTGGGAAGGGTGTTGCAGGGCTATATGCCAATTCTCAGTAGTAGAATACTTGGAAAAAACTCTGGTGTGCCAGCAGAGAGCTTTTATTTTTTTATTTTTTTATTTTTTTAAAAAGAAAAAAAAAAAAAAAAAGGAAAATTCTTTTAAATTCTTCTGACTATGAAGATGATCCAGGGGCACTGGGCTTGTTCAGCCTGGAAAAGAGAAGGCTGCAGGAAGAGCTCATTGCAGCCTTCCTGTATTTAAAAGGAATTTATAAACATGAGGGAAATCAACTTTTTACATGGATAGATGCTGATAGGACAAGGAAGAATGGTTTTAAACTAAAGGAATGTAGACTTAAATTAGATGTCAGAGAGAAGTTTTATGGAGAGAGTGGTGAGGTGCTGATACAGGTTTCCGAAAGAAGTTGTGGATGCCCTCTCCCTGGAGGTGTTTAAGGCCAGGTTGTATGAGGGCCCTGGGCACTCTGATCTAGTACTTTATCTAGTGCCTGGCATTCTCTGCCTGTGACAGGGAGGTTGGAACCTTGAGGTCCCTTCCAATCCGAGCCATTCTATGAACTTAAGGGAAAGGGAATGAGTCTCCAGATTGCTGCAATCCATGTCTTGTACACTTCTATAAAATATAATTTGGAACTGGATGTGAAGAATTTTGGAGTTCCAGTCATAAACATGAGTAATCAGCATGAAATGCATCACACATATTTTTGGGTGCCTGTGTCAGTATAAACAGAAAATGTGGTGTATGACTGGTTATTTTTTTTTATCAGTGTAGATGCCATCCTTCCATCTGTTCCAGGGAGCATAGAACTGGGACAGCGTTTCACAAAGTCTGTTACTTCCCCTTTTAGTAACCACCTCATAAAGGAAGATCATAAAACTTACTGTAAAATACTGTTCATTATCTTACAACTTATGCCTTGAGGCTTATAACTGCACCTTGAGTTACAGATCTGCGAGGCTGTTTTTTCAATAGAAAGGAAGAAGAAAATAACAGCAACAGAAATACTTGTTGAAAGGGCCAAAGAAAGAAGCAAATAGTAACTAGTGGACCATGAAAACAAAACCATTATACAAGAGATTAAATGACAAAGGCAATAACTTTCTAGTGTTTTAATTCTCTGGAAAAGAGCTACAGACGTGCATTGTATACAAGAGTTCCAGATATGTTTATGTACAGAAAATTTCTCCAACAGATTGTTTTCTTTTTAAAGAAAAACAGACAAAGCCATAAAGTCCAAGTTGGCATAGTTCTTTTTACTGCGTACAGTGAAATTTGCAGCAGTTAAAGGTCATTTGTGGCATCATTAGTGACAGATTTTGATCTGCAGTTCCTGGACTTCATAAAAACTAATTTCCTTAACAAAATGGTGAGCTAGAGACTGAGACTTGAGTGAATTTATTTTGATTTCTACCTGAACACCTTTATTTTTTGTTAAAATTTCATTTGCTTTCTTTTAAAATTATTATAAATTTAAGGGCGAGAAGGTATCACAGTGATAAAAGATCTGATTGATATTAGTCTTGCTCAGTAATATTTCTGTGAGAATATCTCTAGCTTCTAGGTGTGGCAGAACTGGGCACAAGGAGAAGCAGATAATAAATGGACAGGTGGTAGAGAATATGTTGCCTCTGAATTCCTTTTGGTGTATGGAGGTTTGCTTTTAGCAAAATGATTTTAAGTGCTTTGGAAAAAAGAAAATAAAAAGAAAATCTTAGTTCAGTAGTGAAAATGTTAAACTAAATGGACCATGTTAACATTGCTGTTGATCCTGAGGAACAGTTTTTCCAGTATATGGAGCGTTTTGTTTCTACCCGGCATATGTTGTCCATGGTTTTCTCTGCTCTAATTCATCCATGCTTTTCGACAGCTCCAGATGGTGTGATGCCTCCAAGGCTTTCATCTGCCACTCCGACCGGTCTTCAGGTTGTCTGGTCTACACCAGTTCGCAACAACGCCCCAGGCGCACCCAGCTACCGACTCCAGATGCGGCAGAGGCATTCTGCTGGTGACATTCTAGAGTACGCAGACCATTGCAAGGCCACCATCAACTGTTGAGCAAGAAAAGTCCTGTTATTTTAAATATGGCTCACCCTTAGGGTGGCTGGTTTTGTTTTCAAGAGATGTAATGTTTTAGTCATTCCTTTCAGCACTAGGATGTTTAAAGCTGTAGCTCATGCTACTTTTCTTTGCAGGTTGCTTTCCAGCCCGACTGCTTCCTTAGAACACAGCATCAGAGATCTTCAGCCATATACTGAGTATGAGGTGAGAGTGGTTGCCTCTAATGGTTATGGCCATGCTTATAGCAACTGGACTTCAATGACCACAGCAGAGGACAGTAAGCAATCTACTCTTATTTAATTCCATTTAACACAAAATAGATCAAAACAGATCAGCTGCCTTTGTACACATTTGGATATCTAGCCTTCTCAGTTAAATGCTAGTAATGTATTTCCTGCCTTATTATTTACAATAATAACTCCTAAGGGGCTCCATATCTGTTTTCTTAGGTTTTCATAAAATATGAATATTTAAATACGTATCTGGGGAAGTAGTGCTTTATTTTTTTGTATAACATCTCTCCATGCATGTGTGTTCATATATGGCTAGTTTCAGTTACTTATAAGTACTGCTCTTTAATTGGCTCTCCTTTATGTTCAAGGACTTGATTCTAAGTGACTCTAAAAGTAATGCCACCTATTTATTTCCATGAAAGCTAAAGAACAGCCTTCACATATGTTCCAGAAGGAGTGTATAGGAATGAGTGTCTTATGTAGGCCTCTTGCCCCATATCAAACTCCCAGAAACAGAATTTTAAAATTCTACACGTACTGCTTTGTACAAAAATATTTTTTACCTATACTAACAAGTGATGCCTTTAAAATGCTCTTCCTTCCTCGTCCTCCTACTTACAGCAAGAAACAGCGCTATGCAAACTGTTTGACCAGAGTCAAATAATCTTTGCAATATTAATTAAATAGTCATAGGAGACAGGTTGTATTCAGGCTATGAATGCATACAACTTTAATATGATATTCATTTTTGATAAAAGAATAAGTAGAATACAAGAAATGAATCTCAACAAAGATTTGCAAGGGTAGATAATGCATCTTGAGTATGTAAAGAAGTTCACAGCTTACTTATATTAGCTAATTACCTACAGGTGATATATGCAAATAAATATTTACATATTTGGAGCTTGAATAAGTTTTTCAAATAAATTTCTTTGGTGAATTATTTGTTCAACTTGAAAGAAAATTGTTATCATTTGTGAGAGCACATTTCCTTTCAAGTTGTTTTCTCAAAATATACAGCTATCCATTGAGAGAAAGGACAAAAACTAAGTTGTGTCACAAGCACTGAATGTTTACTGCAACAATGGTTCATGAGCATCAGGTTAAATTTACAGTTCCAAATACAGATGTCATACCAGTGTAAAACAGAGCAACACCCTAAGCCACTTTGGTGTGCAGACAGTAAAGATGAAATAGCAATGAAGATAGTTAGGATTTTAGTGTTATATCATCAACTTCACCCCAATATGTTTCCCGTTCAAAATGTCTTGCTTTCTCATTCAGCAAGATATAAAAGGATAAATCTCTTTATTATGTACTTAATTTCTCCAAAATTTGCTACATGTTCATCCATCATAGACAAAAAAAAAAAAAAAAAAAAAAGAATCAATTTTCTGAAAAACAAACAAAAAGTTGGCTATTGGATACCATACTACAGAGTAAGATGAAATTAATATCTGTTTCTTTTTTTTAAAAAAAGCAGATTTTGTGTATGTATATACAGTTATTCCAGATTTGTTATGTAATATTGCTCAGAGTATGTATCAAGTGCAAAATCCAACCCAGAATCCAACTGAAAAGGCTCTATTGAAATGCTGGTACCTCTTTGTTAAACCAAGGAACTGCTGAACAAACTACATGGCATGAGTCTGCAAGGCATAGAACTGTTAATATGGGAAGTGATGGGACTGGCAAAGACAAACTCAGTTTCAGATCACTAGATCGCTATTTTGAATTAACAAAGATCAGTGGGAATTAAAAGTTTTATTCAGTTGTCATGCATTTTAGGTATCCTCAACACAGATAAAACAGTCAGTCATTTAATTTAGAATCAACTTCAAATTACATTCTCTGATATCAGTAAATACTAGATCTGCTCTGAAAGTAATGACTCCTATTTTAATATGTTGGCCCATGACATCAGATGTGGATGTTGGTGGTATGGCAGTTAAACCTTCCTGCCAGTATTCCATTACATTTTGTTGCCATACAACACATAGGAGCAGAGGACAGTATGGCAAAATGATGTCTGACATAGAAGTGCATATGAAATAAGGTGTGTCATTGAATTGCTCCATGGAACCTTTGACATTCATTGATGCTTGCTGAACTTCGATGGAAATGAAACAGTGGATGTGAGCACAGTGAGGCAGTAGTGGTGACACCAGGTCAGCTCTGCTGGTGAAGTTTTTTGCAAGCATGGCATGCTGGTTCTTGTTCACTGGCAGAAAAGCATAGCTGATGGTAGTGACTAAGCTGAAAAATAGTTTTGCACCTGAGAGTTTGCTCTATCAAACAGTATTACTACATTCTCTGTATTTGTTATAGTTTGCATTAAAATAAACAGAAGTCATTACTTCTGGAGTAACCTTTTTGGAGTACACATATACAAGTTAGCTGCTTTGTATAACTCGGATGGCATTTGTGCAGCAGGATGAAACATTATCCTCTGCAAAACTCAAGTGCAATGATGCCTGAAGTTAGTATGGAAGGTAGTAGATGTTTCCAAAGCAAATTTAAAAATAAGAACAAAAAATGTATAAAATTTATCTCCCACTGTTTATACCATCCAAGTATTTTAAGATCAGCAATGCACTTGCTTCTTTAGCTATGGTTCTGTATCCTGTGCTGTACCTTAAAAAACCCTTCTGTAGCTCCATTATAAACTGTGCCTCCAAGGGGAAAAATATTTTCCCCAGTATTCCATTCCATTTGTATTTATACTGCTGCAGAATACATACTGATGTATAGTCTCTACTATCCAGCAACCATTGTAACTGACCAACAAAAAAAACTTTAATTGATGACAAAGGACTCTGGTGATGGTGTCACTGCAGAGGGCTGCCCTCTGTGAAAGGATGTTCAACTCAATTGCTTAAGACTGAATGATTTTCATTGAGTATAAGCAGTATTTCTGTCAGGACTTCAATATTTTTCTTATAAAACTGCCTAAACTGACAGCTTGTTGCAAAACTACACTTAATTCCTGGGCATGCTAACCAATAGACTTTGACTTTTTAAAGTAATATTTGACAGTAGAAATTTCCTGTATCTCTTGCTCCGGCAAGATATATGTGTGTACTCTGTTCTTACAGAATTCTATGCAGTGATTATATGTCTTTTTTTTCTTTTTTTCACCAAAGATAAAGTATCTGTAGGAATAAAATACATATATGTGTGTTAATGTGCATAAGCGACTCACGGCAGTAAATGTAAATCATCACATCCACTTTTAAAAGCAGTATAATTACATTACTGCAATTTGATGATTTCACAATATATAGTGAATTTCATATTATATTTTATTTATGAAAAATATTCAGCAATCTAGGAGGATGTTGGAATGATTAAATAAAATTTAGAAAATGCTGCCATAAAAATCTGTTATATTTGTCATGTGAAAAGAGCAAAGAAATTTGGAAGAAAATATCCTTACACAGTGATCACAGAATTTGGCCACATGTTCTCCACCCCTCTCCACACTCCACATTGTTTTTTAGAGTCAGCATGCCAGGCTCGCCTGGTGTTTGCTAACAGCTAAGGCTGCAGGTTGTACTGTTTAGAGAACCATTGTGAAACAGATAATCCAGTGCATTCCACCCCACAGGCTTTATCTTCTTTTGAGAGGTGGACATTTCAATATGTCACCTCCAGTAAATATTCTACAGAATTTGGTAATAAAGTGTCCTAATGTAAAGATTAGTAGTTTTAGGTGTTTTTAAGAGGAAAAATGCTGTAAATAATTCCCAGATATTCCCATTTACATGTGCGTGGTGCTAGTAACTGATTCCATGCATTTTTTAAACTCTAACCTGCCAGTGACAGATTAGAATAATGTATATATCCTATGAATTTTTCAAAACCTGCTAAACATGTTAATAAAAGATGCTTGTTCAGGTGATCTTGGTCAGCATAGCATCAAACTATTTACTGTGAAATAGAAACAGCTGATGAAACTTCTGGATTAGACCTTTCTTTCAGTAATGTAAGAGTAAATTTATGGTAACTGCTTTGCAGTCAATATATTCACTACTGAACTGAGAGGTCAGTGTATACCATTGAACTAAGAGCAGAATTTCATGCATTGCATTCAGAAATAAAATGAAATTTTCTAGATATAAAAAGCAGATGACAATTAGGTTTTCTCTTTTGCTATGGTAAGTCTGGGAAGGAAGCTGTAAAAGAATTGGTTATAGTTATTTGAACCTGGTCTTGTGGCAGTTGTACCATTCTTGTAGTATAGTTCTATGGATGGCGAAATTTGAGCAACCAAAAATTACAACTTTTGAGAAAAGATGCTTGAGTTTTTAGTCTTAGAAATTACTTGCAGTCCAGTGCATTGCATGCAGGAGGACATCTGTTATCTCTTTCAGAAAGCTGTGTTTTAGTCCCATGGATCAGCATAACTATCCAGTGTGGCAAGCTCTCACTGAAGCACTTTCATAAGTGCTTGGCTTGCACTACTTGAGAGAGTTTTTTGAGTTGCCTATCAGGCAGCCTGTATTTTTTTTTCCTCGACTGTGGTTGCATATTTTCCCTGTATTGTAAAAGCTACAGTCCAGTCCAGTGTCCAATGACAATTGTTACAATAAGTAGTGTCAGAAGTACATACCATAAGGTAAGGACTTGAGATCAATACATATCTAGAGGAAAAAGAAACAGTAAAAGGATGATCCTACAATTTATCAAACATTCGTCAGCATGTATCTGCTGATGAAGCACAGAGAGTCTTATTCCTATCATATAGAGCGCTACAGCATGCTCCACTGGCACGCTTACCACAGAGCTTCGTTTTCAGGGTGGGGAGGCCTGTTCTTTTAAAGTTTCTTTTGTAGTCTCCAGAGAGGGGGAAGTTCCTCCAGGGGGCAATTTAGGACAAGAGAATTGCAATGCTGCAGTTCTCAACTTTTTGAATCACTGATTATGTTGGGTATCTGAGAAGACTAGACTCTCAATTTAGGTACGCAAATTGGGTCCATATAATTTAGGCATATGAACCCATAGTTAGTTTATGTGAATATGGCCACTTGTGTTCAAGAAAGCTAGATGAAAACTGAAGCAAAAGATAAAACATGGAAAGGTTGTACATGGAAGAACCACGTGAATACATGACAGGATGAACAACAGAAAGAGAGAATAGCTAAGCTGACATACAAATATCAGGGCAAATGTGATACAATGGTCGTATGACAGATAGAATAATCTGCTCATACATGCCTATAGACTAGGAATAAGAAGAATCTTCCTGGCTGTCTGGCTGGAGTACTAAAAGCAACATGCAGTTGGAATAGAAGCGGGCAAAAAGTGTGAATATTTTGGAGACAGCTCTCAATGTGTATTTTAAGGGTTTCATACAGATAACGTCACTGCACAAATGGCTTAATGACTTACAAGTTATATGATCTGGTGTGGTAGGTTTCTTGTGTTCCCTTATGCCCAGAGCTGCACAATTTGGATATTCTATTGGATACATATGAAAGATACCACACTTTGTTAATATGTATAATTTCATTGTTCGTGTTCCTGAAAAGAGTAAATGATTCAAGTATAAAAGGCCCATAATGCCTGTCATGGTTAGTGAGAGTTTCCCAGCAAATCAGGTATTTCTCATTAGCTTTAAAGGGCAGAAGTCCAGGTACGTGTCTCAGTATATTAATGAAAGTATAGATTCCCCTGAAATATATCCAGGAGAGTAGAGCTCCCGGCTCCCCTCATCTGTACAATAAGTAAACAAATGTGTGATTCTAGTCGGGGAATTTCAAAAGGTTAATGATAGTTTTGTGCCTTCCTTTTAAGTAGAGTCTGAACTTCTGAAGCAGATGAGCAAAACAGCCTGCTGTAAAAGATAATTTCATTTACAATGAAAGTAAAGCCAAAATGAAAGTACCTTCCAGTATTAATACTGTAATGAAATCGTTTAAAATATGAACTGAGAATCTTACAGAAAAATATGCCAACAAATTCTGTGTTCAATAATTTCTTCTATAAACAGTTACATCCATGTGAAAAGCCTTATGATTTTATTTTCATCATTGTAAGACTGAGCTGCATAGCTGTCATACTTTGCTGTCTTCCCTCCAGTGACAACCACATTGACAACATGTTATACTCCACATTGATTTTACAGTTAAGGAGCTGATTGTGATATATAGGGATTTTAAGAATTCAGCTGAGAGGCTGACTTTTGCCTTTTATCATTCCATTAAAATTTTATAACCATCTTTTTCATGTCATTTCATCCATGAATTCTTACTTTAGAAAGTGATAGCTACTGCTGCGAGCATAACTTTTCTCATGTTCAGAGCTTTTTATTGTATTAGCAAACTATCCCAATTATAGTTAATACTTGCATTTTACATAATTGTGGAGACCCTTTCAACCAAGCAGTATCGTGCCAGTTGATTTGTATATAGAATTAGATGATTCTGCTTGCCATTTAAAAAACAGCTATACAGAATGAGTGTGAGGGACCAGGATTTAATGCCTTCCCATCCAGTGGGGCCAATTAAGCATCTCTCAAATGTCTTGTTTGAACTGAGAGCCTTAAAAGTCTCTCTTTTAAAAGGGCAGTAGGGAATGTATGGGTACGTATCTAACTACCAAAATATGGGTTTTTGAAGGGGGAGGGAGGGACTAGGGGGACCCAAATTTGTTTGACACCTCCTCCATACATTGCAGATTGTCCTTAAGGAATATGCCTAAAATTGGGGTAGGAGGAGTTCAACTTGAATGTTTCACCTGTAATATCAGCAACTTATTCAGTAGAAACAAAAAGACTTATCCGTTCCCTCACAACGAACTGTTCAGTTGTTGTTTTGCTTTGGTTTTTTTTCCTCGCAGAAGCTCACAATATGCTAGCCAAATGTATGAAGTGTAATATGAAAAGTGCTATTTTCTAGCTCATTTTTCAATCTCCTTTCACCCTATTAAACAAGAATTTGCAGCATCTTATTTTCAAGGTCTTCAATTCCGAAGCAAATCTTCCTCTTTCACCCCAGCAAAATTTTTCTTTTACAGAATACACATCTAATTCAGGCTTACATCCTCACTCCTCTGTCTTGCAGCGAATGGACCAAATTTTGTTCCAGCTTATGACCTAATTGATTTTGCCCAAGAGTACATGCAAATAGAATTGGATTGCTCTTTACAAGAGATCATCTTTTATACTTGTAAATTCAGAGATCTAAATTAATCCTAGAGTGCACAAGAATTAATATAAAACTCTGTCCTTATTATCACTGAGAGTAGAACAGGAATAGTGATATGGATGGGTTTTATGGAGTTGCTTTGTGATGCATCATATAATAAAAAAAAAAAAACACTGTTCTTTTTTCAAATGTAAAGGAAAAAAAAAAAAGAAAGAAAGAAAGAAAAAGCTTGCTGTGCCAATTTTACATCACTGTTTCCACAGACATCAGTGCAATAATCCTGATTTACATCTCTCTGTATGTACGAGGAGAAATGGGACTTCTGACTGCTTCAGCTGTTATTCTAAAATAAAGAAAAAAACAGTCTTTATGCTGAATTTCTTTCCTCTGGCCCCTATTTTCACTCTCTCCCTGTTTCTCTCTCTACATAACAATTAGTAGGAAGTATTTAATTTCTGGTAAAATTAATTATTCTTCCTATTGAGATACTGCTACTTTGGGTTTGGGCAGCATGCTCCTTCACTAGGAATTAAATGATAGCATTGTTGACTGATGTGGAATTCAGCATATCTTATGTTATGTCCCGGAGTCTTTGCATGCACGCAATCACTAATGAATTTTAAATTTTCAACCCTTAATATTTGAAACTTGCTCTCCTGAAGTCCCCATGCCTAATGCTATTTTAAACA
>NW_024884142.1:83333582-83393582 GCF_019232065.1 Centrocercus urophasianus | reverse complement strand
AGTAGCTTGCTCAACAGAGCACAAAACAAAGGACATTTGCATAAGACTGAAGTTCATCTGTTAGATTTATTATTTTTGGTATACATCGTATTTTCAAAAGGTAAACATAATAATGTTACCAGTGCAGTCTAAGCAGTTTGAGGGTGTGAATCTGAGCAGTAAACCAATGCTGATTTTTTGCTTTGTTTGTGCATAATTTTAAACTATGATTAAAGCCACTCACGACTAGATATAAAAAAAATCCTGAGCTCTTAAACTTATGTTGTAATGTCTAAGGAATTGCTTGTTACATCCACATTAATGGCAAATGAGTTCAGTATGAATACAGTGGTTACCGTAAGAATTAATAATGATCGACCTCTAGTAATTGTGATGAATTGCCAGACTGCTTATTGGAGATTTGGGCTATATACATCCAAGACTCTACTATCTGTGTTTCTGTAAATACATCTTAATATCTACCACAATTTACACTAAGACATATTTCATGGATTTACCAGAAGAAATAATGCTGAGTAAACAGCAGCCCTAGTTCAGTGGCTTGCTTACCATGTCCACGTTGTATTACATGAGCTTTTACACATTGGCTTCAACTGTATTTGTGGAGAAAAAAGAAGTCACCGCAATCTTTAATGCTTCAGTTAATGTGATAAGGGCGTAATAATTTTATATTTTGCCCATATTTTCTTCTTTCTCCAAATGCAGTCAACACTCAATCCCAATTATATAAGCATGCGAGTTATCAGCAGCTTTGTCATTTTTGACTGGATGTCTTTTCTTGAGATCAGAGGTGTGTGCTCAGCTGTAATTTTATTTTCTTTTGCTCAGTTCCAAGATTAAGGAATCTACCAATACTGTAAGTCAGTTTGATCATTTATTTCTTCTGAAACGTGAAGTCAGACAGTGCAGTCTTCATTCTCTAATCATTTAATTACGATAAAACAATGCTTTGAATTTTTTTCCTTTCTTGCCAAAGAATTTGAATGCTTTTTTTTCCCTCTTCTTATCCAGTCTATCATTAACATTCAGAAGTCTTTAAAGCCCTTTGATATTGTCACTGTATGACCTTCTGTACAAATTGTGGACATTCTTTGTGTTACTGCTGTTCTTGCAGTTTTGAGCTTGGTTTTCTCTGCTTGGAGTCTCATTTTTATTTAGTTTGTTAAGACTAATTTCTATCAATGATATTAATGGTCAGATGTTTTTATTTCCACACTTTGATTTTGTGGTTCATTTTTCTTGATTAAAATATTTAGATTAAAATGTTAAAAATTAAATATGGCAGCATTTAACTGATAAAAGTGACTTAAGTATATGCTTTTCCAAATACACTGTATTCTGATTATCTGACCTGTAGTGAAAATTCTCTTCCACGGTGTATGAACTATTGGTATCCTTTGACAGTGCTGACAGAAACTCCTCCATCTTATCTAGTATTTTATTTAATTTAGTTAGTTTTATTTTGTTTTGTTTAACTTGATAGTTTTCATAATTTCAGGGCAAGAGGCACGCAAAAATGCCATGTATGACTTGGTACAAATCCTGTATATTCTGACAATTAAACATTACTTCTGATTTCTAAGGTTCTAAGTGTCCCATAAAAATCTTACTCATTCGGGACAGCAAGAGATTGCTAGTTTTTTTATTATTACTGTCATTTACAATACTTTCTAAAAACTGAAATAAGGTTATAGGTGCAGGAGAGCTTATTGCAGAACATAACTGAAAGAATTGTGGAACAACTTTGTTGCACCCACTGGTTTTCTCACCTTCTGCTTCTTGGCAGATAGAAGCAGCCTTCCTTGTTAGTCTTCTCATAAGTCAAATGGGTTATTTTGCTAGTGGGTGGTATGGTTGTTTCCCTCTCTTTAAATCTGTGGCATGTTCATTTCAGAGTAAGATTCTGAAAGCTAGTTGACATTGCTATGATATTGAGATTCTATTCTGTGGTCTGTGTCACTGTTCTGTTGTAGGAGAATATGAGATAATCAAAGTAGCATCCATTTCAAACTTTTTTTCCTCTATTCTTTCTACCAAGATAGAAGATCTGTATAGATAACTCTCCAAGCCATTTTTGTGTCTTCAACACAGACTTATGGTACGTAGGCTGCTCCATAGGTTGCCTCCTACTTTTTTTCCAAGTTACAAAGAGTACATTAAGAGGATTTTATAGTGTTTTGAAGCTGAGAATGTTCTCTATTTTTTCAAAATCACCACCGTTAGCTATGTATTTTCACTAGAAGATCAAGAGCCTGCATGCCATTCTTGTAAACATCTTGCGTGATCATCCAAAACAAGGCTTGTCTTCCATGTCCTGTCACCACTACTGAAATGCACTACCACCACCTCACTGTACTCACATCACTGTTGGGTCTCTCTGAGGAAGTGTCAATGAATGTTGCTGGGTGCCATTTTTCCTGCATGGAGGAATTCAGCAACACACCTTTGCTTCATACACACTTCCACATCAGACTCCATTTTGTCAGAGTGCCCCTCTGCTGCCATCTGTCACACAGCAACAATACGTGAGGGATATTGGTGGGAAAGTTCAATCTCTACTGTCATACCACCAACATCCGCCTCTGCTGTCACAGGCCAGTATAACAGAATGGGAGACATTACTTTGAGAGCAGCCCTAATTGTTTCCAGGCCAGAATTACTGTGATGTTTTTTGCGAGGACTGTCAATTGCTGGTTGAAAAGCTTTCATATGTGGAAGCGGGTTGGATCGGATTTGGAACTGCTTTGCATTGCTGTCTTTAAACTCTGAGGAGAGCCCCAGAATTGCAGGCTTTCTCCCCTGAGTAGCCTACTATTGAATCACATTTGTGGAGTCTGCTTGTGCTTTACAACACTCTCATCTTGTTCAGTATCTACGATGGTGAATCTTAAGCAGAGAATGCAAAATAAGCTATCTCTTCAAGAAGGAGCCAATATGGGAGTTTAATTACCCCTTGCCCTAGAGAGAGCTGTCCTTCCAGGTTAGCACAGAAAGTATTGGAAGGGCACTGTGGGAAAGATTAGTGAGAGACTCCTTTACCAAGCCAGGGTTGCAAATCAATAGAGGCTTTCAGCTGTCAGTGCAACCAATCCCTAAACCAGGAGTGCAAATATTTACTTATACTGAAAACAGAGAGAATTTATTAAAAGAGAGAGAAACATATTTCCATTCCTTTATTTAGTCATAGAATCAATATAAATGATTTGAGGATGTGAGGAATTCAAAGCACTCCAGGATAGTACTCACTTGAGTATACAGCTTATTTTCATAGACCAAAGCTTTCACTCTGCAAGGAGGAAAATATCATCACAGCAGGTCACTTGGCATAAACACTTTTGATGTGTATGTGCTCCTTTAACATTCTATTTTAATCAGAATGGACTGATATCTCTCAGTAACATTTAACTTGCTTTCTTTTGTGCAACAGGAAGTGTAAAGCTGTCAATAATTTTTAAAGTACCCATTTCTGTGACACCTGCGTGATATTTTTTGCTGAATTGATAATGTTTGTGGTAGTAGAGTATACTGCACAATAAACTGCTTTTGTGGCTGATTAAATGCCAAAGTGAAGTGGAGGTATTCAGTAACTGCAAAAACCACTTATTTAGTATATGCCCGTGCCATGAACGTTATTCCTGTTACACAAGATTTGCTATACCTTAATATACGGAAGTATCAAAGAAATTGTTTCCTTTTCTTGTGAGGGTTGCAATTGCTGTGATGCTTTAATCTGACACTTCACACTGATAAGACATTCAAGAATGTGGCTAGGTTGAGTGGCTCGAGAAAGAAGCTGGTTTACGTGGTAAATAATTATTTAAAGGAATTCGTTGTGTAGGAAAAGCATTATGTGGCTGTGTACACTGAATTAAATTAACTGCAGTTTGTAAATTCTCCAACTTTGGCCATTTAACTTTAAATAGAAAGATTTCCCTTTTGCTGTTGTAGTTTTCCCTTAAGATCTTTGGCATAGGGAAGGCAGCTGTAATCTTAATTACTGGCTCAACTGGAGACTTGCTGATGAGTATTTGCCTGTCTTGTTTTCCTAGCTGACCAGTGCTGCCATCTAGACTGCCCATAGACAAGAAGCTGCAGCCATTTTCTATCTTTCTTTGTGTAACTTTTTAGGAAGTGGCATGAGCTGTACTTAATCATGAAATTTCTCTTAAGACAAAGGAAAGATCTTTCTTCTTGGTGTGCAGATAGGTGATAAGAGATTGATTTCATCCTGGGTGGTTGAAATAAGTACCTTATTGGCATATAATTCTTGGGCTACAGTATTCCTTCATTATAACATCAGCTGCAGAAACTTCTTTCAAATTTATTAGATGCAAAATGAGAAAAACAAAAATCATTATAATTTATTCGACTTCTCTCTTGATTCATGTTATGTACATATTGTGTGTTAGAAATGCAGTATAGTTGTATATATAGATTCTATAGCCCCGACCTGTCATTCTTCTTTCTAATTTCTTTTGTGCGTGTTGATTTCAGACCATGTCATTAATTCTGTAGTAATTACTTCCGTTTCTCAAGTATTTCCTCATGGCTCTCTGATTGAGGAAGGGTTCCAGGCTTTTATTTCCAGTGCTGTTTATATTTGTTGTCACACTCAGATGACAATCACTTGAGTTACAGTTCACCTGCCATTTTCTTTGCATGTAAGAAATGGTAACGTAGATAGATAGACAGAGTGGAAGCCTGCAGATTGAGCAGTCCGCAACCTTTCCTGTTGCCAAAGTAGCTATTTCTAGTAACTGTTTCTCAGATTTGACCAATAAATTGGATCTAAAATGAGAAAACAAAATTAATAGGGCCCAATATATATACATATGTTGAATTCTGTCCTTTATTGGCTCAGAAGTTGGATAGTGGACAGCTAAATGCCTGTTGTCATTGTTGCTCTTTAAAGAGGCTGGAGATACAAGGCCTGAGAGAAAGATTTCAGTTGTGCGGAACGGATGCCACTTACACTTATGTTGTGAAATAGCTTTAGTTACAGTTTGAGTACGATTTGTGAAAAGAAAGCTGTTTCCTTTATTATTTACCCAATTCCTATGAAATTGCCAACATAGATGCGTGTTCTGAAGTCACTTTTATCTCGTGCTTTGATGTGTGCTGCCCTGTGAAGTTGCTTCTGATTACAGAGGGTTGGATGTTGTTGGAATTGTTGCTGGAATAACTCCATGGTTGCTGAAGCTGGTGAATAACACAAAGGTGAAGCTTTAGCATTTTACCTCTGTGATAAAGCATGATGTTGATAAGAAGACCTCTCCTTCAGGTTAAACTCCTAGTGTTTTGTTTCTTCATTTTCAAAATGCTTCAAGTGACAGTCGTCTAAGAATATTTTAAGAATATGAGCAACCCTGACATCTGCTCCTTGAACGCTGAAGGTGTGTAGGCCTTGAATGCAAGAAGACCTGGCAGCTTTATTTGGAGGAGGAAAAAGGTTGGAATTTGTTCACTTCTATTGCAGTTTTTTGCAGGTATGCCTGGTGCATATGGGAAATTATTTAGGAGCAATCAATCCTTGTGTGAAGATTGCCTTGTAGTGCTGCTAAGGTCAGGGAGACCTTGGTTTATTTGCCACATAAGTGCTGCTTGAGCAACTTAGGATACACCAACACCCATAGGAACAACCTTAACTTACACACCAGAGGTTTTCCACATTTTAGGATTGTGATTTCTTGCACAGCTTGCTCATTTAGTACAGATCATACAGCAAGGTGAACTAATCAGGTATTCATCTGCGTATCCCCCCATCTATGAGAGAGCTAGAGAAGTTTTTGTAGCAGTAGTCTGTTATTGCAAAGCTGATTGTACAGTCCTTCTGTGATAGTGCTGAAGTTGGATATAATTCATCTGCAAAGTCTGTAAGAGTAATTATCATTGACCTCAGTCAGGATTTGCTTTTCTGGTGTGATGCTGACTTCTGATTGAAACCTGGTATAATTTCTGTGAGGTCAGATGAGACCTTGTGACAAAATTAATCTCCCAGCTACTTCTGATTTTTTTATTTTTCTTTTGCGAAGGACAGTGGTTCAGTGTCTAGAGTGCAGAATTGGGATAGTCTTTCTTTTCAGGTTTTCTTCTTTCTGTTATGTAACTTATTCTGGGATTTAGTCTATTCATCAGTAAAACTTAAATGATAACACTTGCAATTTGAGACTAACACTGCGCTCTGAGACCAGCAGTGAAAAGCTCTCAGTAGTGTATTTACTAGTCTAAGTTCGTAGATATTACAAGCAGTAGCAAGGAAAAATTAAAATAGAATGAAGCCAAACATGCTGATTTGAAAACAAACTGTTTAAGCCAGGCCTGAACTATTAAAACAGTTAAGTGCCAATGCCTCCCTTACCATAGCTCAGAACTAAACTGCGGGTTTCAACTGCTGTCACAGAAAAAAATAAAAAATAATTAAAAAAAAAAAAGACTTTCAAGGTTATAAGTGTTTAATGGGGAGAAAATGGCTAATTTCTGTCTCTTTAAATTTTGTGGTGGAGAAAATAAGGTGCTTTGATCTTTAAATGACAGCTTCCAGAGTCATTACATTGAATCAGTTAATCTCTCCCAGTAGTTACCTTATTCTCTCTTCCTCATGGGCATCCTCTTTCATGGTCTCAGTGCTGAGCTTCAAATCAATGAACAAACTGTTACTGCTTCCAACACAGCCTGTCTAGTGAGCTTTCCTGCTTTCATGCATTGCCAAGCTCTTACCTCAAACCTTGGCGCATCGAAGTGGAGAAGTGATCCAGCAGTGTCATATGTGTTAACCAAGCTGCCTCCATCACCTTCCTTTACATCATATTGGTCAGGCAGTCCCTTGACCTTGGCCTGTCACTGAAGTGAAAAGACAACAGCTTTCCTTACCGAAGAGAGAGAGGATGGTTGACAGCTTCATGTCCTGCCACTGCAAGCTGACATAGGCAACTCAAAGCACATCAGCTGACCAGTGACTGTCGGTATCCTTGGTCATCCTTTTGTCTAGTTCTAAAAATATTAAACAAAACAGTAACTACTCTTCATATCTTTGCGTGATATACCCATGCACAGAAGAAAATAAGTTTCATTTCTGTGTTATAGTCCTGCTGATTGAATTATTCAGCCTGGTTTTCACTTCTCTTAAAAAAAAAATAACCCTGAAAAATTTCCCAGTGTAAGCCCCATGCAGCATATAGGTTATTCACACTATGAAACTTTTTATCTTCTAGTGCACAGCAAATACTGTGAAGGAACACCTGGTGACTTCCATATTCCATATAAGACTCATAAACTGAGATTCTGGAGTTGTGTCTGTTCTTCTCACGACATTAACACAGTCCTTATGTCAAGGAGTTACATTATATGACAAGACCCGTGCAAATTCTATTATCTAGTTTTGTTTGTCTAGACATAAAATTTGTGTATCTAAAATGCAGAGTAAAAGGAGTGATTAAGTAAGATTTTGTATAAGGCGAGCATTCATAGACAGTGTTTTCTTCTGAGAGGGTAATACCAGGAATGTTCCAAAGCATTTGACATGCAGGTCTTCTATTAGATGCTGCCTTGCATTTAGCAACAAGTAAGAGGGTTTTTCTTGCTGGTAATGACAAATTGTACTGTATTAGCACTCTGAAAAAAAAAAATTAGAATATATTATCTTCAGTCACACTTCACCAAAGCAAAATTTCAGAACAGGTGCTACACCTCTAATATATATAGATATATATATATATATAGAGAGAGAGAGAGAGATACACCTCTAATATATATAGATAGATATAGATATATATATATATATGTATATATTCGTTGCAAAAATGTGTGTTTTACTGTGGCGATCCATCCGTTGATGTTTTCTCTGCTTTTTCAGTAACTCCAAAGTAAGTCCCCAAAAATAAGCAGCCCATGCACACTCCCCTTTTTCTGTGCTATACACAATGCATCCTATTGGTGTGTGCAGTATGATAACAACAAAAAGCATTGGGCTTGGAGACTTCACCTGAAATTTACTGACCTGAATGCTTTCTAATTGCACTTGAAAACAAAATATTCTGTTGCCTGCTTTAATAATCCACTCTTGTCTGCTTCTTAAACTTACAACCAGATCTCATTAACTACCTTAGAATGAGAGTTCTGCTCAGTGTCTGTGAGAACAGTGCAGAACTGCGTCCTACATTCTGTGAAATTTTGCAGTGCTGTGTTTATAGTACTTTATTTGTTTGATCATTATTTGGGACCACAAGTAACAGAAATCTGAATGCAGCATTTGATAATTAGCCAGAGCTAAGCCTTTCCTATGTGGGCACCAATAATCTTGTTTGTGCTGTCTTTACTCAAAATCACCCTGTTTCTAATTCTCTGTTTAATTGTATTCCAGATTCTGTTATCAAAATCCTTCAGCTTTCTCTAGTACTTTGCTGCCAGGTTTCTTGCAAGTCTGACAGCCTGAGAGGTCCTTCTGTACCTAAGATATAACACTTCCTAATCCCCGGGAGTCCTTTAAAAATCACTTTTAAATCAAGCTTCTCTGTTTCCATTGCCTTCTGTAATAGAGTATATACCATTTTAAAAACACTTCCTTCAGATACTGGAGAGAATTACTGAAAAACATTCACCTTGAGGTATCTCAGTATCACAACTTCATTATTATATTTGTTTATTTTATTCTTCACATATCTTCATCTTGATGTTCTCCAGTTCTGTGTCCTTTGCATCGTTGGATTCAAACCTTGCATATCCCATGCACAGGAGGAAAAACGCAGCAGTTGTTTTAGATGAGTGGCTCAGTAGCAGGGAAAACAGGCACAGGGATGAGCAAAGAACTGGTGCTATACTTCCTACAGTGAGAGTTCTAGGGAATGAAGGACTAATCAATGCTATTATGCAAACTTCATAAACTTTGAGTTTCTTTATAATAGTTGCATGTCCTCATTATGTTGGACTGAAATCCTCTCTCTCATGATACAGTGGCTGAAAGCCTTACAAAAGTATGAAGAGCATCCTTGCACTTTATCGCAGTTTATGGTACAATGATTTGGGGTGATTCCTCACTGGAATTGGTGAGAATAATACATAGATAAAATGCATTTGAAAAAAGAAAAAAAGTATAAATCAAATCAAGACAGAAGCATAGCAGTGTTAAGTATTCTCAGCATAATTTTATAATTTTGAAAATGGAAAAAATGTTATTTGTCTGATATTAGCAATGTAATTTACTGAAAAATGAAAAATAGGAGATTTCATCATATAAGAAGTATGAAAAGTCTTGGTTTTTTAGGAGTTAATGCAATTATACATTTCTGAAAATGATGCAAATTTTAAACAAGATTTGTTCTTACTCTACCAGTAAGAGGCAAACACACCAAGCAGTATATCTTAAGCAAATAAATAACAGTGGTATTTATGATGCTCAGTGCATTTTTGCTAATGCACCTGAATACCTTTAGAATGAAATGGAGCGCTCCCATTTTATTGGTCCAGCTTGATGGTAGATTTTCAATGGCTAGTGTCATCTCTGAAACCCCAGGCCAGAAACCCTCTCTGAAATTAAAGGTTAGATTTCTGGCTGAAGTACCTTTAAAAATCAGTCTCAGATACCTGAGTCAAACACTAAGTCTGTCATGACTGAGAAGTAGAAGCCCATTTGAGTTTATGTCTGTGCCCATTTATACCATGTTGCATCTGTTTTTCTGCATTCTGCAGTCAGTCATTTATTTTTATATTTTTCTCCTCCGTCAGGTCTCATGGAAACCTCCTCTGATACAGAATGGTGAAATCCTAAACTACGAGATTCGCATGCCTGATCCACGAATTGTCATTGCTGGAAATTCTGCATCAACGTTAAGTTACTTGGTGACTAATCTTTTACCATACACAAACTACTCTATCACTGTAGTAGCTTGTTCTGGAGGCAATGGCTTACTAGGAGGCTGCACAGAGAGTTTGCCTACCAGTGTGACCACACCTTCAACCGCTCCTGAGGGCATCAGTCCCTTGTCTGTGACTCCGATCAGCGAGTCCTTTATTGCCATATCTTGGCAACCACCACTAAGGCCAAATGGTCCTCATTTGAGGTAAGCTTTTAGTTGCTGATGAATTGGCAGTTTTCTTCTATGTCTGACTCAGAAAATTTTAGGCAATGCAAACTTTATCATGCAATCTCTTCATTTCTCATTCTGAAGTTCCTCTTCAGTTCAGGTGCCCATGGGAGGACTTACAGAAATTGAGTATGTCTGGAGGCAGATAATGTTGGGTGAACTTTGAATTACTTTGAACTTCAGAGGAGACAGGACTATTGAGAGCACATGTGGCATCCATGCTGTGGAATTTACTGTTCTTGAAAGAATGCTTTCAAGAATCCTATGGGTCTTTCAAATCAGCACTGCCTGAAAAGGCAGAAAGAGCATGCATGGGATCTTTGCAAAGCCATATAACTGTTTTGCTCTGTAGGATCAGCTAGTTGTTGATGGTAGGTTCAGGCGATGTTTCGCTGAAAAGATGTCAAGAAAAACATGAGATCTCTGTGAACGTATGTGGGCTATTTATGACAAAGGTGGCATGATAACACAAAATAAGCTTCAGAACTGAACTTATTAATCAAGTTGTGAATGAAAGAGTAAAAGAAAGAAGTTAAAGTAATACAAGGTTCTAATCAGAGATGAAAATGCTTACTGTAAGGAAGTGGTAGGTATATAAATCTGGATTTTTCCACAGGAACTAAAATAAGGCTTTTCCTCTGAGATTTTTCTGCAATCGTGGAATGGGAATCTTGATTCTGTGATTACTATGTGTGCATTAAAACAAACAAACGAACAAAAAACCACCAAGGATTTGAATACATGAAGATTTGGAAAGTGCACATAATTTTAAAAAGTCAAATCTGTCTATCTGGTGCTTTAAGGTTTTGCGAAATATTGTCTGTAAACTTGTATCTCCATAAGCCATCTGTAGCTCTCTTACAGGTGCATTGATGGGCTCAGTAATTATCGTGTAATGCTATTTCAGTTGCCTACATTATTATACACAGTAGCTTGACTTTTTCTTCAGGCTTAATTAGAGCACACTACAACTGAAAAGCAGCCTGTTATTCTGGATTTAGCAACATGGCCATTTTACCATAGATTATTGAAGTAATTCCTACATCTGCAGATTTCATTTCCTTCATGGTGTGCCTGCCATGCTGTCCTCAACAAGAACCACCACTGGAGCAGCTGCTCTGTACAGCATGATGGAGCAATAAGTCTGCAGCAAACAGAGCAGCAGCAGCAGCTGCCAGTGAAGGTGATTTGCACATGATCATAATCCAATGTTCAGAAAAATTCTGAAGTTTTTTGTAGCTTGTCTATGAATTACATTAGACAGATTATGCCAGGAGTGTTCTTAATGAAACTGTAATAGTCTGTCTTTGGATTATGTTGGCATTGATAAACCACTGATGTGAGAGTTGTACTCTCACATAAAGTCACCTAAATATTTTTATGAAGTTGCAGTTAAATTAGTTTTTGTTATTTGATTTCCATAGTTATGTTCCCAGTTCCAGCAATGATAGTTTGGTTTCACATTGCTATGGTCAGTGTCACAATGCTTGCTTGTCTCTGTTGAGGATTATTTCCCCAGATCAATGAAGAAAGTTATCTGGAACTCCTGCGTATGGCCTTGCTTCCACGGTGCAGAGGTTTCAACTCCCATGAATCAGAGCTTATCAGCTGATTTCTGCACTTGAATCAACACAAAATCATTGTATGCAGTATCCATTATATACCAGCTTAATTCAGGGCCTCAAATCTGGAATGATCTTAACATCAAAAAAATGTAGTCAAATTGCACACGCAGCCAGTGGTCAGAAAGACTACTGTGATAGGATGTTGAACTTCTCCAGTGCAGAATGCTTGTACATCAAAGGAAATTTTTTCAGAAATAAGTGCTTAAGGGAAAAGTCTTCAAGATTTTTTTGGTGGCATGCAGCAAGAGAACAAGGAGCACAAACTAGAATATAGGAAGTTCCATGTGAACACAAGAACTTAACTATGAGGGTGACAGAGCATGGGAACAGGCTGCCCAGAGAGGTTGTGGACCGTCTTTCTCTGGAGATACTCAAAACCCACCTGGATGCTTTCTTGCTCAACCTACTGTACGGAATTGCTTCAGCAGGGAGTTGATGATCTCCAGAAATCCCTTCCAACCCCTACAATTCTGTGCTGGAATTTGAAAGAACTACATTTCCAGCTGTACTGGGGGATGCAAAAACAATTCAGAACTTAGAATTTTGCCAACTTAAGTGACTAAATAGACATATGTAACTATTGTTTTGATAAAAACTGCAGCTTACCATCCAAAGCAATTCCGCTGTGGTAGAAGGTAGAATAAATAGAAGGAAGGTAGAAGAAAGATAAATCTCTAGTGACTTACAAAGAAACAATACCAAAAAACTGAAATGAAAGTCCTATTAAAATTGTTCTGTGAAATGCAATAAAGAATAATAATCCTACAGGATTTTGAACAAATCTATATATTTGTTTCCTTTAGAATATAGTTTTCTGTGTAATCCCTAGAATGATTACAAAATGCAACGTATAGTTTGTATAGACACGAAGCAACTTAATCTTTGTTAAATTCCATATAGACTTTATATAAAATATGAGAAAGAGTGAGTGATGCAGAGTGAGTGGAAGGGCTGGTCTGAATCAGGCAGTCCTATGGCAAACCTTTTGAAAGATGGCCTTCAGCTGACCTGCTGTTTGGATAACAGACAGGAATACACATTCAGCTACCCATGAAAGCCAGGAATAAGTAGTTTGGTCTTTCAAGCTCACATCATGAATAGCTACTCAAATACAATATTGTTTTGCTAAGCCCTGTCAATGGAAAAGTAAACTCACTCTATGCCCGTTTGTCATCTGTAATCAACACTGAGATTATTTATGAACATGTTAAACACAAATGCACACTTAAGTAGTGTAAAATAGTAATAGCAAGGTTACATATTTCAGTACATTTGCAAGAGAGACATTTCAGTTTCATATTCTGGAACAGTCTATGCATGTCAGATGACATGAGTCAAGTCTGTACAAGACACTGTAACTGGACTATTTGGACTTGGACTTCATCTTCATACCATTTCCACAATTTTGAAATCTGTGGATTATTAAATACATTTAGTCTTTCCAATGAAAGTGCTCATTTTTCATTTTCAAAGCAGTTTAAGTAACTAAATGTTTTAAATCATTAAACATTAAATGGAATGTTTATCTCAGAAAGTTTACAGCTGTGAAAACAAAATAATATGTGGCTTTAAAAAAAAAAAAGAAAGATTTTTTTGTGTGTGTGTGTAATAACATTAGTTGAGATAATCCTGGTGTTCTGCTTGTCTTTTGTGTTAGATACGAGCTCCTGAGACGTAAAATCCAGCAACCACTTGCATCAAATCCCCCTGAAGATTTAAATCTGTGGCACAATATTTACTCAGGAACTCAGTGGTTTTATGAAGATAAGGGTCTTAGCAGGTGAGATTACAAAAACTATAAAAACAAATGCTGGCATTTTGTATAGTGTATGTTTAATAGTTCAAAGTATTTCTTGTGTCTTTATGTAGTGAACATATTAATTATGTAATGAAATAGTTTTTGTCATCATCTTTGGTGTTAATCATTCTAATATGTGGGGATTTATTATTACTCGGTCATTCTTGACTCTTTCATGTATTGTATTGCTCTAAAAGTCAAATGAATGTGCAAGTCTTGTGAAGTTTTAGCATCTGTGTGTAATCAAGCCATTTATATTTACATGTACAAATGCTCTAGTTTCGTACATATGTCTGATTTTGGCAAAATCATAGCACATGCAGAATAACTGTGAAGTCCTAGTTGGAATACATCTGAAAGGTGGTTTCTGCATTGTTTTTTCTTGTGTGTTTAGCTTAATGATTGCCTTAGAATCTCTGAGCTTGAGGAAAGTACTTAGTGCATTTTGAACAGATGTAATTTAAGGGCAGCTTTGTTGTAGCTTCATCATAATTAAATGTAGAGTGCAGAAAATGGGGAAAAGGAAGATGCACTCTGTTTCTCAGGATATTACGGACGTACTGTGGGGTATAGAACAAGGCATTTGCTCTCATTCAGTCTTTATTTCCCATCACAGAGTCTAGGCTAACATCTTAAAAACAAGCAAATACCCTCTTCAGAAATCCTTATGGAAGACGCAATACAGATCTTGCATTGTTCTTTTGCAAGTAAAGTTTTGGTAAAATATTCGTAGATGTTTTCAGAATGTGTGTCTTCTCTGTGCTTGTGAGCTGGCATGATTTATGAGGACTGCATATCAATCGCTGCCCGTCAAATACATGTACATTACTTCTACTTTGATAAAATCTGTCTGGGCATCTCTGCTGAGCATGATGTGAAGCAGCAGAACGTGATCTCTGCTCTTGAGTGTTGTTGTATAGACTGAACTGAGCCAAGGGCTAGGGCCTCTGGCTTTTCCCTGCCTGCTTACTGTAAACATCTGATCATGCATCATGCAGCCGTTCTTTAATCCAACCCTGACCACATGTCCATTTCTTTCTTAAATCATGTTTGAAATTTTCCACAGAATTTCCAAGTTGATTATTAGGAAAAACACCTTCACCAAAAGAGCAGTGAGGCATTGGAATAGGCTGTCTGAGGAGTGGTTGTCACCCTCCCTGGGGGTATTCAAGAACCACGTAGATGTGGTGCTGAGGGATGTAATTAGTGAGCAATGTTGGTGGTAGGTTGACAGTTGGACTAGATGATTTTAGAGGTCTTCTCAAACCTTAATGGTTCTATGATTCTTTGGTCTTAACATAGCTCTTTTCAGCAGTGCTGGAACAAGTTCCAACAGGGTCTCAGTGGCAAAAGGAAGTTTTGGGTTGAAGCAATTGTGGCCAGAAAAGTGTGCCCAGCCGTTGGATACACCTGAATGCTTGTTTTGGAGAGGGCTTTGCAGCCTAAAACTCTTTTTGCTTTTTGTGGCTCAAGAGGAATTTGTGGCTAGAAAAAAGATGTAGAGGGATTCTAGCCTTACTCTTCATGGAAAATCTGAATCTCAAAATTTATTTTACATATTTGTGTCATGTTTAAAAATGTGTCTTTTCATTATATTCCTGTGTCTCTTTATTATATTCCTGCCAGAAGTCTATTTTGGTAGTGGTTACTTCAAATGGCTGTTTCATTTCTAATAGATTAGTGTTCTAGTAGTTTTCAGTGTTGAAAATGTGAATCCAAAAACAAATCTGATATTTTCACTCTTAACTTGCAAGACTAGAATAGATCCCATGCAGGATCCAGGAAAATATTCATCCAGTCCAAGAAAGTATCATATGCTCACGAGTGCTGTGCTCACAGTGTATGTTATCATCTTTTTTAAAAATGACTATCATTATAATGGGATCTATGAGGTCCCATTAGTTTCCCCTTCTTAGAGGAACTGTTAAAGCTTAGCTCTTTGGAAAATAAGGCTGGGTGGTTGCATTATGTAGAGTTCTAAAATAAAAGAGTAAAAAAAAAAATTAAAAAATCAAAATAAATATACATTGTTAATGGCTTTTTATAGAGAAATCTCCAGATATTGAGTGTTTGCAGTTCCTTTATTGTGTTCATAGACAGTTCTTTCAGTGATGTAGATTCAGCAAAACTTTGAACAAGATTATCCTGTGTTATTGTAATTACACAGTTTTGCATCAAGCTTCTGATGATGAAAATAATTTTGAGATTATGGAATCTGCCTTAATGTCATTTGAGTTAGAGAATAAATTATGGAGTGATACTCACTTGATTTACTAAATATACATGTAGAATTTAATAAATCTGTATAAGTTCAATATAAACAGTTGCAAAGAAAATTACTTTATTAAGTGGATTTGCATTATTAGGTGCTTTTTTTCATGTTTTTGCAGTGGCAGAGTCCTGACTGCGTGGTGAATCACTTTTACAAATGAGATTCTGCAAGTTAAAATCAATGTGTTTCCCTAAAGGGGAAAAAAGCCTCATTTGATTAAATTCTGATCCAAATTTTGGCAGGATGCCACTACTGTAATTACATATTGAATTGAGCTATAATCTCTCAACACCTCAGAAGCTACAACTATGAAGAAGTGAAATAACGTGCTCTATTCTTGTTACCATGTTAATGGTGCTAAATTATTTCCAAGAATAAGACAGCTCTTACAGAGTCTTCATTGGTGCAAGGCATGCAGCTGCAGTTTTCTAAAGAGGGTGGTGGGAAAAAGGAGCAACAAAACTTTGGTGCAGGCAGATGTGTTAAAACAAATGTTTTCTCCATCTGCATTTTTTCTTCCATGTAATTATTTTTAAAATGTCTTAGGTACACAACATACGAGTACAAGCTCATAGTGCACAACGAGGTAGGATATACATCAAGTGAAGAAGTGATAGCTACTACATTAGCAGGATTACCGGAGAAAGGAAGTATCCTCATTGCACGTGCTGTTAATCATACTGCTGTAGAAGTGGAATGGTCAAAACCAAGTAAGTGTGCTTAGTATTTATTCCAGTAACTAGATGTTAACCTGCCATCACTTACGTTGGTCTGCTTTGCTCTCATAGGAAATACTGTCCTTGTCTTGATTTATAATGCAGCTAAGTGTCCTTGAAAGGAGAGGGAAGAAACGGGGGGAAAAATGTGCACATTTTGCTATTTCTCAGTTGTGTTTGTACTTACTATATAGTATTTCTGCAGAAGGAGAATAGTGGAAGCAAAAAAATTAATTAATGCAAGATCATGAGAAATCAATACCACAGCACCCAAAATTCTGTTGTCTTTGTGTTATATTTCATCTCTTTGTATGAAAATCTACATATACGTTCCTTCAAGATGAGGATTCACTTTCTCTCTCCTTTTACTCTTAAAATGGATTTGGCCAATTTCTCTAGTTAGTTAGCTAATGCAGCAGTAGGGAATTTCTTCATGGCTTACATGCAAATGATTTTAAAAAGACTGGGTGGTGAATTGCAACAAATGTAGTGTCTTTATTTTATAACTGCGTGCCTGAAGAAAGCATGCTTATAAAAACTGACAAATGTAATAGATCTGAAGCAGCTCACTGAAGTTTCATTACCTTAGTAATCTAAACCTCTGACCTTCTAGATGTGGGTAATGCAATCTGGTTTTATTTTCATTCATCCTTTGGATATTTCCTCCATACACATTGGAGAAAATATATGTACATACATACATTTATACATATATGTATAAATATAAATGCATATTTGTGAATGCAGAGTTTAAATGCCAAGGCAGATCTGTTCATTACTGGAAAACCTTAGCATATTTTATTACTTCGTATGTTACAACAATCGTATTCCCTATTTTGAATGCTCATGTTTCCTTTTTCCACAGTATTAATTTTAAATAATTTTCTTGTTTTCTTTAGAAACCTGGGAGTCCTTAATTTGCTGTTCTCTCTTTCTGCATATTCCAAGAGCTTTCAGACATTTTTTTAATCTGTACCACTTAAAATAATCTATTGCTCCATTAACAATTTCTATGACAAAACTGCATATTACGAAATTTACATGTAAGCTTTTGGTTTTCAACAAATTTCTGGCTTTTAATTCTCTCTAGTTATCTGAGTTCTGTTCAGTGGAATATGTCATCTAAAGCAGTGTTTCAGTGATCGAAGATTTATCTTGATTCCTGCTGGAAAAGCAGTTGCAGGACAGATAAAATAGGACTATATCTGAGTTGATAAAATGGAGAAGCAAGGGTTGTCTGGAATTCTTCCTTATCCACCTACCTCAGACCAATGGATCTCCTTCCATATGTAGCTAGAAAATAGTACTGTTGTTTCTTCCTTCCGCTAGGGAAGCTACTACTGTGTAAAACACACTTTAGGAAGAAATTATACTTTTTCTTTTTTCCCCTGTAAATATAATTCTTCTGAAGGTGTGATGCATTTATATGTAGATACTCTCATGATTGTTCTAAGGTAGCAGCAGTAGATTTCCATTTTCACTGTGGCTAAATGGCTGCCTGTGTAGAGTTGAGTGTAACGTTTGTTTCCCATGGCTAAAGTGATGAAATAGGAATGCAGTGTTCTGCATGCCAGGAAGGAAAAAAAAAAGCATTGTTTCTCGTCTTAAGCCAGTAGCATAGCGCAAGGTTTAGCTGTCTGTGTTCTGTCCAGACAAAAGTCCAGACATTGTTTTGCAGTGGTGAAATGCAAGGTCCACACACCATTGCTGGCAGCAGGCTTCATCACTTAATTTACTTGACGTTTAGAGGAAAAAAGCTTTCCCCATATGGTGATGGGCTGTCAATTATTTTGAGAAATTTGGAAGAGCATTCTGTGCTTATTGGTGTAGGGTGGACATTAAAGAACTTAATGGAATCTTTGCATAATTTTACAGTAAGGAGATTCGCAAAAATCCGCTTTTGTCTTCAAGATAAACGTTTTTGATGAGAAATTGTCTGACTGAATATTTCTGTTGTTGTCCCAATGTTTTTCCTTTCTCAGCACTACAGGATTTGCAAGGAGATGTTGAATACTATATCCTCTCCTTGAATTCCACTGCTGATGGAAGATCTCTGAGGATTCAGGCTGATGAAAACTATGCAGTCATAGGTGATTTGCAGCCCAACACAGAGTATCAAATATTCTTTCAAGTTTTTAACGGAGCCCACAGCATCAACAGTGAAGTTGTGCGAGTGATTACTTCAGATGGAGGTTGGTTAGCAGTGAATGCAGCTTGACTTAAACTCTGAGAATGAAATTGATTGATTTTTGTTAGGGTTGAGATCAGTCATCCTTCCATTATAAAATTTCCGGTATAAGAGGAAAAAGGGCTAAAACGCTAAAATGCTTAAGTGCTGGTTGTCATCATGTGGTAGATCAATATCGGGTCCCACTGAGACAGAAGCAAAAGCTCTAATAGCAGATATTAACCCAGTTTGTTCTCATCTTCTCCTACGTACATCTGTGTACACTAAGTTTGGAACTGAGTTCCTATCAATAAATGGTGGAATTTTAAAACAATTAATGTTTTTTTAAAAGATTTGCTCTGTGAAGCGATGTGCTTTTGACATGACAGACGTATATGAGGGCCTTTCCTGAGTCACCAGAAACTCTAAGTGTAAGTTCACCCTCCGAGAAAATTACTTTATGAGTCATTTCTATGCCAGTTAGCAAATGCATGTGTGTTAGGAGGTAGGGATGAGGGGAAAAAAAAAAAAAGTGAATCTAAAATGTGTTTAGAATGGTCTTTCTAATCTTTTTGCTTTATAAAGTCTCATTATAAACATTATAAAATCATTACCTCAGAAGCAAGTGTTCCAGGTCATTAGTAAAGCCCTTTAAATAAGGATTCCATTTCCTTTCTGATGCCAAAGGTCAGCACCTTTTGTTTATAGAATAGAATCGATCGCAAGGGCAATTTTTCAACTGGTAAAGATGGGTCCTTATGATAAAAAGAGGACTTTGCATAGTTATTTCTGACATGCTTAGATAATTACGTAATTTAACACTAAGGAAGGTTTGTTTTTTCTTTCTTTCTTTTTTTTTTTAAATAAGTGTTAGACTTCATCATTACCTATAGTAATCAACATTCAAAGCCATTTACATAATGACAATATTGCATATTGCTTCATCTTGCTTCAGCTATAAGGCTGATAACGTCACGTTCCACCAGACATAAAGTATTTTGATCTCAGGTTTTGCTTTAAAAGCAAAATGCTTTGTTTTTCTCTCTTTTGGAAAGATTGGGATTGGGGGAGACATAAAAATAATGTTTATGTGTTGGCACTGCAGATGGGTGAATAATTTATCATCATATCTCACTGGCCACATACCACTGATGATTGACACTATGCTGGTGGTATAAAGCATTTTACCATCAGCTCTCATGGTTTCTAACTGAGAGTATAATAAGCCAATTTACAGAAGACTACAGACTGTGATAACTTCATCAGAGGAAAGCAGATAAGCAGTGAACCCTTTGCTAAACCTAAATACTAATCTGCATTTGGTTAAACAAGTGCTTTTGCAGAGACAGCTGGAGTTTATTCAGTTTCTTCCTTTATTTCTAGAGCCTGAGGGCATGTTCCCTCCAGAGGTTGTCATCATCAACAGTACAGCTGTACGTGTCATCTGGACATCGCCTTCAAACCCGAATGGTGTTGTCACAGAGTACTCTATCTATGTAAACAATAAGCAGTACAAGACTGGAATGAACGAGCCTGGGTCCTTTCTTTTAGCAGACTTGTCTCCGTTCACTGTATACGATATACAGGTTAGAATATCTTTTTTGTGTTACATAGCATACTAGCTGAATTTCATAAATTTCTTTACATACACGGCCATATATTTGCAGTGGTATTTGTGTACATATATATACAAGGCATAAATTTATTTTCAGCATATTTTTTGTCTGTGTACTTTTCTCATAACACATATTTCCATTATTTCTTTTCTCAAGCCATCAAAACTCCATTTACTTTCCACTAAATGCTCTGTGCTACAACATTAGCAAAGCCCCAACATATATTACAAAGAAGCAAAGATTCCACTCCTACTCATTAAAAGAAAATTGCAATTGTTTTAGAAACATCAGGCATGCATAATGTATCAGCACAAAGAAGTAATGATATTGCACTTGTCATTCTTTTATCATTTTTTTCTCCTCACTCTTCTGAGGATGGAGCAGTCTTGATATCTCAAATCATAGTAGTAGTTCTTATGCTGTTAATAAGTACATTTTTTTCTGTTTTCCACTTTATCTTTGTCTCTCTAGACAGAAAAAATACGATAGGCAATAGAAATGCATATATATATATTTCTATCCTTGAATTGCACTAATGTGTTCAAAAATACAGTTTGACATTTAATTGTAATTATTTCTGTCTATTTGCTTCAGGAATAGCTTTCATCTTATTTTAGGAAGACTTTGTAGTAGCCATGTGCAGTTCTTTCTGAAAAATTTCCACCCAGTTACTACATGCCGTAAATAAACATCACAAGCAGGCATACTGTAACATTTCTGTGTTGCAGCCCCTCTGAAAACAGCAAACCTCCATCCATGAATACACATATGACTTTCTGAATGCTGCCTGGAAATGCATTTGTCTTTTCTCAATAACAATGCAAATTCAATGCACTGCCTCACTTACAGACCCTCTCTATTAATTTACTATGGCCACTTTCTGCCACTTGTGATATTATTATTATTTTTTTTAACACTTTCTTAGTTTTTATACTGGACTTATGTTTGCATCAATGTGATAGGTAATGTCAAAATAAGCTTTTTTTTTTTTCTTTTTTTTTTCCTTTGGGTTGCTCTTGTTCTGGAAGCTGTATTATCTTGGATACACATGCATCTCACTGGCAATCTACCTGCATTCCTGCTTTTTTTTTCTTTTTGTTCTCTTGTATTTTGAACAACCTCTGTGTTGCTAATACAGAAACACTGTCACTGTCCTTCTCTTGCTCTTTCAGTTTACTTCTGCTTAGCTTAATTCCAAGAACCGGAAGGAACAAGTTTTAATTTTGATGAGATATTTAATAACCAAGTGTATGTTTGCATTTTTATCTTTAGCCTAATTTTCCAACATAAATGTGAAGAAATAGAAGATACTATGGAAAATTAATTTTATTTCAGAATGTGTGGTAGGTATAGCAAAATGAAATAGATTACTCAAGAACCAAAATCAAACTATGCTGGCTTATTGTCTTCCTATCCCATTGTAGATGGAGATTTTTTTCAATGTTATTTATGAGATTCTGCTTATATATACACAATAACAAATTAACTGCAACACTATTCGTGATAATTTAATAGAGAATAGCAGTAGAGTTCAGAGGTCTGCATGTTTTTTTTCCGAATGGGGTGGGAAAATGTGATAAAGCATAATGTATTTCTGATAGTTATACTTATCTCAAAGTTGCTGTGTATGTTCTTGGCCATATGGAAAATTTAAATAGAAAATAAGAAAATTTGGAGTGACAAAAGAAATCTGAAGGATTGGCAGAGTTAAATAATTTCTGCAGCTGAGTAATTGAAACTCATGTTCTTCTTCATCAGATTGAAGCCTGCACTATCTATGCCTGTGTGAGAAGCAATGGGACTCAGATTACAACTGTGGAAGATGAGCCAGAGCAGCTGTCAGCCCCCGTTATTCATGTAATTGGCTCAAGGTACTGTGCTAAGAGTGGTCTGCATATATCAGAGCAATTTGTGCCTGGAATGAGGTCCAGAGTGGGGACCAATCTCTCAGTTGAATAAGGCACATTAAAAAAATAACAGTCCACCCATGGTTTTTATTTTTGGTATCAGAGTTTTTGGCCAAATGAGCAGCTGGAGAAATTTCCCTCTTGGTTGGTTGTGTATAGCCATTTAGGTATCACTGTGCTGGGATAATAAATAAGACGTAAGTAGAAGTAGTTAAAAGAAGAAGTGTAGGGGAATGAAAATTATCACATTTTGCTGTCAGCTAGGAAGAGGAAGATTAATGCTCTGGGAGCAATGCGATGCTGATAATGGAAACTTAGAGTAATTGTGGGTAAAAAGAAGTCACCCATCACAACAGTAAAATTAGTAAGCTATCTTAAATGGCATACACATCTGTGTCTCCTTGAACCATTGTTTGCAATCTGCATATCCACTGGGCATGAGCAAACTTCTTAATTGTAAAAGGACTAACAGTTTTGCAATATTGAGGAGATGCCAACTAGTAGCATATACAGTGATTCTGTGAGAGTTAATATCTTCAAAAATCAGACTAAAACAAGGCTCGATAGCACATTTTTCAGTATTATCTCAACAATAAAACAGTTAACCTCCTGCATGTATTTTATTGTTCCTGTGATTTTATTACACTTCTGGTGGAGTAACATAATAAGCTCATAAGCTCTGTTAGTTTTGTAGAAACAACAACAAAAAAAAGTAGGTTTTTTGTAAATAAAAGAAATCTAACAACTGAGCCTTCTGAAATGGCCAACAGAATGGATTTGCTCCTTCAGGCTCTTGAAGACTTAGTTTACTGTTTATCATTTCTACGTTTTGTTTGAATTCAGCATTTGTCTTTGTATATGGGTGAAATTAAGCTTGCTATTTTTCTGTCACATATACAGATATAGTCAAAGCTTGTTTGATGATAAGGACTCAATTCGGGATCCCATCTTTTGCCCTTGGCTTTAACTTGTGTATGCCTTTGTCTGTATTGTCTGTACTGCAAACACTTATGCATGCTTCTGCCATTATATATAGACTAAATATGTCATAACACATGAATGCAAAAGGATCAAAAATGCCTTCCTACTTTATAATCTGCTCAGCCAGAAGCAGGCTCTGTTTCTACACTGCCTTTTCCTACATGTCATATTATCATCAGCTGTTCTTATATCCCAAAAGAATACTAACTACTGATCGATTGCCCGGACATGTCTGGCCGTGGCCTACACGTGCCCTGAGTAGTTCATTTATTTGCCACGGTGGATTTGCTAGAGTGGAATTTAATCAATAGCTAATTCATTAATTCTGGTCCTCGAGTATGTAAGGATTGTGCAGTATAAAAATGACTGTCTGGCTTCAGCTTTGATTGAAATATGACAAACACTACAGCTGACAGCTTCAGCTGGTGCTAGGCTGAATATGAATTTTGCTTATTTATCCTCCATAAAAGAGGAGAGTTGGAGGAAAAAAATAGTTTGTGTAGACAAGAGAACATTTTAATGTCATCAGACAGAGGGAAAAAAAAGCATTTCTACAGTATAGACTCATGGGATAGCTGAGATACAATACAGATCATGCAGTTTATCGTCTTTAATTGGAATCATGGCTTTTTTTCCTCTTCTGAATCAGTTTGGGGGGCTGTATTATTGATGAGAATGCTGTAGGATAATGTCTTTGTAGCATTTGCAAATAATTGTTTTAAAATTTGCCTCAAGGTGCTGCATGACATAAATTATAATTTCAGCACCAACTTCTTAGAAGTCTTTCTGGTAGCAGCTCCATCCAGACTGCTCTAATGAAGGTTATACCACCAAAGCCATTATAAATATCTTGCTTTTCCACCCTTTGCAGTTAATAACTCAGCTTCAGGCTGAAACTTGGCACAAAAGGTCACAGTCCTGGAATGGTTATTTTATAATGCCAAACTTCAAACAGAAAACAGTATGGAACCCAGTCCTGAAGTCATATTCTATTTTTTTATCTTCTCTTAGTTATGGTATTTGGAGCTAGAAGGTTGTGGAGGAGTGATATCGACCATCTTTAAATGGATAGAAATTGCATAGAAATTGAGTATGTGTTGTTTTGAGTTAGGACTTCAGGGTTTGTCTCTGTAGACAAGCAGTACATTTTATTGCACGGATTAGAAGGTTGTCTGTATACTCCCTACCTGTAGGTGCTGACTTAAAATTTTTGTAGTGGGTTAAGTACTTATCATATATTGTAAAACAGTTCATTTTGCATTAAAATACTCCTTTCTCTTCCTGTTTGTAATCATACAGACGTAGAATGGTTTGGGTTGGAAGGGACCTCAAAGCCCTAGGCCCAGCCGTAGGCAGGGCTGCCACCCATGAGCTCAAACTGTGCAGGGCTCCATCCAACCTGGTCTTAAGAGCCTCCGGGGATGGGGCACCACAGCTTCTCTGGGCAATCTGTACTTGGAAAACTTGTGGAAATATTGTAAACTTGTAAAATAAGGAATTAATAACTATTTGAATATCCTGGGGAAGATTGTTTTGAAGCCACATCCAGTCATGAAATGATAAGAGGACAGAGTAAACACAAAGTCAGGGCTCTGAAGTATGCTTCGATTAATAGCACTTTGCCTAAAGTGTTCAAAGCAGTGTTTCTTGTGGAGGAAACCTGATTACTCTCTCTACGTTGTTAATAGGAAAAACAAGACAGAAAGATTTTCCGAAACAGTTTTTAATATCAATAGAAGTGCAAAGCTGTTCATCAGACTTTCGCTACTGTGTAATGTCGCTTCCCTAATAACATCGGCACAGCAATTCATGCTACAAGAAATAGTTAACTACTTTGCAGCAATGTTGAAATGATTGTGTAGCATGTGTGAACTCATGATGAGGAGAGTATTTGATCCACAGGTCATTAATAATAGCAGTGCTCCCTGTCTTAAGAATGTTGAACGAATCTTGTGTTCCTTTTGTGGGTTGGACAGGACATTAAAGCCCAGCGAGCCTCAACCCCCTACCATGTCCATGGACACCACTCTCCAACTCAGGCTCCCCAGGGCCTCATCCAACCTGACCTTGAGCACCTCTACGGATGGGGCGCCACAGCTTCTCTGGGCAGTCTTGGCACCCTCATTGTAAAGGATTTCCTTATATCTGTTCTAAACCTACCCTCTTTTAGTTTAAAACTGTTACCCCTTGTCCTGCCCTCATTTATCAAAAGGTATTTAAAATGTAAAGCAAAACTGTGAAATGCTAATATTTTTCATGGTTTTATACATATATACACACACTCTCAGAAATGTCAGACTGGATCCTCTTCACATGTTTTCGGTTTGGTCTGTTGAACCAAAAGCAAATAAAACTTTGTGGGTCAGTTTGAAATTGTTCTTTATCTTCTAAAACTGCTGTAGCATCTCGTGAGTATTGCAGCCTGAAACAGCTTTTGTGTGAATCAGGTTCAGCTGTATTTTCTGTGGGCAGCATACATGGTACAGTGAGTTGCACGCTGAAGTGCCCGTCATGTCCCAGACAGCCTGCACTTGCTTGAGAAGGTTCTCAGTTCAGGCTGGGGTGTTTCTTCAGACAGCATAGGTCAAAAAGTTGAAATTCATTCATTCATTTCACTTCCATGAAAATCTTGATGATTTTTTTTTAACTGCACCGTAGATTGTTCTTGCTGTGATGCTTTCAAAACCACCTCAGTTTGTCATGGGTGGTGAACATCAGGAGAAGTGGATGTGACTGAAAGGGGCTTACCAGTCTTGTGAGAGCATGCCTTTGTGGCTTTATTGAAAGGTCATACTGGGTTTTACCCTTTCAGTCACACTATGCAGTGAACTCCCGTGTCAGAATTTACTGGGGCAGCTGTAGTTTTGTATGATACTAAGATGTGCTCACACCAAATGTGCATCTATGAATCGAATAAAGTTATTGTTAAATGAAGAAATATATGTTAAGTTCTGCAGAGAAGGTAAAATATTAAAAGCTTCGTATGAATTCTTGGGCCTGGTTTGAAATTTTTTAGAGACCTGAAAACTGCAAAAACTGGCACGGTGCTTCTATAGGACACTCTCAAGGTCTGAAAGAACCTGCAGAAAGCAGATAATTCAAAGATATAACTGGGAGTGCTCACTTTGCTCCTGTGATCTGCCCTGCGCAAAGACTAGTAGAGAGCTACAGTGGCATTTATAAAGATTGAAGCACTTCTCTTCTTTACCCTTTTTTTAATTTTTCTGAATTTTTTTTACAACATATTTTCTTGCTTTTATGTTTTTAAGTAAAATCTTACAACATTTAAATGTAAACATCTTAGTATGTGTGCACACATGCAAGTGTGTCTTCATGTCCCTGTGTTAGAATCACAGAATCATTTGAGTTGGAAGGTTCCCTTAAAGGCCATCTAGTCCATCTCCCCTGCACTGAACAGGGGCACCTACAGCAGATCAGGGTGCTCAGAGCCCCCCCCAGCCTGACCTTGAGTGTCTCCAGGGGTGAAGCATCCACCACTTCTCTGGGCAACCTGTGCCAATGCCTCACCACCCTGATTGTAAAATCTTCTTCCTTACATTCAATCTAAATCTCCTCTCTTAATGAACACAAACCAGCCACGTATGGAATACAGAATTAAATCTGTGGTTCAGATCAAAATCCTGGAGTGAAAATGGTACCTCTGCAAGCCACCTTTGAAGTAATTCTTTCACAAGTGACATTAATTCATATTCTCGAAGACTTGTTGCAGTGTGTATTCTTCTGTTTATATCTCACAGAAGTGAAGTAATAGTTCAGTTCTTTTTATTTTGTTAAGACGTTAACGTTTATCTCAGCAGCTGCTGTTTTGTGGTAATATTTTCACTTCATATTAATGCTAATTTATCATGTTACTGGCACTCAGACAGATTGGGATATGGAGATTAAAAAGAGATATTTGGAGCCTGTGTATATACTCTACAGTGTTAGAAGTCCACCTATTGATCTACGCGTAGCATTGGAATCTCCTCCTCTGTAGCCAAAGAAAAAAGACATAGTGAATGAAATTCTGGTTTTATGCAACATTCCAGATTATGCCAGAAACGATTTTTTCATTTGAAATATCTGTGTAAAATGTGCACATTATAAAAGACAGAGAAAAATTTGTGTTTTAAATGTCCTTTTTGAGACATATATTGTAATGTTAAATGAGATTTTGGAGCTAACACCTGCACATTTTCAGTAACAATAAGCCTACTACAGCTCAACAGGATTCTTCCCTAAGATACTTTCCTTAAATTGATGATGGCTTGATATCAAACTTGAAATCAAGAACAGGATTTTTACAATCTTCTATGGGCAGCTGCAGACCTACTTTTCTTCTCATAGTCAGAATTCTTGAGTTTTACTTGTTATAAACACTTGCTTTTTTTTTTTACTTTTGTGTCGATTAAAATATTTAAGCACAGAAGAGAACTGCTGTATAGTGATGTAGTGGTGAATTCTTTCTTTTATGTGTTAAAGTTTCAGAGCAACATTAGTTTTTTCCTTTTTTTTTTTTTTTTTTTTTTTTTTTGAGTATTGAAAAGGCAAGTTGAGTGCAAATCTCTTCTTAATGATGACTGAACAGCTGCACTGGTTATAGTCCATAGCCTAGGGGTGATCTTCAGTTTCTCAGCTGCCTGTCCCTCCAGGGATGGAATGGTTACTCCAGCCTTCACAACAGTTCATGTATACAACCGTTCATGCTAGAGCACCAAGAAAGCATGGTGAATCCTTTCTTTTACCAGTTAACTGAAATGGTTAGAATGCTAGGAATACTTTATTATACACGTTTTCAGAAGCATGAAAGGAATGTGTTTTAAATAGCCACTTTTAAAGACCTTGGTTGTGGGAGCAGTTAATTTTCCTTGAGTTTTGATAAGTGTTGATGCTTTTGCACCTTTTGTATATTGAAGGTGTGAAATGTATCTGCACCATTCAGGTGAATGTTTTGGATATTTGAAATATTTCACTCTATGTGAAATAGTATAAATTGGAACTGCTGCATGCTAAGTATCTGCAGAAATATAAATACTTGAAATAATTTAACATATGCTAGTTTTCTGCTTTTCACAGATCTCTTCAAATCAACTGGGTTTCGCCCAGACAGCCAAATGGCATTATCCTAGGATATGAAGTCTTACGTAAAGCATTTAAGAGGTGTACTCCAGCGGCAAGGAGCAGCAGAAATACTGGAATGTGCATTCCTCTTGAATGTAAGAAGCATGAAAATGTCTGTGGAGAAGTGTGTTATCATCCAGAGATGAAGGTATATTCTTAAGTTAATGATATATGGAAGAGTTATGCTTTTAGAAACAAGTGTGTAAACCTCCTAAACTATCAGAAGAAGAGTGGAGGATTCTGTTTCTTCTAACATTGGGAAAATGAAACTGTGATACATGTCTTGAAGTGTGTTTAAAATTGTATGTGGATGTTTGAGCTTAGTATGGGGACAGTTGTGTAAATATTTCTGGCAGAATTATGTCAGTTATCTGAGGACAAGTGATTCTGTTGTCTGTGATTGCTAACTTTGTTTCTCCTTTCGGAAGACATGAACAGGTTAACATTTCTGAAAGTCTTAGGTTGAAGCTGCAGTTTGAAGCAACAGTAGAATTTTGAAGCAAATCCACTGCTCGTTAGTTTAATGTCACAATGGCTTTCATATATATGAACTAAACTCTTTGCAGAGGAAACCAAACCAGGCTGTGTGCTTCAGAAATATTTCAAATGTACCCCACTGCTGGATGGAGACATTATGTTTCACTGCTGGAGGGAGACATCATGTTTCTATCCAGTCCTGTGGACCACCTCACTCAAAGACATGCATCCAAAGTTTCTTCCCTTCAGAAAATTTTGATTAATGTGTATAATGAAGGCATTCATCCCAAGGAGTGAGATTCTATAATACCAAGTAAGTCTCACAGACCATCTGAGGGATCTCTCTACTAAACTTCTGGATATACCACTTTCATCCCACTGTGCTAAATTACACTGTAGGCATATGCATGTACAGAATTTGGTATATATTTTTGCATCTTGCTTGGAGCAGTCAGGTTTCAAAGAATCATAGCATCAGTAAAGTTGGAAGTGACCTCTAAGATCACCAAGTCCAACCACCAACCCATCCCCACTATATTCCCATTAACCATGTCCCTCAGTGCCGCATCTCCCTGGTTCTTGAACAACTCCAGGGATGGTGATTCCACTACTTTCCTGAACAGCCTGTGCCAGTGCCTTGCCACTCTTCTGAGAAGATTTTCCTCAGCTTTACACTGTAGACCACATGCTATGAATTGCTACAGGAGGTCCTTTGTCAGCTCAAGTGGGGCACATGATGGTACTTAGTACAAATCTTTTATCACGCTGGATCACATAAAGGCCATAAGAAAGTTTCTAGGTGCAAGCAGAATTTCAAAAACACCAGTAAAAGTATATTCTCTGTATATTCTCACTATAAATCATTTCTCAAACCGTGCATGGCGAGTAGTGGTCATTAAAATTGTTTCTTTTGTTGTTTCCCTCCCATCCCCCAACCCCCCCAAATTCTTTCTTGGCTGAATGACTAGATTCTCCTATTCAGAAAATCTATTTAGATTCAGCTACAAGTGGGTGGTTGTTACATGACAATGATGAGCAGCCCCAAATGAGATCCATTGTGATTTGTCAGATGTATTTTTAAATTATGGCTATTTGCAGGTTAATCTTCATATTAGTTCCTGTTTAGGAGTAGGATCAATAGCGTAGCAGAAGTCTGTAATGGTTTTTATTGACAAATGAGGGAGAAATCTCTTAGTTTGAAAGTAAGATTTAATATAATGAAATAGTGTCCCTATTTGTCAAAAGCATCATCACATGCTCTGTGACTAAGGCAAACGATATGTATTCACAAGATTCCCTGTCAGGCAAGACAGTAATTAAGGAAGTGAGTTATCTGGGGGGTTCAAATAAAAATATAAATTACCCCAGCCAACACAGCCTTAGCTTTTGCATTCCCTTGAAAGCAATACTATACTAAACGTATGTATTTCTTAAACCTTGCAAGTAAATTATAGGAAGTTTTTTGTTCTAAATGGTGAATTTACTTATTTCATGCTTTTAGCTTAGTCGACATTTTAATAGATCTTTTAGCATACATGTGAGTAAAATTTATATTAGATTAGTTTTAAGTCATCTTCTGCATTTTTACTTTTTCAATAATTTTGTAAATTTATGATAACTTTGAGTCCTCAAGAGTGTCAGTTTATTATTATAGGTTCCCAACTTTCAGTTTTTATCTAATGATAGCACATTGTTTACTATGGTGGTTTCTGTACACCTGAACATGTCACTAGCTTTAACTGTGCCATGATGCAGTGGAGTATTGCTATACTCACACAATTGTAAGGAGGTACAAAGAGACATTTATTTGTTCTTCGCACCCAGCAGTCAGAGATGAGGATGGTTGGGGGGGTGTTTATGGATGAGTGCTAATTGTTTAGGTAGAAAACGCATAACAAGTGACTGGTAGATCCTGAGGAAACTGAAGCACTCACTTTTTTTTTTTTTTTTTTTTTTTTTGTGAGTGAAGATTGAATACTTCTTCAGTATAAACCCCCGATACTTTGTCTATTTGCTCTGTGTACTAACAGTGATCTAAAATGTCTGTAACAGGTTTCTATAAAGCTCTAGCAATGTCCCTTTCTTCCTTACGCTAGTCTGGGATAGGGGTAGCATTCCAGCTTATGTAGCAGCTCTCTCACACTTTTACTGGATTCACTGTCACTCTATGCCAGTTACAGTGTTGAAGTATTTATGCTACTACGTGTTATCATTAGATTCAACGGTGTACTGAATAGCAGTATAGAAAAGCAATGCTGACCAGTGTGCACTTGTTTGGAAAAGAAAGCCTCTTACCACAGTGCCAGATGCTATTTGCCATCCATTGATGATACAGCGAAGTGTGAAGGATGGCACTTAAAGTGATGTTTGGATTCAGAACAAGAAAGGGGCATTTCTGTTTGACAAAAAAAAAAAAAAAAAAAAAAAGATTCTGATATATAGAGATCTCAGTCCCCAGCTCTTTTGAAAATAAAAACTCTTGACATGATGACTTGGATTTTTAAGTTTCCTTTCAGGTATGCAAAAAACTTGGTAGGTAAAATGAAGACATCTCAGCATAGTCTATTGAAAGTTAAGAATCAATTATATTAGAAGCTTATCAGTGTTGGAAATATTTAAGAATACAGTACTGCATCTCTCTAGATAAGAGGGTGCTGTACTACTATTTTTTTTAATTTCCTCTTATTTGTGTACAGCTAAGGAAACTGAAGCCCTGCATTTTCCTGCTGATCTAAAGTGGCAGCACCTTTCTAATCCACTTGCAAAGATGACATTCCCTCACTAGGGATGATAACACTACTCCAAGTCTGGAAGATGCTTGTCTTCCCTTAGGAGCTGCCAGCAAGTTAGACTGCCTTTAATTGTTATGGTGAATTTTGTGATTGGAACATGTCCTGTTGTAAATGGCTGAATTTGGAGCAATCAAATTCATAACTTCTCCTTCTCTCCTATTGAATGAAGAACTCTGTCCTTTTCTGATAGCTGGAGGTTGATTAGGACAGAATAAATTCTCTTGCATAAGTACTACTCTATGAGGCATAATAACTACTAAAAGCAAAACAAAAAACAATGGAGATGATTTTTGTTTTACCTATTGTTCATTTTCTTTACATATATAAACATCTTTCCACATAAATATCCTTTTTGTACATATTAGATTTGGTGACAGACTAGTCAATGAAAGTAGGTAATGTACATTGTTCCAGGAGACAAATTGGTTTCAGAATTCTTTTAAAGGAGTTGAACATTTTGCTCCATTCATTTGTTGCATCTTGTGCACAAGATGTAATGGGTATAATTTCCAACTCATAATTCCCTTGAATTCAGTGAGGAGAATACTGAGCCTTTAAAAAACAGGTATAGTAATTTTTATATAAAAATATATAAAAATATAAAAATAATTTGAAGACATGTTTTGGATTATTTTTTTCCTGATTTTTCCTTATGGATTTGTCACTTCCGCTTGCTATTATGATGCACTGCAGAAAAGGAGTGATTTTTTTTTTAATCATTTCTTGTCTAATTAAGAGATCTCAAAAATATAATCCTCACTACCTGTACAAATCCAAGTTTTTCAATACAGGGGAGACAAGAGTGTGTTTTCACCATGCAGCAAAGAAGGATGCAGAGACTCTTCAGCTAACATTGGCTGAATTAGGTACAGCTAAGGAGTATGGTGACATCAGAAGGGCAACACTAATTAGCTGGACAAAGGTTTGCACTAGCATGTGTGTGCCCTGGTTAGGATCCAAGCTAGTATCTCTGCACAGCATTGTGCTGTGTAAATACACCATCTTGCTCAGAGCTATCTTGGGAATCCCTGAAAGAGCAAATGAACCTTTCCGCTAAAAGAGACATCTCTACATGCACATTCCTGATAGTAAGCCTAATAAAGATGAGAAAACATTCCTATTATCCCAAACAAACTTTGCTCAAGTCTGTATCTCTTGTTTCTAGTTGTTATCTGTTGTTCTGCTGCAATGTTACAGACTTTGTTGTTCTAACAAGATCTAACAAAATGCCCTGGCTGGTGTCACTGCCCATGTCCTTGTTATCAGACCTGGATAGATGTATACCTCTCGAGTGCAAAAATAATTGTAAAAAATTGTTGTGTGTGATTGATCAGAACAGCCAAGAATACTGTCTCATAGTGACTTTTGTTGACTGCCAGGAAGGTCCCAAAGTCCTGCAGATGTTATTTGCAGTAACCAGTAACCATTTGCAAACCATTGTTGTTTGGGTGTTCCCAAGTAGCCAAAATTGCCCATCTCTCCCTATTTTCAGTTAGGTGTGCTTCACAGCTTTTTTCTGATTGAAATCTTAGATCAGACATCAGTTTACAGAGTACATAGCACAGGATATGCAGGGCTGTATTTCTGTTAACAAAAGGGAACGTAGTCCAGCTTCATTCATCAGGAAGCATAATCTGACTTAGGTGGGGAAGGCCTACCTTCCTTTCTTGTCCATGTAGCTCTGAAGTATCCTTCTGTTGTCACTGGCATCTCAGTTTGAGCACTGAAAATAGTGAATCTGGTACAGTGAAAAAGTAATTAAAGTAGTAGTGCACGGGCTAATAATTTCCATACTCACTGGATCAGGGGTGTAAACATCAACAATTAAAAGGGTCCTGACAGAAGGTGTTTATACAGCTTCAGAACTTTTTATTGTCAGTAGCAAGAAGCTATATAAATCTACAGTTAGTGAACTAATCAAATGTAACTAGGAAGAGCAGGCTTACCCCTTCACTCACCATATTAACATGTGCCACTTGTTAAAAATTTTTCTCTTTAAGTACAGGAGCAAAATAGTGCTTTGATAGCTAGCTTGACAAACGTGATTTCCAGGAGAGAGAATGAACACATCTAAACACTGATGAAGGATATTGTGTCAATATTTACGTAAAACTGACTGTCAGTGCTGGCAATTTTGTGAAGTCTTTTCACTTTATTTCAGGCTTAGAGAACCTTTGAAAAGAGAACACTTCATATACAATGTGTTTTGTAACACACCTGAAAGTCAGGAAATGAAATTCTTTTTAGTAAGATAATATTTAGTAATTTGTAACAGAACAGCAGTAATTTCTGTTCAAGGATTTTTGATCTAAGGCTGTACCAATTACTGAAAGAGAACAGCAGTTTCAGAAACAGATGAGTATGTTAGGGGGGAAAAAAAGTGTTTATATAGATTCTAGGATAATTTCAGAAAGAATGAGCTTTGCTAATTTAAAATATTCTCTCACATGAGAACATGATGGGTCAATCATTTCTCTGGTGTTTGCTTCACAGGCAGAAATTTTTAATGAACTCTAGTAGCTAATAGGAATTCCTTAGAGTGTTTTGTGAATTGCTATTTCACAAAGTGGCATTGGCAGCAAGTGTTTGACAGGAAGGATAAACATGGCTGCCTAGCACATCTGTTTATTTGAGTAAATCAGTCCTAGCTTAACTGGCACATGTCCATAACTTCAGCAAAGTCTTCAGCAAGCAGAGGGATTGAGGATGACAAAATTTTTATAAAACCTAGTTGCATAGGTAAATTTTTATTTTTATATATATTAATATAATATATATATATTTATATATATTTTTTACACATTCTTAAGAATAATTTTTTAAAAATGCAATTGTGCCTTGATATCTGTTTACTCTGCAGTAGAGTCTTAGTTAATCAGGCTTTTCTCAGATATCATAGTAATCCTTTCTTATGCCAAGCCATGCCATGCCCAGTCCCATCACTCCTGGGTCACGGTCCCCTCCACGTGCTTGGATGGGAAGATATCTATAGGATTGATTTAGGAGTAACTCAGTCTACCAACACTTTTAAGGGCTCCCATGACAGTTCAGGACGAGCATCTTATTTCATCTCCACAGGTAACAGAGGTCTTCTAGTTAGCAAGATACATCAAGCATTCAACTCCATTTATGAGAGTGAGATCTCAGACTTGCCTAAAATGTTGGTGTCACTGTATCTGATTGCCACCAGGGTTCTGATTCCAACTACAGTTACACTATCCAGTGGGGACTGTCATTTTGAGATCTAAGAGGATGAGATAATAATAACCTTTTGCCTCTATAGCTTTCAATCCACCTGCTTTTCTTCTTTGTCTATGACATAATTTTAGCATTACTTGAATGCATTTTATTTTATAGATTGATAATGCAGAATTGTTGGGCTGAATATCAATGCAAATAGAAACTATCTTTACAGAACTGCCAAAAAAGTGTTATTAACAATTTACAGCTGACTGCAGAGGATGTAATGGAGCTACATAATATCACCAACTACATCAATTGGTACTGCCAGAGGAGAGTCTGAATTTGTTTTAGAGCTGACTGGACCCCTTTTTTGAAGCTGACTATGGGGGTACTGAGAAATACTGAGGATCTTAAATCATTTTTAACAAGAATAAGTGTCTGTTGAAACTGCTGGAACACACCTAGCTTTTCAGCCGGGGATTTTTTTGGGGAATTCAGGGAGAAGAGAAGAGGCACCAATAAAACAGAAAAATGTTCCAAGTAGAGTTTTTTGGAGTTACCACTGAAGCGGCCTTTTCAGTGTGAAATACGCAGAGCAGCTGTTTCTACTATTTGTAAGACTAGAACTGTCTCATGGAAAGTGGAATGGCTGCTCAAGCATTTGAGCCAAGGTAATGCCAAGAATGTGCAAGTCTCTTCATCTGTAAAGACTGCAAGTGAAATTTGAAGGGTTCCCATCATTGAAAAATCAAAACAGGGATGACAAATGAAATCCATGAAAAGAGGCAGAGAAATTTGACTCAAAGGATCACAGAGGGAGGCACAGTCCCAGAGGGCATGCAAGTCAGAGCAAGGAATATGTAAGAAACATGCATTTGGCCTCCTTTTGCACAAACAGGTACAGCATTTACTGGCTGTGATGTCTTGAGTAGAGGAGTGTCCTTACAGGTATCAAGAGTTGTTGCTAAATATATCTGTTCTAGGAGTAGTATCAAGACGGTACTTGATTTGATGTTTGTAAAAACTCAGCATGGAGTGTGTGCCAGACTTAGAAAATGAAATCCAAAAGATACAAAGCAGAGAAGAGGTGTAAAGCTGAGTTTTATTTGACAACATAACTCATGATCTGGAAGGACAGTGGGTTGATTAAATCAGTAGATTTGATTACATTATCAGTGACATGTTGAATAGCAATAAATAAATAAATAAAATAGGACCTGAAGAGAGAGGCTCACAATTCCTGAGGAGAATATGTTCAGCTACAGTGGTAGTTTAAAACACGGATGCTGAATGGGAAAGTATGCTGAAAAAGCACAGAACGATGCATCAGTTCAAAATATATAAGGCTGTAAAATGTCAAAATATAATGAGGAACATCTTCTGCCCTACCCATTTTAATTCTCTTTGCTGTCTTGTAAGTTGTGACTTCAGAACCTAACCTAATATTCTAAAGGGAGATTGTCTAAAGGCCATTCAAAATTTAAAAACACAGAAAAAAAATTATTCCCATAGAAGCCAGAAAAAAAATTGTTAATGTATTCAAGAATTAAAGATTATTTTTCCTTCTGTCTATATTTATTCTGACATTATGAATGTAATATAAATTATATTTCATGTGTCTGATAGTATATGGGTTTATTTTATTTTATTTTTATTTTTATTTTTATTTTATTTCCTAGCTACTAATTGACGTGGCTAGCAAAAGATTCTTCTATAGGGTTTTTTTCCTCCTTTGCTACAAAAATGACCTGACTTAAAACATGGTTACTGTAAAAGGTGGAAGTGCTCCATGTGAGAAGAAAAAAAATAAAAAGAAAGAAAGGAGCAACTCTGTTCCAACATCTGTGCCATTCTGCCATTCTCAGTCTAATAGTAAGAAGCATCCTCCTGGCTAATGAAGGTTGCACTGACTGCAGGCTCCGAGGTTACATTTTTTACATTTGTTCTACTGCCTGCTCTATATGATCTTCTGTGTACATTGTGTCACTTCATTTACGCAGGAATAAGTATGGAAGTAATTATTTGATTGTTCAAGCGCATTATTTTCTTGACAGCATCTAGCAAAAAGACCTCAGTTAAAAGACCTTTTCAAAATTTATTTCTATGTAAATGTTATTTTGAAAAAAAAACTAACAACAGAAACAACCAACCAACCCAACAGTAAAACAACAACCTAACATTCTTATAGAAATGCTACTCTCTTTAGATCACGCTGACTGAAGAACTGTAGTCATAAGTAAGTGAACATATGTTACAAGAAGATCCCACATATTTTATAGTGAAGAAAAAAAAAAAGTGAGAGACCATATTGGAAAACTGTTTTTTTAGTTGTATGGGTCTCAGATATGTCTCCTTATAAGTGACAAAATAATAGGAAAGAAAAAGAAAGGGCAGGGCGGTGGTGTCTTATATCTACATACTGCAATCTACTCCACAGAGAGACTCAAACAGCCTGCAAGGCATATGGAGATGATTCATGTTAATGGACTATTTTATTAAGGTGCAGTATGGTTGAAGGCCACAAAATAGCAGCATTCTGTCAGATATACAGTAGTTCATTGAAGTCTGATAATGCTGGAGGGCACAGGATTTTAGCCAAGTTACATTTTATTTGACTGCAGTCAGATTAGTGTCTGTACTTCAGTGTTTTGTATGCATTTCTCATATACATAGTTTTGTAAGAGAACACGTTATGTTCTGTTTAACAGATATTGCCTTACTGATTTTTATTTTAAACTACTTTTAGGTATGTTGTAATGGGATTCTGCACGACAATAAACCTGGCTTCCAATGCTGCGAGGACAAGTACATTCCATTTATTCTTAATTCACCAGGGGTTTGCTGTGGTGGTCAGATACATGCTGTGCAACCGAAACATCAGTGCTGTGGTGGTTATTACACTAGGGTATTACTAGGTAAGAGACAACTGCTTTCAAGTGCTTGAAAGAAACAAAACAACAAAGTTGATGTATCTGTTATACCAAGGAGAATGAAAACATAGCAATAAATGTGGGATTTATCAAGATTTCTAGTGTCTTCTAGGCTTGTGTTTAGTAGGATAAGCAAAGAAAATTGCACTTTGTCTTCTACATACAGTACACTTTATACAATAAAGACTTAATTGATAAAACCTGATTATTGGGTCATTTCCCAGAGAACTAATTTATACCAAACTATATTTAATTGCGGTAAGTGCCGAATAATGGGGAAGGCAGTTCTGCCTAATAGGAACACCATCAGGCAATTTAGTGGTGCAGTTTAGTTCTCTGCTTGACTTGACCCCTGGTGACTTTCCCTGGCCATCATAGCTAGCATTTGGGGTTGATACTGCATGTTACATATTCTACAGTATTTTCTGCTCTTTATTTCTATCATGTTACATATCAAACTATATGTATTATTTTTGATGGAAATCAATTCCTTTTTTAAGGTGGATTGCACTGTCTGAATCTCAGAACTGTTGAAGAATTTGCCAAAACCATGCTTCTGTGCTGTAGTCGAGAGTTTGGTTTTCCTGGTGTTTTGAAATGGAAGGGGAGAGAAAAGAGTCCTTTTTGGGGCATTGTTCAGAGCATATATCTCTTCGTGGACAGTTGTCAGATCAGGAGCTAAAATGCTTCCATTACTCATAAGCTGGCACACATTCCTCAGGCTCAGAAATGCTTGAATTTTTGCCAGCACATTCTGCACGTCCCAAGTTCTGATCTCTTGAAAAGTAATTCATATATCACAATATTAGAATGTCTTTCATTATGTCATCAGAAAAAGTGCTATCATATGGAAGAACCAGAGGAGAGTATTTTGCTGGCCTCATTAATTTCAGTGTACTAAAATGGAAAGATTATACTGTGACCCCTGTCCCCAGCCAGTGGTCTATGCTGACTAGCTTAATGTTGTTTAGATCAAGAAAGAAAAGTACAATGAAACAAAATGTCTTGTATCTGAGAGTAGTTCTTCAGTCAGCAGTTCACAAGCATGAAATCTGAACATGATTTTAAACTTTTTTTTTTTTCCCCGAGTATACTTGCTACTTTCTCTTTTTCCATACTCTAAAGGGCAGCAACATGAACAATATTGGTCACTTTTTTTCCTTTTTCTTTTTTATTTTTATAAATATGCTAATAACATGAAGCTAAATGTTAATGTGGGTCATTCTTTGATAAGGATAACAATTAACGGGTAAGACTGCATAGTACTTTTCAGAGCAAGAGCATTTTCAAGCCTAGCTTGGAATGGATCCCATTTTGAGAGGTTAATTAGAAGATTGCTGATCCTTTGTGTCTTATGTCTAACAGTTCTTTAAAAAAAAAAAAAAAAAGCAAAACAAAACAAAAAACCAAACGATTTTATTTCCAATAGATGATAGATGTAAGCTGTGTTCTCTGTTTTAATACTTTGTGTTATTAGAATTAGATTCCAAGGGATACAGGAAAATATGATGAAGTATACAAACAGATTATATTTATTATACTCTAAAAATTTGTTCTCATATTTTTGTTTTGTTTTATTATTGACTTTATTTGATAAAGTAATTTATAAAGAAGCTCTCTAAGCATACATATTTCCCAGATGTTGTTTGGCCAGCTTGTTAGCTCTAGATGTGCTGAAAGGTATAGAGATTAAAAATTAGAAAGGAAGCAGAAGAACAGCTCTGATATATTTTCCCTATTTCTTCCAAGTGCTGTATCAGTGATGTCTGATCCACAGGAAATATTGCAACGCAGAAAAAAAACCTTAACTTTTAGACCACTGGTTCAGATCAAGTGCAGGTACTAGCAAATAGAAACTATTGCCATTTACAGTCAGTTTTGTATTCTTTATATCATAAACCAGAAGTATCTGGTCCCATTATGGTGTCGCTCTCATTGGCAGTCGTATCTTAAGTCCTTGTTGAGCAACAGCTGATGTTTTTGTTTTTGAAGTATCAGCCAACCCCACTGAATGTGGTGATGATGTTTAGTTTCTAAAGTTACTTTAATCTTTAAGATCTTTGGCAGATTAAGTTTACTGACATGAAAAGCTCTTTAACTGTTATTGTCCTTCAAACAACTCCAGAATGAATTTGGAAGAGATAGGGATATTTTTTTTTGCTGTGAAGAAATAGACTGTTTCATTGATCAAAGGAAGAATGAGCTCCCTTTACTGTACAGCTACCTCTACCTAGAGGTTTTCAACTGTATAATTACATTTTTATAAATTGTTTTTGTTGATCTTCTCAATTTGTAATGTTTGCATTCTGATATCTCACAGAATTTTTGCCCTGAATTCATGAATTTATGTTTCTTTATTTTTACAAATAAATACATGCATGTACATCATTCTAAAGTACCAAGTGATTCCGTGCTTTCTTTTAATTGTCTTGTACACTAAGCTACTGGTGTGTGAATCCAGACTAAAGCTTGTTGCAATCAGTTGAGATCCTCTCGGGGATTTCAAGAACTGTACATGCAAAAAAATCTTTGTGTTCTTAAATTAACAGGTGAAGTATGCTGTCCTAACGAAGAACAAAACAGAGTTTCAGTTGGAATTGGTGACTCTTGCTGCCATGGAATGCCTTATTCTACATCAGGGAACCAAATCTGCTGTGGTGGATCACTCCATGACAGTTTTAGCCAGCAGTGCTGTGGTGGAGAAGTCATAAGCACAGACCTGGTCTGTTGTGGTGATGAGGAAAAAGGGACTGCATACAAAGCTCACACAGGTAAGTGAGAATTTTCAAGAAAAAAGAGTTTTCATCTTTCTAAATCTCTTGTAGCATTTGCTTTTCAGCAGTGGGATGCTCGAAGAATTAAGGTGTGTATGCCAGTTTTATTAAGAAGCGGTTGCACTCTACTCACCTGTTCTGATAGATTGCAAAACGCTTAGCATTTCATAACTCATTTTCTTTACCTTTGTCCAAAAGTTGTGTTGTCTGGAGACAGAAAATTTGAAAAGAATGCATGATCTTTCATTATTCCAGTCAGGAAGTAGGATCAGTCGTCTTTTAGCCAATAGATCTGAGGTTGGACTTTTCCACGTCATGGTGCCACACATCCCAACAAATGGATTTTCTATTCATGCTGCAGATGTGGAGTTAGTCAACTAGGAATTAAAGGTGACAAATGCTATCTGGTTGGAGGCCCACGTCCCTCAGTTATACACCTACACAGAGATAAACCCACCACAGTTTAACAAAGCTCAATCACTAGAGCTAGTCATTTGTTCATCTGGTATATCCCATGGATTTCTTGCATATTGCAAGAAACTATACATCATCTAGATTTAAAATATGAACATTACTTCTTCATAAAGACTAGCTGGTGGCGGAGACTAGAAGCATTATTGTACATCTCATGTGGATATTTTCCTGTGTCTTTTCTTTTTGCATTTATTAGTTAAGCTATATACCATCAGCCTTAGATTTTCTCTGTCTGACAGAAGATAACAAAACCAATCACAGTCCTGGAAGGGAACTCAATTTCAAAACATGGAAATAAAAGTTTAGTATCAGTTCTGCCTGGTGTATTAAGATTGATGATGGAAGTGCTTTTGTTTGTGCCAGTTTGAGCCTCTTGCTGGACAGCTGAGGATTCTAGTATATTGCTAAGATCCCAGATCAGAAGATTGAACTCCTTTCCCCCAAAATGAGCTCACTCTTTCATTTACTTTTGTGTTCCCTGGATCCTTAGCCTCTGTGATTTTCAAAGTATTCCTGTTCCGTGGCGACTGTCAGGAAGGACTGAACTAAAAGCTTTGGCAATGTTTGCTCCCCTCCAGTGGCATATTTTGGAGTGAATGCGGTGAACCTCACTGATTCCACGGTGCTCTCCCTACTTTGATCCCTAATTGTGCCTAATCCACAGCATCCACACAGGGTTCACAACGTCAGCTTGGAGCAAGGCCCTCTTGCTTACCAGCGCATTGTGTGGCTGCCACAAGACGGGGCTGGCTCATAAAACATCTCTTTATGTACTTTATTACTTAAACTCTTTTATTTGCCTGCAGGAGCCCTTTAACAAAATCACATTGAATTGACTTTCTCACACCAAATCAAATCTCCCTGGTCCCAGTTCAGTTGTCTTTGTCAATATGTATTTTATAAATGGAGTGAATTAACAGATGCTGTTGGAACAGAACTGCTGGGGTAGCGTTTATGTTTTTACTGCTCTCTCTGGGCAGATGAGTTGTGTAGGAGTGTAATACAGGTATCTTGGGATGGAAGTTATGTTCTTCATTTTGGTATATATGTATTCTTAAGAGGTTTTTTTTTCCTTAAATATATATATTTAAAAAAATCTTTACACTCCTCTTTTTAAAATGTGTTTAGCCTATGGCGCTCTATCATTTACACCATTTTTCTTGAGAATGGATCATGATGACATTTTTTAGGCCATTAAAAAGGAAAACAGTAGCTTTTTCATCATTCATGGATTTGCTGTGAGGACTTTGTGCTATGAGCCAGCATATAGCTGAACACAAATACGTTTTTGAAAGATGAATTAGTACCATAGTTGAAAAGAGATCATATTATTTCACATTAAGCATAGAATAGATTGTGGTTTCTTATCATATCGTATACATCATTTTCAATAGGTTTTTGCTTAATTTCTCAGAGTAATTCAGCCTTGCTAAATATATCATGAAGATGCAAAAGCACAAAATCTACATGTTCCCTATCCCTCTTATTTATAATAATCCTGATGGAAAAAAAAGATGTTCTCACACTAAAATATAATTTACTTATCATTAGCAAATGGATAAGTAGAATTTTGTAAGGATATGGTAATTGGAAAGCTGATCCCATTGTCTGAAAGGGGAAGAGGTAACAAAGATGGCTTTATGTAAAAACTGTCATGCTTACCAACCTCTTTTTCATAGCTTACAATAGATGCGTGGTTAAAAATATAAGAACAATTTAAAAACTTCATTTTTTTTTTTTTGCAATTTTTAGTTCCTTCAAAAAATCATGAGAAAACCACAGTTAATACAAGTGAAAATCTTGTGTGCAGCCTTATTGTTGCTTAATCAGTTCTGCTTAAAGCAGTGTGTTTCTTCAGATCACAGGCCTATGTTTGCACTGAGTGTGGGTTTAAGGGCTTGAATGGTAGATGGTTTTTTTTTGCCATTGTATACCTCTCTTGGAGAGTCTGTCATGCAACAAGAGATGTTTCTTCCATCTCAAATCAATCTTTTTTTCTTTTTTTTTTTTTTTTCTAATTTCCATTTACTTGTATCTTATTTTATGCCCCTTGTTGGCCTTTTTAGTGGGGGGATCATAGAGACATCTACTGGCAAAGGCTGGCAGTGATGCCATCGTATGCACATATCCTGAGCCCTGCTGCTACTGATTATCCAAAGTTGTAGATTTCTGTCTATAAAGGATAATGGAAGCTAAAATCACTCTTGGATTTTCTCTCTTTTTTTTCTTTTTTTTTTAATAATAAAAAAAAAAGCTAGTGAAATGCTCCTATATTGACATCCCAGACTCATGAAAGATGATGTATTGTACTATAGTGGTTTCTGATCTGTTGTAGTTGCAATACCCACATGTAAGCCAAGGATTTTTGGAATAGTTTGCAATGTACACTGGCTCTGTATTTTGTTGATCCTCTACTCTGGCTCCAAAGGCTAAGCCTTCTAATACTCATTTTTCCCTTTTGAAAGCATTGGTTTTGCGGATTTACTAAATTAGTAATTCATCACTCAGCTATGTTTGTGAATTTTTTCAGTTGCTAAGGACAAACATGAAATAATTGTTGACAGAAATCACTGTTAGCATGAAGAGTCCTTTCCAGCCCATGGATTTTCTTTTTACTGTAATGCATTATGTTCCTGTGAAACAAAAATATATAAAGCACGACACATGTATTCCAGCTGATTTACAAACAAATATTTTGTGTTTTGGTATTTTTCTGATTTTAGCCACGGGTTTATATGAATTTCTGGACCCTTAAGCAATTGAATAAAGTGATTTTTAGAAGGCAAATCAATCCATCAATATTTCATGGCCTTAGTTTGTTTTTCTAGGAGCATATTTAAAATTGTACATTTGAGGTGTCAAGGTTCAGGAGTCAAGTGCTACATGTGATAAATTAAGCAAAGGTCAGGGGCTATGCAATGCAGTTTCAGAAGATTGTCTACCTCTGCCTTTGCAGCTCATTCATGCTGAAGTGATGCACTATGGGAATTATTACCAAACTCTGCTCTGCAACATCTGCTCTCCCTAAGTGAGTTAGTGCACGTCAGACATCTTTATGTCAGAATATTGCAGTGATGGATGCAGTCTTCAGAAAATGCTGCATAAAAATCTGGTGTGCCGTTCTGGCCATTAAGTGAAATTACTATTTAAATTAATGGCGCTGTCACAGTTTATCTGTGCAAAGAATGAACGCTGATTAGGGTATTAAGTAATTAGCAATTTATCACACTGGAACAAGGCTGATAATAATTAAAGAAGTAATGGTTTACCAAAGAAACTAGAAAGGGAGTCACTTCTTGTTATGTGAGTGAAATCTTGGCTGAAAAATTTAATTCAGTCAAACAAAGATGAGGTTCACACTGAAGCAATACAGCCTTGTTTGTTTCAATAGAAAGACAGTTCATTATCAAAATTTTAGTTTTCCTGTCACAAGTCCCTCGGGGCTATCTGAGTTGCTCATTAGTATTGAACTGAGTCTTTTTCTGCATTAATTCTCTACTTAAAGTTGTTAGAATCCTAGGACAATTTGGAAAAAAAGGGTGTGTACAGTAGGAAGTATTTACCCCTTGCAATGCTGCTGATTACAGTTTGATTTTGTGAAACCAGTTCTGTAAATTGGTGAAGCATGCAAGTAACCAGCATTTTGTGTCGTTACTCTGAATCCTTTAGATTATCTACACATCTATTACATCTAAAGAGTAATTTTGATTATCTATGACTTCCTAAGAGAGATTTGCTACAATAAATGGCAGAGAGTAAAGTGGCTACTTCTGTACATGTATTAAATATCTATGTATTCCAGAATTTGCATCGAATACAAATTACTTTGTAAGCCTAATAGTATATCACAGCTCAGGGGCGGGTTATTTTGTGTCTAAGGGGTATTTGTGGCATTTGCTTTGGAGTTAAAATTTACCCCTTTCATTAAATGCTGTGGGATTCAAATACAGAATTTCACCATTGCAAAACTGTATTTGTGAATATATGTAAAATTATACTTTTCATTTCAAAATAGAATTACTAAAAATAGATGAAAACCACTTGAATTAATTTTTTAAAGTTTTCAGTTACACAATAGAATAAAAATTATGTTCAGGAACAAACTTCTTCAAGTAAAATTATGAGATGGCTAAATCTTCCCTGTGGGTATTTTACCCATTTGGTTTCACATACATTGCATGTACGCTTACTTTAGATCACACAATATGATGTGAAGCATTTGGGAATGCTGGGATGCACTGTTTGGAAGACTACCCCTATAAAAGAGAATGAATGAAACCTGACTGGAAGGTAGAGAATCTTACAGGAAGTTTTCATCAATAGTGTGTCCTTGAACTGCAGTGCACACCTTGGTATGGCATTTCATAGCAAAGGCTGTTGCAAAAGTTGAAGAATGGTGCAAGTTATCTTTAGGTGATCCCTGTTTATTCCTTGAATTCTTGTTTTCAGGTAGGTCTAGAAGTTAGAACTCTTGTTACAGTCGCCTCACATTCCAAATTTAATCTCTCTTGTGCTAAATCGATTCCCATTGCTGAAAATTTTATGCCAAGCTAGATTCCAGCCTTAGTTTTTTCCTTTCTTAACTCTTTTAAAACTTATTTACATATCATATTGAGACGTGTATTTTTTTGTTTGTTGGTTTCAGGGATGTTCTGCTGTGGGCAGGAATATGTGAATGTGTCAGATACCATATGCTGTTCAGGTTCCAGTGGTGAGTCCCTAGCACATGTTAGGAAGAATGACCAAGTGCCAGTAAAATGCTGTGAGACTGAACTTATTCCAAAGAGTGAAGAGTGCTGTAATGGAGTTGGATATAATCCTTTGAAATATGTTTGCTCTGACAAGATTTCAGCTGGAATGATGATGAAGGTAATTGATAGAAAATCTCTCGGTAGCTCTGATTTGATGATGGAAAGAGAAATACACTGTTCATAACTATTTTTCTAAAATAGGAATATAAAAACTCATGTGTGCATTATTCATTTTCACATTACATCCATATTAATACCGAATGAGTTCACCGTGATTGATGTTATTGCAATGAATTCTAAAGGAATTAATAATGATTAGCTGCCTCTGTGAAGTGTTGCCCAGCACCTCAGATTAGCACAGTGGCTAAAAGCTGGCATACTAACAAGACTGGCATGATAGCCAGTTCCCTTCCTGTGGCCACTGTTCCTGGTTATGTCCCTTGAGTGGAAATTGAAATTGAAGTGGCCAGTTCTGAATCATAAAAAGCCTATTACATTTCACTTTGGATAGGCAGTATGTCATAGATTACCCTAACCTCTCTCTCTCTCTCTAAGTATATATATAAAAATAAAGCAATTGATATTTCCTTGATGAGCTTAACTTTGATCACATAGAAAACCAACAGCAGTTTTGGCATAAATTTGAGCACTGTTAGTATAGGTTCTTGTGTAAATTCTAGCAATGATTAGGATATTTTTCATGCCTTTGATGCCTAGCAAATTACAGTACAGTACAGTACAAACAGCTGTTTGGTTTTTTGTTTTGTTTTGTTTTTAACCTAATTTTGATGTAAGTGTATACTAAGCAACATAAAAGCTAGTTCTGCCTTTTTTAAGAGTGGCCAGTGACATAGGTGCCAGCATGAAACAATTTGGCCAAATTTCAGCTGCAGCTCCCATTCAATTCAACAGAAATTTTCAAGTAATAACATCTCTGTGTTTTATACATAAGCTGTAAAAATGCTGCCAATTGTTATTTAAATGTTTATTTAAGAAAACAAATGTTTCAAAGGATGGGAACTGTTTAAAAATATGTATAAATTTATGTTTAAGTATGGATTCGCATTAGGGAGTAATAAAGAAAGGTGAGAGAAAGAGGGCAGGATTTTGTGATTTGGATTTTTTGGATGCTATAGTATGGAAGTCAGATATTGTATGTATCACTAAAAAAAAAAAAAGAAAAAAAAAAGAAAAACAGAACAAATACAGCCATGTACAGGTGTTCCTGTATTGTATCCATCCATCTGCTAACACAATACTCAGACATTTCTTCCATGTTCTCCTTTTCACGTAACTTCATTTTCAGACTGAATAATTTTTTCCCTGACAAAATCCGAAGTATTGCGATGAGTCAGCTACCATTCCTCAATGCACTGTATGTGTTTATGCATTGCAAAAATGGCTGGGAATAGGCTAATGAATTTAGTTTATAATATACTAGGTATGTGTTTTTGGTATAATGTATTAACAAAGGAGTCACTTAGAATCATAGAATCATCAAGACTGGAAAAGGCCTCTAAGATCATTCAGTCCAACCATCCACCTATCACCTGTATTTCCCACTAGACCATGTCCCTCAGTACCTTTAAACATTTTCTGAACACCTCCAGGGACAGTGACTCCATCTCTTCCCTGGGCAACCCGTTCCAGCACCCGACTGCTTTCTCAGAGAAGTATTTCCTAACACCCAACCTAATTGTCCCCTTGTGCAACTTGAGGCCATTCCCTCTATTCGTATCACTAGTTACATGGCAGAAGAGGCCAACCTCCACCTCACTACAACTCCTTTCGGGTAGCTGTAGAGAGCATTCGTGTTTCACTTAGACACAGTAGAAAGGAGATAGTACTTCTGGCTTTCTGATATGCACAGATTTACTGGTATTAAAATGACTGATATTCTGAGATGTGTCCTGGAGCTACAGTGTGTTTTGTCTGTGAATCGAATCCATCTATATCATACATCTTATATTGATATCTATCACAGTGTGATTTTTGTAAGAATGTGAAGTTATGGAAATTAGATTAACTGAACTTCATAATCAGCTAACAAACTGATTTTGATAGCTGAATGAAGGAAGCATTGTATTCAATTATCTTTTGCTTCCTCTTTCAAAGTTTGTAGCCTAATGTGCAGAAATATTTGTAGCTAATATTGCTACAAATTCCTGCAACAAAATTTTATGAGAATTTTTGCTCTCCAGCTTATGGTTTGGTGAGAATATTCTTGTGTGATTTTCATTGTAAACTTGTAAATGTTTAGTACATATTTCTATTTCTGTGAGTTATTCCTTATGGGTCAAATCTTACATCTGCTTGTGGTGCCGTTGAGGTACCCTTATTACAGATCTGTTGTTTAGAACTGACACGTTAGAGGGCATAAGTTCTCTAGCCTGTGGATAGGGTCCTCAGTTCTTGAAAGCTGCCAAGAAATTGCACAGAGCCCCTTTGTGTACTTGGAAAGCTGGGAGAAAAGCTAGGAATTTGCTACTGATTTGCCAAAGGATACTGACCTTTGCAGTAGAATAATGTTCAAGTTATCAGGTAAAATCACATCTTCATTTTGTTATAGGCTTTCAAAAAAATAAATAAATAAATAAATAATTAAAAAAAAAAAAACGAGCAACAACAACAACAACAAACGGTTATTTAGGGCTCCAGCTGTTAAAATTTGTGATTTTTTTTTTCTTTTTATGTATTTATTTATTTATTTAGCAAAGAACCTACCAAAAAATTTTCTGGTTTTCTTCTAGAAAGGATTATAAAAGCATAATGACCAATAATAGTAGACAGAACAGAGGCTGAAAGGGTCTCTGTGTGCTAGAAATACCACTGTTCTCTGTGTGGTTGCCTAATTTGGATGTTGTGTAAAGAAGAAAAACACCAATGAAATAATTTAAGGAAAGGAAGATGGGCTAAATATGTTAAAATTATGGGCTAACTATGTTAAAATTATATGTGTATTCCTTAGGTAAAGGAAGAATGCAAGGCTAATACCCTTTGTCCTTTACCTATGGAGAAAACAGCACATTGTGGAAAGTGTGACTTTGATCCTAGAGAGAATATCTGTGCATGGATAAAAAGTTCACAGAGCACTACAGGAAAGGAGATAAAGGAAGATGTGTGTCCAGCTGAAGAGGAGACTGTCTACACAGGAAGCCCAAACCAATATTCATTCACAGGTAAGGAAAAGTGGCATATGGAATAGGTGATTTGCTAGTGTGTTTAATTCACCTGGGATAAAAAGATGTCCTGAATGCTGTCAGGTATTCTAATTGACTGTGAAGCAATTGTAGTGAAGTAGCATTCTTTAACAACTGGTCAGTGAATCAAGACAGTATCTTCAGGGAATTGAAATGAGTAGTAAGAAGTTCAGTGAATACATGAGGTCTGAAGCTCCTTTCACAACTATTGCTAGAAGTGTATCTATACCAGACAATAGCCTTACATCAAGGAACAACTTCTGTATCTGTTTTAAGCATGTACTTTCAAAGACACAGAAAAATGAAGCAAAACTTACTTTGTGTATTGATTAATGATTGAGACAATCCAACTGTAATTTTCTTTTTCTAGATCTGAACTTAGAACCTTTTGTCACGTATGAGTACAGGGTGGCTGCTTGGAATAGCCATGGAAGAGGCTTCAGTGAAATTAGCAGAGCTGTCACTAAGCAAGATGTGCCACAAGGTGTAAGTCCACCAAAATGGGCCAAAGTGGATAATCGGGAAGACATGATACTTCTAAACTGGGAAGAGCCGCTCCAACCGAATGGTACTGTCATGTGTTCAGAAAAAAAAAAAAAAAAAAAGGAATATATTCTATCACTGCATTGATAGCGTTCCAAAATCACAAAATGTTGTTTAATTAATCACTGACACTGAAACATACTTTTTGCTCTTGGTTGAGATCATTTTCATCACCAGTAAGAGTAGATTCTAGCTTGTTTTAAAAGAAGACAATTTAGTATGTCTCTAAGAAATGCCCGGAACCTCTTTTGAGAACGATGTAATAATACTAAGGAAATAGAATCATGTTGTAAAATAGGGGGGAAGGTGGCTTGATGCTCATACTTCTTTCAGGAAAAATTGGTTTTGTTTTTCAAACAGTGAAATCTTGGACTACCTCTCTTAATTAACACTGAGATCTACTGAGATGTTGATGTAAATGTTGAGTAGAGTAACTGATTATTGACACTAACCATTTAAGTGGAATGATTGCCTGTTAGAGTGGCTGCCTGCAGATTTCATTTAATATTTTCTATTTGCAGAGGAGGTTACTGTAGAATACCATCATGCAGTGTTTCTGAGCTAACAAAAGGGAAAACTTTCTTTCTGTGATAGGTCTCATTATTCACTATATTGTTCTCCGAAATGGAATTGAGCGTTTTAGAGGAACCGAAATGAGCTTCAGAGACACAAGTGGCATCCAGCCATACCACGAATATTCTTACCAGCTACGAGCTTGCACTGTTGCTGGTTGTGCAGACAGCAGCAAGGTTAGTGAATTGGTCTTCACGGAACTAGTGCCAGACTTTTATCAGCCACTATGGTAACATAAAAATGCTTTTGGAAAGGTGTAATTTGAAGACATGATGGTTACTGAGTAGGTGAAAAACATTAATAATTCTTATTTGGATTCAGCCACTGACAGGTGATTATTTGGAACCTAAGGTTGATATAAGCAAGCAGAAGTAGAAAGCAGTAGCTCAGTCTCGGCAACAGTGAAACTGCACTGTACAAACTGATGTTTGTTAAAGAGAAAGCTGCACATAGTAGAGTAAGGAATATTAAAATGCACATTGTCTATGCCTTGAAGTTAAATCTTCACTTCTCCCTAAGATGTTGACAGCTTCCTCTTCCTTGGTATTTATTACTTTATCTGCTTCAGCTAGTGTATCAGCTTCTTCAACAGCATTATTCTGGGGATGCTTCTACTACACTACCCTTCACTAGCTTTCCGTGTTTACCTTCAGGTTTTACACTTACCTTGTGCACAGCCTGCCTCTGCTTCTGTTATAAGCAAACAGAATCTCTTTCCTACTCCTGTCAATGTTTCATTTCTTCTCTTGTCACTTAGAATCACAGATGCCTTTCACCAGCATCACTATTTAAACAGCTGTAGTTTCTCTTCTGCAAAGTATCAGCCTCACTCAACGTTTGGAAGAGCTCCTTAGGTGACCATTTTTCAAAATAATAAGCTTGCCTTTGTGAAAATGAATTTCTAGGAGTGCAAGCATAAGATCTGTAGAAGTAGCAAATAAGGACTATGCTTTGTAATTATAATATTTGTGGGACTGAAAAGTTGGGGCTTTTTCTGATGTTCAGATGTTTTTCTCATTGTTCAGTTTTCAGTCGAAAGTAGGATGAAAGGAAGCACTGACACAGAATGATGCAGGTACGAGGATAGTCCTCTACCTACACACACAGCTGTGGTCTGGAAGCTATGGAGACATAGTTGCTACAGCCATTAGCCTAAGCTGATAAATTCTCCTTAGTCCAGTTGTCTGTAATTAAGGAGTTTACTGCTCCTAACACTGAAGTCTGCAAGTAGAGACTGATTCAATCAACTGCACTAAGACAAGATATGACAGAGGGCACATTTTATATTTACAGCATTATATAAACACTTTATAGTGGTAATAACAGAAAAAGAAAAGTGGTTCTCAGAGAGAGAAAGGTCTGACTTAAATGAGCGTGATTTGAATATGCCTCTGTGGGAGAGAGATTTGTGTTTTTACAAAGACCTAATAAGTGCTAAGTTATTCTTGCAGAATCTTAGGTTTCCTTACAAAACCATGGAGTTGCAAATAACTTTGATAGAGTTCAGATTGTACGGGATATTTTGAGGCTCAGCCCCATGTTTACTGGTGCTGAAAATAAATGAAATCAGGCAGTTAAAATGCAGAGACACTGACGAACCATATGGAAGAGAGTTATCAAGAGTTTTCAAGCAATACAGTTTTTGTTGTTTTACCCTGTGCTATACACTGCAACTAAAATGTGGTGAACCTGTTGTGGTAAATTGTAGACATAGACTTATGTAATATATTCAAGGTCAGATTTCATTGTAAAAAAAGGAGGAAAAAACTAACTAGTTCTCCAGGCTCTTGGTAATGATATGCCAGGCCAAACAACATTTTAAAATGAAAGTGACATTCTCATTGATCATGGTATCTAGTGTACTATTACATTAAATTGCTCTTTAATTCATATGTCTTCAGGTAGTTGCAGTCACTGTCCAAGGAGTCCCAGAGAGTGTTCGGCCTCTAGACATCAGTGCTCTGAACTCAACAGCACTGCATTTAAGCTGGATTGCACCCAAGAAACCAAATGGTATCATCAGAGAGTACCAGATCAGTCAAGTGGGAAAAGGACTTATATACTCTGACACTGGAAGCAGAATGCACCACACCGTATCAGGTAAGGAGGCAGATCTCTCTGAGAAGCTAATGTCCTGTCCTTAAGACATAAGGAAATAATAACATTAAAACTGCCACCTATCAGTAACTTTTAAATCCAGCATTTTGTGCTCAGTTTAGAAATGCTTTATATGATTTTACATATCTTAAACTTACTTTCCTCAAGCCTTTCAATTATGCCACTATTCATTAAGATATTAATAGATGTAATTTCAAAATTATCTTCAGAACTGAAATTTGTAATGCAAATGATGCAGCTTTTCTTGCCTATTGCAAGGAAGAAGAAATCCTTGAGAAGCAAGGATCTTTTTTCTTTTTGTGTGCCTGTTCCATTAAGCAATTATCCACTGCTGCCATGTTCAGCCAGCAGCAAAACAAGTGATTGTTCTTTGTCATAATCAAAAGTTGTGTTGTTTTCTGTGGGAGGTTCTTTGGATATTAATGTGGAATTCATGGCACTGATTCTACACTGTGGATAACTGTTGCTCTGTAAATCCAAAGATGTAAATCCAAAGAATAAGCAAGAAGAATCCTTTTTTTTTTTTTTTTTTTTTTTCTCTCCATAATCTCAAATGTTTGAGCTAACTGTTGTCTTATTCCCTGTGGATGTAGAATTTGATTTTCTTCTCTTTTTTCTTCTCCAAAAAAATTTGCTTTTCCCTGAGCAACAGTTGAACATTAATGAAGCTGTAACATTAGTATTTCTTGAGACTTTCAATCTTGGGTCTTGCAAATAACAGACAAGAAGGCTAGCACCTTGCCACTGCACCATTGTCTTGCTGCTTATTTTTAATTACATCAAAGCTTTGGAAACATGATCCCACAAATGCTTTGTGGGAATAGCCGTGAATGTGCTCATCATGTGAAATCCATAAATTGCTTATAATCCTCTCAAGATGTTAAAAAAAGCATTAAGTAATTGAAGACAGGAAGTCCTCAGTTAATTATTTAGAGGTGTTATCAATGCTTTAAGCAAACTGAAGCATTTTCTGCTATCTCACTGAGTTGAATGCCACCGGGACATAGGGGCAGCAGCCATCATCTTCTCATATTCTCTAATGCAAACAGCACATGGCAGCTTGTCAATAAAAGACCTTTTTATATCATTTATTACTGAACACTTCCACTACCCTGTAAAGAACAATTTGGATGACAGTTATGGCATTGTTTCACTTTGCGTTACTACTACTTTAAAAATGGGCTCTGCTCTGGGGGGCAGGCAGAGGGTAAGACTGAAGAAAAATAATTAGAGGAATTGTTAGAGAAAGCTACGAGTGACCTCTCCAGCAGCAGCAAGTGGGCCTGTAGTAAAATCTCAAATATCTCCCTTTTTAATGCACTAAATAACATATATCAAATATGAAGCTTTATCAAGCATGTGTAGAAAGTCATCTTTACGTGAAATTCAGACAGGATTGTTGACATTAAAGTTAGGAGAAGATACAAGATTACAAAATATACATGACTGAATAGTTTCAAATATATTCTCTATTTCATGGCAGTGAAAATTGAAGAGATGCAATAATGCTGTCACTGGTCAACTCCCTCTCCACACAGCTCTGAATTATGAATAATACTTATCTAAAAGAAGCTCTTGGGGATGGAGGGGTTGTGTGAGGCTGTGGTCAGAAATCTGACATCCTCCTGAGTAAAATTCCTATAGTGGGACCAGAGAGTGGTAGCCTGGAAGTTAATTACTGACCTTGCTTGAGCCATACTCACAAATGAAGACAAACAGCATCAGAAAGAATTATTTGGCTAATAAGACAGTGCAATCTTTAAAAAGCTGTTTCGTAACTCCTTTGGCAAACAACAAATACTGCAATAAGAAAATAGACTTCTAAGAGTAAAACAACAAAATAATAATAGACTAAAAAGAAAGAAAGAAAGAGAAGTATCCTCTTGTGAATAATCACATAGAGAAATTGGAAAAGCAAAACACTCTTTATGTTTCAAGATTATCTTACTTGTTATTTTTATTATTAATCACATACATAGCTTTGTACAAAACTTTCCGAAGCATAAGAGAAGGCACTTAATTCAAAGCTTTAATAACCTCGATAAAAATCTGCTATGACTGCTCCATGTATGACTAGAGGTTTCAGGTATCAGAATTTCACCAATAAATTTGGTGAAACCATGTGCTCTTTTTTTAATGCACATTTTTCTCTTTAAAGTGTAGCTGTAAATGAGTATTGCTTTATTATGCATGTTTCTTTTAAAAGTGAACATGACTCCCTTTAGGGGAATTCAAGTAATTTGTTGCCACAGTAATCTTTTCTATCCTGAAATGTTAAATACTTGGCTTTCCTCCACGCCTTTGCCACTCTCTAGTCTGCAAGTGTCATTTCCTCCTATCTTACTTTTATACTCGGTGTTCAGATGATTTTTATTCTCTTCCAATTCATGATTAGGTTACAATCAAGGCTGTCCCTCTGAGTCATCTCTTTATTTTCTCTTTCACATACTGTCCAATTTGTAAGCAGCCTGCATGCTTCTGTTCATTATTTTACCTTTCTACATAATCGGTCATTCTTACTTTATTTTTTTTCTATGTATTTTAATTAAAAAGTCTTCATACTGGCTATAAGCAAGGATTTGTTTGTAAACAAAGATCTTGCCCAGGCGTTTTTTCCTTTTCACAGAAAAGCATTGTTCTTGAAGTAATTACAATTAGGCCCACGAGTTACATCACAGGTATGATCACAAAGCCAAGTACTTGCAAATTGACCTAGATAATATGTGTGAATTGACCTGTCTAATCCTACTTCAGCCTCTTTTACACAAGCACTATGAAATGGCCTGTACGACAGTGGCACAGTCGTTTGCGGGTAGGGTTGCTGCCTCACTTTGTGTACAAGCTGTTTCTCCTCCAGGGCAGAATAATCATAACAAAAGGAAGACTTCTATATAGAAGATTGTCGCTTCAGCTTTTGTGGTGTTTAGTAGGGTTATTTCTCGTGGGAATCTCGGTGTAGATGGGCCTAATTGGAAGTCTGCACGCAAATATCCTTTTGGCTCAGCAGACATCAGGGAGGGACCAAGCCAAGGTTCATGCAGATGTGGAGCACGATGAGGGAAGTCACAGGAATGGCACAGACCCATTTTCTAGCCTGGCCTTGTGCCCTTAGCCAAGCTCATAGATGTGCCAGCCTCCATCACCAGCACAGCACTGTCTGGCCTCACCGAGCTGGGGCCACATCCTGGCCATGCTCAGCCCCAGGGAGGTGTCCAGGGCAGAGGCTTCCCCAGCTGCTGCTGGCCTGCCCTGCTGCTGACCTGCACTGCTGCCTGGCTCATGACAGGGAAGAGGCTTGGGCAGATCTCTTGTATCCTGTGGGGCAGCGGGTTAGAAAGTGACAGCAAAAGAAGGGTAGGAGAGTGTTGAAGGAGAGATGGTCCAAGGATTCTGGGGCTTTCATTTCTGTTTAGGTTGCTTGCTGGCTGGCACAAAGGCAGACACATCACAGTCTTTCACAGGTTTGCTGTGAAATTTGTTCTTCCTGTTGCTGCCCTCAAGTCCACTTTTCTTCTTTCAGTTTGGTAACCTACAGGCAGTTTGATGTAAAAACTGAAGTCACTGACACAAGGCACAAAGATTTTTGATAATTTCTGTGATAGGATCAAAGCAGTATATTCTCTTGTAGTCCCGTTCAAGAATGCCCAGTATAAGAGGTCTGAGCTGAAAAAAGTAGTTTCCTAAAACTTAGTAAGTAAATAACATTAATGTCTTGAAACCTGGTTATCATTCCTGTTTCTGATTGTTTTACAGCAGATTTAGCAAAAATCAGGTGCTTACTTGTTGGAAACCTTTGAATTTCCATGGCCATCACCAGTGGTGGAGAATATGTCTTTGCCAAGAATGGGCAACTTCCAATAACATTTTAATTATTATGTGTAGTTTCAAAAAGGAAAAAAAACAAAAAGCAAATTATCAGGGTGTTCATTTGGGCCGAGGTCTGGACTGTTGCTCCTGTGCTGCAGGTGCTATCTAAGTAAATTGATTTGAAGCTGAGATATGTCTAAATGAAGAACATATATAGATCCACTGTAGCATAGTAACATACTCAATCTGAATTGTTTTGTCAGGTTTTTTTGTTTTGTTTTGTTTTGTTTGTTTTTTTTTTTTAAATTTGTAGAGTATATATTTCTAAGTTAGCAATAATTCACTATTTCAGTATTATTCGGATGTAAAGAAGAATTACTCAAATTTTATGTTTGCCAAAAATACTAGAAGTTAAATTTACCTTATGGTGCGGTATTTCCTATGTAGGTGCACAGTTCTTAAAATGCCTAATGTCAGCATTTAGCCTAATCTCTGTTCTTTCTAGGTCTGCAGCCATACACTAACTACACCTTCCTGCTTACTGCATGTACATCTGCTGGCTGTGCTTCCAGTCAACCACTTTCAGGTCAAACTTTGCAAGCTGCTCCTCATGGTAAGGGGAAAAAGACATTCTTATAGACCTGCAATGATACAGTCATTAGGTCTTGTATTTTTAATGGTTTAACAAGGTGCAAAACTCCATTATCATCCATCAAGCTATCATGTATAAATTTACACAAGAGAATTTGTCTTTCTTCTTGGATCTCATCACTGTCTTTACACTTACTGCCTGGCACTGCATTTATGCTTTGTTTTTATGACAATTTTTCCACGTTCATCTTGAAATTACCAAGGTTAGATTTAATAGATGTATGTTTTTAAAACCACAAATAAATGTGCAGAGATAATTAGACACAGAAATGCCAGAGACTTTGACTTTGTTCTCCATTAATCTGTATTTTGTCTAGTTAGATACATTTAATGAGTGTTTAATTAAGAATGTGTATTAAATTCTGTCACTCTTTCTGGCAATGTTTAATGCATTTATTACATTTGCTGAAAGCAACAGCACAAACTGTAGAAATGGAGAATGAAATACTTCTTTATGTTTCTATCATTAAGTTAAATTAGTGCCATTGTGGTGTTAATAGGGGTATGGCCAAAACCTCATCATATCATAGTCAGCTCAACAGAAGTAGAAATCTACTGGAGTGAACCAAAGATGCCCAATGGACTCATTACTCAGTATCGATTATTTCGTGATGAAGAACAGATATTCTTGGGTGGTAGTAAAGACCTGAATTTCACAGATGTTAACCTGCAGCCTAATAGTAGGTAAGGTATACTAAAGTATTTTGGTAATGTGTGAAAGGTGTTGAAAATGTGTGTTTTTTAAATGTAGAAAAATGCAAGTTATTCCTTTAATTAAAAAAAAAATCTCTTCCTTTTTTACTTTTTTGATTAAAAAAAAATGGTAAGGGACACTTGTAGGAAGCTTCTAAATGTTGGAAAGCCTTGATTAAATGACTATTTTGTTCTTTTTCTGAGAATAAGTTAATGTGATTCAAACCTTGTTTTGTTTTTCTTTTGTTGGTGATAGTCCTTTATCAGTTGTTTTGGTTTTTTTTTTTTTTATAGAATGAACCATAGAATGGCTTGGGTGGGAAGGGACCTTAAAGCCTCCAGCCTCCTGTCATGAGCAGGGCTGCCCAGGGCCCCATCCAACCTGGCCTTTGGCACCTCCAGGGATGGGCACCACAGCTTCTCTGGGCAGCTGTGCCAGTGCCTCAATGCCCTCTGAGTAAAATTTTCTTAAGGAATATGCTTGGAAAAAATAAAGGCTTTCTATGACAGTCAGCAGTTAATGTGGTTTATAATGTTTTTGTGAATATTGAACATACTGGCACAAAAGCATCAGTTCCTGATATATTGAATAGGCAGTTCTGAGATTCTGATAGGTTTTGGCATTTTTTTGAGGATCGATATTTCTCTTATGTAAACTACTGCAAATTTTAGTGTGAAAACTATTATTATCTAAGAAATCTTTAAGGTGATAATGTTCACTAATCCAGTTATTGTAGTCTATTCACTTTAAACTAGTGAAAATGTGAATGTTCTATTACTGACATGCTTAAAGCTTCTAACTGTAGTGCCTACTGATCTTTTTGTGTTTGTGCAGATATGTTTACCAGCTGGAAGCCAGCACTTGGGGCGGCAGCAACACTAGTGATGAATATGTTATACAAACACCAGTAGGAACACCAGAGAAAATTCACGTTCCATATAATGTCACAGTAATTGATGCTTATTCTATATTTCTAGCTTGGGACATGCCAGGTAAAAACATATTTCTATGAACCATTTTGTAGCAAAATGAAAGAATGGAATAACACTATATTCAGGCAAGCAGTTCAATCGTTCTGATTTTTTTATTCTGTGTATTTGGTTTTACTGCGTGATTTAAATAACCAGTACTTATATCTACTGTTTCCTGGAGACATATTATTTTAATATTGTTGACCTATATACTTGACATGGGTATTGTGAGGATTAGCTAATCAAAAATCATGCGTTAATTTGATCTTGTAAACTGTTACTGACTACAAGTAGTATGAGGGAAAAAAGCAATTATACTGAAAATAAGTTTTCCCTTATGTTCCAACCAACCTGAGTTATCAACAGGGAAACCTGCCAACCTTTTGGGTTGGTGATGTCTTGATATCTATGCTGGCAATTAAAACGTACAGGTGTCCAGCAGGTATACTGTGTTGAACTCCTTTAACAAGAGGTGTGAGAGTGCAATACAGAGATCCTTCACTAGCTTTGACCCTGATAGAATAAATTTAACTCGCTACAGCACCTTAGTGTTACGTGGATGTATTACCTTGCAGGATGATGTGTTAGCAAAGGCTCATAATTTCTTTTTCCTCTTGTTCCTCTTCTCTTGAACATCATTAGGTTGTCTTAGCCTTCAACAGAGGTAGGGTAGAAAGGAAGAAATGAAAAACAATGTCTTCTGTAGTTCATTTCCAGCAAGGTGTCTTCCAGATTCTTTACGCTATTTTCAGTTATAGTGAAGTCAGGTTTTTTTAGACACTTCAAACGTTTGCATACTAGCAACAATATGTGTTTTATCAGTGAACTCACAGAAGTGTTTGATGTCACCTCTTCCTAATTATTAAGATGTTTGCACCTTACAGAGCAGTCACAGCAACATCAATTGACATAAAAAATAAAGTGACCTAGAAAAGGTATTTTGCCTTCAGTGCTGGGATTGCAAGTATTGCAGCAGTGCTTAGCAGCATTCACCCTACCCATTTAAGCAATGATTAATAAATCTATAATACCCTGAGCTGTCAATCTTTTAGTTTTCAGAAGCACAAAATCCATTATAGAAATGCTATAATATATGAAAAAGATTAAAATCTTAAATTAAACTTTTCCCCCTTCTGCCTGGAAGGATTTAGAACCTAGCAGAAGGCAGGTGAATTCGAATGGCACATAATCTACAGTTGGTTTTATTGGAAAGTGGCTCATACTGTATTAGAGTTTTGATAATAAATGTAATTTAAGGTACAAAATATTCAGCAACGTTTTAAATAGATTTAAAACATAAGAGTATACTGGAAAAGCATGGGCTTGTGTTGAATGGGATGCTCTCCTTCATGTTCTAGACTTTTTTTTCCAGCTGCTCAAATTGTTGTTACTTGTAGCAGTTTACAAGCCTGCAAGAAGCATCAGGCTCTGTGTGCTACATTTGGATATGTTGCAAGTAAGATTGTGTATACAGAGTCTTGTGTATTCTCAAAGCCACACTCTCAGAGGGGCGAGGAAGAGATAGGACATTATGAATCTGCTGTAGAGGATGAAGGGTTGGTATACAGAGCTGCAGGAATCGTTCTCCTCAGACAGAACGTGTCCTTCTTCCCAGATACTGGGATGCACCCTCTAAACTTATCTTACCTTTGTGGATATTTGGTGATTCAGTCTCTTCTTCTTTTCCTCCATGTGGGGTCAATTATTTAAGCCTTTAAGTGTAGACAAGAGATTGGGTGCTTTTTTTTTTTTTTTTTTTTTTTTTTTTTTTTTTTTTTTT
>NW_024884142.1:83314059-83333482 GCF_019232065.1 Centrocercus urophasianus | reverse complement strand
TTTTTTTTTTTTTTTTTTTTTTTTTTTTTGTGTGTGTGTGTGTGTGTGTGTGTGTGCAGTGCCCCTGTAAGGATAGATGGAAAAAGAAAAAATGCTGTTCCTTCTATCACAGCCCCAGGGCCACTTGCTGATCTTTCTTACAGCAATGGGGAGTATTAAAAAATTAATCATGTGCGCAGAAGCATTTCTGACTGTTCATAATCCTGCTTGTTCAGAATCCTTTGTGTTCTTACTGCTTTTTCACAAGAGGAAGACTCGTGCCTGCAGGTGGAAGTTTGTTCTGGATGTTCCAATCTAGAATGATGTACACAGGCCACTAACAGGTCCTATACATGCAGACTTCTAAGGCCACAACTATTCCTAGCTTGATAGAATTAGCCTAAGCATTTTATCCCTATTCATGTTACTGCATGGTGAAGTAACCTTTTCTTTTCCACATTCTATATTTTTTTCACATATCAATCCAATACACTATATTGAAATAATACAGATTTCATTTTAAACCCAGAATCTGACTTTTTTTATAAGGAATGGGATTTACTCTAAGACAAAACAGTTGCTTTAATTTATACGGACTCCATGAAAAAAAAAAAAAGAAAGATTTATATTAACTAAGTTTTCATTAGATGGTACTTTGTCATTATGTCCTCCTGTCTGTGGCATCAGGGATGATCAGGGATGATTGGCATTCTACCTACTAATTTGTTGTAATAAATTTTGATCAATATTCACCCTCAGGATTAATTACGGGTATCACGTTATGCAGACCTTCCTTTTGTATTGCTTTAATCATAATATTTCAAAACTGTGATCTATCCAAATATTATAACGTTATAGATATGTATCATTTCACAACTCCTTACTCACTAAATAGCAGTGTAGCCAAGTAGTGGCTAAAGTGATGGATTCAGAAAAAATATTTGACACACTTCACTCACTGTAGAACATAGGAATCTACTGTCTGAAATAGGTATCCTATTATCTTGTGTTGCATTGCCTCAATGCACAGACCTCAAAGGTACAGTACATTTCACTGACATGTTGGAGAAGGATATGTTACAATTATTATGGAACAACCATTAGTGTCATGGATAGTGTCCTGGTTTTATCTGGAGCAGGATTGATATTGTTCATAGTGTATGATGCTGTGTTTTGGATTTAGGAGAACAATGATATTGATAAGACAATGATGTTTTAGTTGCTGCTGAGCAGTGATGTGCAGAGCCAAGGACATTTCAGTTTTCTAGCTTCTCATACTGTCCTGCCAGTGAGGGGACCAGGGGGGGCAAAGGTTGCTGGGAAGGGGCAGAACCAGGACTGCTGACCTAAGTGGGCCAAAGGGATATTCCATGCCATATGACAACATGGGAAAAAAAAAACCAAAAACCAAAAAACAACAACATCAACCAACCAACCAAAAAAAAAAAACACAACAAAGCTTAGAGGAGTTAGCTGGGGAGCAGCCACTGCTCAGGGAATGGCATCAATTAGTAACTGGTGAGCAATTGCATTGTATATCACTTGTTTTGTATGTGTATTTATATTATGTATACACACATTTATATGTATATGTGTGTGTATACTTATATAATTATAATTTATGTTATTTCTCTCCTTTTTTTTCTGACTTAATGAATTGTTTTAATCTCAACCTACAAGTTCTACTTTTTTCCCAATTCTTTTCCATCCCAATAGGAGTGGGGGAGTGAGCAAAAGGCTGTGTGGTGTTCAGCTGCTTGCCAGGTTAGGTGACAACAGATTGAAGCAGAAAAGCTGTATTGAAAAAACAAACAAACAACACACAAATCTCCTAAGGCATTTCCATAGATATTATGGATGGGTAGGCAGGTAGCCAACCTGCATTGCAACTCACTGACAACCCCACTTGTCCTCACTGTGGGCCTAATTCTTCTAGATATCTTCAGTTGCTGGTAATAATAAGCTCAAAAGAGGTAAGATTCTGTCCTCTGCTCCTGCGTTATTTACATCACACACTAATGATTATCCAGATTAAAATGTCTTCTTTCATCATGTTTTAAAACTCTACTTCAACCATTTCTCAGATTGCTTTAGCAAATCAGAGTGAAGGTTATGTAACACGTCTTGATTCCTACTTTATTCCTGTTTGGATCAAACCCTGTACTTGAATGTCATTTGTCTCTAAACTTAATCTCTTAGGTTCACCGACTAACCTGGTTTCCACTTTGTTTCAGAAGAACAATCCAAATGATCTAATACTTGTACTGACTTTTGCTAAAGCAATGTTGTATTTCCTCTCTTTTGTTTATTACATAAACTAGTGTTCACACCACATCACTGCAGGCCAAATTTTTCAAACTCCATGTTCATAGTTTTGCATCCTGAAAGTAATCAGCAACTCCATTGTTGCTGCCTCCCCAGTCTTGTTGGGAACACTTGATACAAATACCTGGATACATAAATTTTAGCACTTAATCTCAGAAAACCAAATATATTTTTATTGTGTGAGATTAAATATTAACATATTAATTTAGTCTTTATCCTTTCACTTTTTTCTTTTTTACATAAAAGACATTATATCCTTATTTTAGTTTTGGTTGACTATAACTGAAACAATTCATCTATTTTGCTTAGGTTGTGATGGATTTTCACATCATGTTCAACAGTTTTTCATAAACTGACTTCAAAGAGATTTTTAGTGATCAGTCTGTAACAGAGAAAGTGACTTTTGTCCCATTTCTAAGTATCTCGTGCTACAGATTTTATTTTATGAGTTACCCCAGTTTTGAAGTCAAAGTGAATTTGCAGAGCTTTTGCACAGAATTGTACATTAAACATTACCCAAATATGCCTACAAAAAACGAGGTTTCATTTGATTGACTTGTCCCATTGCAGAGTGTGCACCTGCTGTGAAATGAAGTCGCAGAGAAAAAAAAAGTGGAATAATTTAACTTTTTTATTTGTAAAGATAATCAGGGTTTTTCTGATTACATCTTAACTTCATAAATGTTAAATAACCTATCAGCATCTAGTTGTTGTAAATTATGAAGAAGAGTATTGCTGGGAATATTAACCAAGTAAATCCTTGTTCTTTAGTGAACATGAAAATGTGTTATGGCAGGTTGTCATTGTGCTCATGCTAACTTTGACACCAAATAACAAAACTGCCATTTGCACTTAGGGTAAATTGGTTCACTTGTGCTTTTACGGTTCCTTTTATTCTGACATAAATTTATGAACTCTGGAACTAACCAAGTCATGTGGTTTCCCATCTGACTTTAACAAATATGCCCATTTTGTTTCCTTCAGTCATCAGAGCACACATAGTAGCAGCAGACTGGCTGCAGATGCTGAAGGCGATTTTGGAATATGCAAGGTTTTTTCTTAACACACTACTGTATTGTATGAGTCTATTTCTTTATTTTTTAGGTTATGAAGTGATCCTCTGATCTTTAGCATTCAGTGAATTTCATCAAACTGTGGAAAGATTTCAAGTGAATATTTGAATTTTTCAGGGTACCTCTGTAATTTTTTTTGCAATTTCTTGCTTGCTTCCTCAAAATATTTTATTCTGCTGGATAGGCTTATTATTAATATAATTCCCAATATATTTGCAAGTTTTAGGAGACATTTAACATTTCAGATTTCTTTTTAGCATTCCTGCTGATATATAGACTGAATGCTGGACATGAGTCGTATTTTGAACTAGGTGTCCTTTGCAGCATATTACTGATTGGATTCAGTTGTAGTTTTTGTATTTAATCTTCCTTGGGAAACCAGGCATTCTGAACAGTTCAACTTTATAAGTTTTCTGGTGATTTTTTTTTTTTTTTTGCCCAGAGGATGAGCTTACCTTACAAAAAAATCATTTTCTTTCTTGTAGAAGCTATACTATATTTTAAGATCATCTCTCAGCTTTCCTCTGTAGTATCCTATACAATTTAAAAATTATCCTTCTATTATTCAGCTCTTCATTATTTTTCCAAATTTGTATTGACAAAGAAAATTTTACCTTTGTATTTTTTCTACTTTCTGTCTTGTTCTGCTTTCACCTCTTCTTCAGCAACTAATATCAATATCCACTTTATTCCTGTGAACTGATCATCTGAATCAGCTTGAAGCCATGCATCCACTACAGGGCTATTTTTTTCAGCTGCTTAGAGTAACAGCATTTCCTTTGTCTAGCTTCTAGTGATGCAGCATATTCTTATTTGGAGGGGGATCTTCGTCCCATTTTTCTTTCGATAATTGTGAAAACTTGGCATTTCAAATATCTTTCTAATCTTCCAAAGTATATCAGTTGTTTATAGCACTACAGAAATTTGAAATCGCTCCAATTTCTTGTAATTATTTTTTTCCGGTTAATGTGCATATCTACCACACTAGAAAAAAAATCTTTTAATAGCTGCAAAATTATAGTATAAACCCAGACACTTTATCAGAAAAACACCAAAGCCACAATTAGGAGAAAGAATGGGCTTCTTTTCCAATGTTACAGAAAGATTCTCAAGGTGCAGACAAGGCAAAGAACTGCAGTCTAATGTAGTTGTACTCTGCATGCCCTTTGCAAAAAAAACAAAGAAGCAAACAAAAAATCTTTGAAAAGCCATGCAGGAGGAAACGAGAGAAGAGCCAGGAACCTCTGCCAGTCATTCTGAAGGGATGGCATATGGCTTAGCTTGTTCTCTTGATAGATTTTTCAGCTTCTCAGCTGAACTGAAAACAAGTAATTGACAGCATGGGAAGATGAATAGGGAGGGAAAAAATGTCTGAATTCAAACAAGAGTAAAAATCAGTTTCATTTTCCTTCAACAAAAACTAGAAATTGACAGTTTGTTTTATACCAGCTGAAATGACATGTTTGTTGCCTTAAACTAGTGTATTGTACTTTCCTAGTAGAGTAGGCTAAGCACCTACACGGAGGTACTGCTGCTGGGCTAACAAGGGATAATTTGCTAAATGGTGGCAATTCACTTCTTTGATCATATGACTCTGTACTCCAAAAGCGGTGCTTAGTAGCTGTTAGCCCTCCAAAATAAAGAAATAAAAGCAGCCTGATTCTCAGTTATAAGGTCACTCCTCTTCCCCAAAGTAGCAATTGCAACACTTGAATTGACTGAAGAGAATTTTGATTTTTAACTAAGGACTGTAATGTGTATCCTCCAGTTGTGATCTGCAGGTGGATCTTTTTCGGCTTATATTTAAATGGTTTTAGTTTCCGAAAGAGGCTGTAGGCAAAACCTCCAGAGGAGCTTGCTTTTAAAATTGCATATGATGAATGTCTCTTTGAAGTTGTCTTACACTGGTGTATTTCAGATAATCACTGGTTCTTCTGTGTCACAACAGGGATATTCACTGTTGATACGCCTTTGGAATACAACGTTTTACTGAATGCAAGCAGTCCCTCTCTGCTAGTGAAGCCAGCAGGTCAGGCACATTTTGCTTTTGTGGATGGCCTAGATCCCTTCACCCTGTATGAGATAAGAATACAAGCATGCCAGAATGGTAAGAGGTTTTTTTAAAAGACTCACCTCTGTGACTGGTAGGAAATGGGGATTTGCCAGACAGATTCAACTCAGCAGAACAGATAAAATCCTATTTCTACATCAGAGTGAAATGTTTACCTAGTAAAAAGAAAGCCTAGCACTGAATGTAGCATTAAATATTTCTCCATGTTATATCATGAATAATTTACATGGAGATTTAAAAAATGAGTTTTACCCACTATGTGCAATTTTATTACAAACTCTTCACAAATAGCTTAACAGTTTTTGAAAATGTGCACACAGAACAAAATGGGTTCTGCAGCTGTTCACCTGGAAGATATAGTAATCATAAAGATACTATGGAAGAGCCTAAAGATTACAAAATTTCTTAAACTTAGTAGAAAATTTCAAAATCCTATTCAAATCTTTCTACAGTGATACCTTGGAACCAATTATCTTCACACCTGTATTGGAGTAAGTCAGGAGAACTTCACTGATGAAGTTGCACTTATTTAAATGAGTGTTTAATAATGAAAGTGGGTGAAATGCGGCAGCATTTCATCAGGAGCTTTTTGCCCTGAGATTCATCCTCTTTTACTGTATTATCTATTATTTCTGGTAGCCTACTTTAGAAATGCTCAGTCCTGAACTACATCTCAAAGAAAAAATTGATGCTAATAGAAGAAAAAAAGGAGATTCTGTCACTGTCATTCTAGTATGTTACTGAAATCCCACTTGGCTCCTCCTCAAATTTCTCTTAAAACATTATTTTAAGATTCTATCACTGATGTTTATCTTACTGGCCTGAGGACGTTGTTGCATATTATAAAGACCATTAGGAGATCCCAAAGAGTTTTATGGGGGCAGAATAACAGTTGTGATTAGACAGTGTTTGAAGCAACATCTAAATAATTTAACTTGGAAAAGAAACCCCAACCAGTGATTATTTAAATACCTTTTATTTTTTATTTTATCACATCTCATAAAGTGTCCTCTTGGTTTTTGCTTCCTTGGATGATTTACTGTCTTCATCATGTAAATGTAGCCCTCTATGGAGTTTACTTGGAGAACACATTTATTTTCCTGTATTTTGAACTTTTAAAATGATTTGTTTTGTTGAGGAAGAAACTCTCATCTCTGAACAAATTTCTGGGTTTTGTAGGTGGATGTGGAGTGGGTGGTTGCACATATTCAAGAACTGCTGAAGCGCCTCCTCTAGAATTGAGCCCACCTACCGTTAAAGCAATGGGATCTGCACTCATAGAAGTGAAATGGGCACCACCTAAGAAACCAAATGGCATCATTACCAACTACTTTATTCACAGGTAAATGCTTTATCACCTCAGATTCTATAGCCATACTGAACTGCTTGATTCCTTGATACATTAGGAGGTAAAAAAAAAATATGGAAGTATACGATAAAGTTTTTCTCCTTTCTTTCCAAACGTTGTGTTAAGATGCTATGTATGGATGGACATATTGAGAATAAAAACTGAGAGAAGAATCACAGTCTAGATCTTCAAATAACAAAAAGCAGGTGAAAATACATTTTCAAAAATTTGAAAGGACAGATAAAAATTGTAACATAGCTGCTCCTATTGTGGTTACTTACACCAGTAGGTACATTCTTCAGCCCACTGATAAGTCAGTTGAGAAATGTGGAGTGGAAACAGGAGTAACTCAGTATTCTTGAAATTTTCAAACCCAAAAACGGTATTTGGATTCCTAACACAGGACAATTTTCTAAGAGGAATTATGTTCCTGTTGTTAAGTAAGTAAGTAATTTGGAGTGTGATTATCTCACAGTTTCATTCTATAAAATCTTCCAATTAAATTACAGCTCTTTATGTTCCTTGATGTTCATTCTCAGCTGTCTGGAAGGCTGACTGACATTCTCACTCCCTTTGAGGGGCTTCATAAGCTCTATGTGAAGATTTTCCTACACAGATACTCGTGTTTAGGGAAGTATCAAAGTAGCAGAGAGCTGTGCCCATTGATCCTTTAAAACCTTCCTGAAGAGATCCTTCTAGAATAGAAAGTCAGAGGACATAAAACTCAAGCCACATGTTGGACAGGGATTAAAACTCTGAAGTTCCTGTTTTTTTCCAACTACAAATATGTGTGGTGAGCACATGCTGGGCTGAACCTGACCTCTTACACAGAGTTTGGGATGTTTTACCATATTAGAGCTCCAACTGAGAAGACAGAGAACCAAATTACCTTTTTGAATCTGCAGTGTTTATTGATGTAAATTCACTTTCATGATAAGTACATTAGTAGTCTCTAAAAATTCCCACTCTCTTGAAATATCCTTTTGTTTGCTATTTTTTAATTGTCTGACCAAAAAATACCATGTCTCCCTCCTGTAAAAAGAGAAACAAAGTGTGTGTTATAGCCTAAGACATGTCCTCAGTCTGTTGGTTTTGTAAATAAAGCTGATGATTACTGCTGCTATTCCATGGCAGCCGTAGAACGGGAAAACAGGAAATATAATGCAGAAAGCCTGCTTCAATGAAAAATACTGTAAATTGAATTTGACAGCATTTGATGGCATTTGATTATTCTAGTCACAGCCAAACAATGATATAAAGAGTAATATGAAACAGAATGTGTTACTGCCTAGCAGACTCAAAAGCAATAAACCTTCCTGCAATGTGACACAATCACTTCACAATCATAATTGTAGCCTGTTTGATACCTCTGAGTACAGCAGAAGGGCACTGACTGACATAGATACATTTTGTTTTTTATTTAAAGTGAAATGAAAATGGCGCACTGGGGCTCCAGATACAATCGTTATATTCACCTACATAGGCATGAATCACTTGGCAGTTATTTCAGCTGAAGTTTAAATGTGCTTAGACAACAACAATATCAAATCTTTCTCAGATAGCTGCAAAAAAATCAGAAATGGGATGTAAGCACATAGTTTTTTTTTCATTTTGTAGCCACACATAGCCTTACATTGTTGTAGCAGCAAGGCTGCATTATTTCCATGGGAAGTTATGGCATATATTTTTTTCTTCATCGTGTACCTTTTTCTTACTGCATCTGCACCAAAATAAATTCATTAAACCTGGAATGTTTGGGGAGTTAGAGTGTGTGTGCGTGCAGATTTTTGCATTAAAATGACAAGACTCATGCTTGCTCCTCAAATTGTAAAATCACTGGTGTGTTTGCAGCCATTTTGTTAGAAACTGAAAATTAAACTACTAGTCTAAGATAATAGAGACCAGGATGTTTTATTTTGTATTCATATAGCAATCTTAAACACAGATCTGAGGCTTTTAAAGTTTTCTAGCAAGGACTGGCTTAGAAGAGATGGGAATGATAAGATGTGGTCCATGAGACAATCCCCCATTCCACTCCTCTTTTCATTCATCATTATGTAACATCCTTGTGCTCTGGAAAAAAACAGTATTATGGAAATAAGTGATGTATTTCTTCTTTTAATAAGACATGGGTAACATCGGCTAATGGAGCTACTCTCTACTGACCACCAGCATGTCATGTAGGATGTAGGAGGTGACTCAGTATTGCCTTTAAAATTATAAGGAGTTGGGTTCATATCTGGCTTAAGGGAGTTTCTGAATTTTGTGCTTAAGTCTCAGCATCAAGTTCTGCAAGATTATGTTATTTAGTACAAATATGTGAGTCTGTAATCTAGCTCTCATTAGCTGAGCAATTCTGACACAGAAAAAACAGGCAATTTTAGACAAAGGAGATGTCTCCATGGTTGTTGATTGTTCTAACTTGCATTATGGGGGCTTCTAAGCTGATTCTGTATGAAAACTTCACTGTTTACACTTGTGGTCTTAAATGTGAACTACACCAGAGACAAGGCACACAGATCTAACCATTATGGGTGAATGTATCAAGGGGTACAAGAACTACTGAAGAATTTTATTTGTACCTGTAATTGGTATAATACCTAATCTAACTAACTGTGCATTGCATGCAGTAATCTCAGTTTCCTTTGGTTGATTTTCTTTATATTAACAATTGTAAATAGAAAAAGAAAGAAAAACATAAAAAGATACGAGCAACAATAGTATAGGCTTGTAACCAAACGGCAAGTAAGGCTGCTTTGTTTAGTTGGATATAAAATTGTAGAGGGGGATTATTGTTGATGTTGCATTATTCCTCCCCAGAATGATTTGGGAGTGTTTTACTCCAGGGCCAACAAGCACCACACAAACACGTACTTTTGTTGCACAATGACAGATAAATATGTGGGTAAGAATTCTGGATTGACCTCAGGGGTTCACAGAGTATCCCTTCTACGTAAGGCGGCTGAGGAGTCAGAGTTGCAGTTAGCATTGCAGCCCTCTGCATATAGCTCTATTAGACATCTGTCACAAAGAAGATTATATTTTCCTCTTCATGTCATCTTGCTCCAATTGGTTGTGGGGCAGGGAGAATCTGCCCTTATAAAAATAACTGTATCTGAGCATCTTTAAAACGAATGTGAGCAGCAAATCAGACTATGTAGATTAAGAGACAGCTTCCAGCTCTTGGAAATGTTATTCTCCTTTGCAGCTCATTGTACATAAGAAACACTTCCAGTTAAATGAGCAGTTGAATCTTAAATCTTAAAACGATTGAAATGATTACAGACTGTTCAACCACTTCTGTTCAAAGTTTATTCATACATGAAGATATTCTGGTTTTTAGCATCACAGATGGAACCATTTACCTAACCATAAGTTTCATTCATTAAATATTCAACAGTAATAAGATCTAAATACTTAACCAGACTACATTGTACAGATTTGCTTGTGGATGAGATTACAGTTGGTGGCAAATTTGATCTTCCAGTGTGAAAAACTGTTTATCACAGACTTTGTAAAATTTATAAAACATAAATGTATGCATTCATTTAAGTGCCACAGCGCTTGGCCAGACAAGACAGGTATTAAATGCAATTTTATTGCACTATAACATACTCTCTATTATCGACAGAGATCTTTAGGCATGTTTTTTGAGTACAGAGGGAGAGGATTATGCATTTAGGTGCGGGAAAAAGGTGTAGTAGTGGTTCAGCATTTAGAATTGTGCCTTGTATTAAGTCAGTGAGCAAGATCCAAGGGATAGTTCTGCACTGGGTTTGTACTAAAAACATTTGATGGAATTTTGGGGTCAAAAAGAAATTTTGTGCCCACATTCTATTTCATTGTGTTGCAAGAGAGAATTGCTAGGGAATCTTTCAGGTTTGTTCTACTTGACATTCTTCAACCACTTCTGATGGTTGAACACAATTGTCAGTATCAACACATCTTGTAATTTGCACCTTTTACCACACAAGAGATCTCTTATCTCAAAAGTCCTGTTCTGAGGTAGACAGTCTACACAGCGCTCATACGGCCTTATCTCAGAATTAGGCAAAAATTTTCTTGTTTCATGTAAGAAAACAGTGTGCTCATACATGCCTTATATATGCACAAAGAATGAATACACTGATGCGTACACAAATGGATTCTTTATATTTTTCACATTTTTATTTATGTACATAGATATGTATTATTACAAAGCAGCTAAGATTATCCATTTTTAAAAACAGTTGCACTATGTATTTTTCAAGTAGTACCTAGCAGTGCTCTAGAAAGATAAAAGTCAACAGAATTCTGCAAAATGCAAGTTTTCTCTTGCCAAAAAAATATTCTTCAGCTTCTGTGTGCGTGTAGTGATGATGACACCTGGTACAGACAAACCAATTTTATTTCTGCAAATTTGCCCTACTTGCAATAAATGTGGCAGATAATGTAATTTGGTTTTTTGTTTTTGGCAAGAAGGGTGAAAGTGCTTTTATGTTTTGCAAAGGCTAAGGCTCTTGTGAACAGTAAGAAAAATACTTACATTCATTGCAGTACAGCACAGCCATCACTGAGATTTATCACAGTGTTTAAATGTAACCAACTTAATTTCACACAAACATTTTTATGCCAAGTGAAAGAATTGATTTGATAACTTGGTTTTGAAGATGAGTGCTTTCCCTTTTACATCTGTTGTAAATAATGTATTAGAAGTGGCCACATTAGGAAAAAGGTGAGGCTCATCTGTAATCATCTCTGATACCCAGAATATCTCCAGGTTCAACACAAGCAGATATTTGGTATGGATGTGTGCTAAATATACAAATATGTGTGGGTACGTATAATCTATATATAAATCAACAAAAGGTAAGTAAAAAAAAAAAAAATCCATATCCAAAAGCCTATACAGTTAGCTGTCTTCATATATCTTACTTTGTATTTTTGAACAAGTTTGTATTTTTGAAACAAAAACAGCACTGGAAAAATATACCGTTTATTATTAAAAGAACTCTGTGATATTTTAATGAGTTTTTGTGATAGGGCTGCAAATTCTGCTGAGTTGTTTATGCACAAGACATTGCTTGTTCCACTTGCAAGAGTAAATGGGATGTTTATTGTGAACAAACTAGAATTGAAGTGTTCAACTTTGGTTTTGAGGCTGTGTTAGAATATTTATCCCTTACTGCCTACGTAACATTTTGCTATAATAATTTAGGGTGAGTTTTCCATAAGTGAGCAATCCTAAGGTGCATACCTCCAGTAATGTTTTAATTTTGAGAAATGTTGAAAAAATTGCACCTATATTATAATCTAAGTCTTTACTTTTCAGCTAAAATAGATTTCTAATTTCACTTTCCAAAATTTTAAAATTCTCATATCTGATGTATTCTATCCTGGAAGAACAATGTGCCATCAGATAATGCAAATCTGATAGCATGGAGTGTGACAGCACACCTGTTTGAAATGTGTTTTGTGGTATCCTTCTCAATGAAGGAGAATAATGATTAAATAATTGCCAAAAATTCTTTTTCACACCTGAGCACCTAACACAGGTTCACAGAAATACTTGCAGAGATGAGTAAGCAGTTCCTCGCATGTGTGTAATGAATAAAAATGTGTTCTGTACTTTTGTGAGCTGCAGGATGAACTTTGAAATTCATTATCTGCTACAGTGTGACTGTTAAAAGTTATTTTCAATTTTAAATGAATTGGCTTTGATTTCATTTCAGACGTCCTGTGGGCAGTCAAGAAGATCTGCTTTTGTTCGTCTGGGCTGAGGGAGCTTTGGAATTTATTGATGCATCTGATGCTCTACAGCCTTTTACTCTCTATGAGTATCGTGTCAGAGCTCAAAATGCTGTGGGGTCAGTGGATAGCCTGTGGGCTTCAATCCAAACTCTCGAGGCTTCCCCATGGGGCATGGCAGCCCCTTCAGCACAAGCAACAAGTGCATACTCGGCGCGGCTGAATTGGACCCAGCCTGTGTTTCCCAATGGTGTTATAACTCTGTATCGAGTCGTCTATCAAGAAAAGCGTAGTGATCCAACATTCAGCATCCCAGCTGTTACAGCACTAACTGTGAAGGTAAGAACTGGCCAAGAAAATCAGGCTTGGGTTGTTTTTGTGCTGTTTTGATCTCTGTGGCATTTTAAAATCTCATTTTACATGGATTTGGAAAGTGGATTTTCCCAATTGCCAGTAGTTTGTTGTTATAAACTTTGGGATTAGTCCAGTGAAGACTGAAACATTTCATATTAATGTCTAATCTTTAGTAGATTCAAGTCAGTTGCTCAAAAACATACACAGCTCATGCCTGGAGGACACGCATCTAACTTTACCTTACTCAGAGAATACTGTCTTCAGATTTTTATCTGACTGTCAAAATAGTTCCAGAACATCTGCACGAAGAACAAAAATGGTCCTTGTACGTCATGCTGCTTTTTTTAATTCAGTTGGAATCATAAACTGAGTGAATTCATTAGTAATTAAGTAGTTTACATATGCAAAGCATTTGCTCACATACACTTTTGTAAAGATTCCCTTCTTAATTCATCAGTAACGAATGCAGATCTATTACTTTCATTACACTTACTTACCATGAAATGTTACTTTTGCACTGCTAAGATATCTTTCCCTTTGAGGGACTTTGCAAACATGACTATCTGTATTACTTTTCTATGCAGTATGTGGAGGGATATTAGGGAAAAGGTATGAGAACAGTGGGTAAACTGGTGAAGGAAGTGGTGGTTGTGTTTTGTGCAGTTGCCACTACCGCTCCTATCTATATACAATATCCCAGTCTTCCTACAGAAAGACAGCACCTAGTCAGGTGATAGAACTGTACTGCTGTATCTTAGGATAGCTGCTGTGTTTGGCAGCCTCCTGAAAATAAGCATTTTATAAAATGCTTAAGGTGGTTTTAACAAAGCTAGGTTTCCACAGCCGTGCGACCTCAACTCCACAAACCTAGGATTTTGCCTAAATTAAATTCACAGTCCATGTTCTTACTGGATAATGCTGAAAAGCCACTGAACTTTTAATTAAGCAATTAATTAGCGTTCTGTTTGACAATTATGTAGAATTGTAAAGTACAATCTCTGGAATACCCAGTAGTAACCTTGAAGTAACAACCTTAGGCAAACTTTGACAAGAAAATAAGGGAGAAGCTTCCAGTTCAGGAATCTCATGTACTCTTCAAAGTCCAAACGTATTAAGTTTGTAATGTGTCCTTCTGAAACAGAAGACAAATCTTGAAGAAAATGCTAGGAATATGTCCTTTATGCACCTGAAAACCTGAAGTTACATTTCCAATATACAGTGTGGTAGCTTTTAAAAAGTAGATTGGAATTCCCAAGTTATTGAATTTCAGTAGGATTGTTGTATTTCACTCCCTTAACTTGTTTTTAAAAAATAATCACAATCATAATTGTGATGAAACACCTACGATTTTAACACCAGCAAAATGGTAGGGCTTCTCCTAACACCCTACTTCAGCAGCATGCAGTGTGTTGCTGAGCATCAAAATTGACCTGGCCAGTGATGCATTGTAATGTCTTCTAAGCATGCCAACAGCAACACAAAACGTCCAAGATGGTTGTAGTGTCGGTAATAAAACCTACCAAAATGACCCTTTAAATAATGTTGCCGCAGACTGTTTCTTTAACAGCATCAGTTAAAGGTCTTTTAAATTAACAAGCTATTATTTACTGAATTAGTGTTTTCCTGGATTCAAAATCCTTTTCTTTCCTCAAACACCATCCTGAATCAAAATTACGTTCTGGCAGCATATGACACTCTACTAGTGCTTTGGTGGAGCTGACTTGCATGTTTTTTGTACTGTGTTTTGTCATGAATTTTATCAAATATTTATGGTCACTGAAAGTAATGCCTCCTAGTTATTTCCATGGAAACTACTACGGATACAAAGAATACAATAACACTGTTTGATAGAGCAAACTCTCAGCTACAAAGCTCCATTTTCAACAGTCACCACCATTAGCTGTGCATTTTTACCAGATGACAAGATCCTTCATGCTGTGCTAGTAAAATCTGCATGGCCATCCAGAGCATGGCTTGTCTTTCATGTTGTTGAAACCACTGCTGAAATACACTCCTCACCACCTCATTGTGCTCACATTCACTGTTTGGCCTCTATAAGTGCTCAGCAAGCATTGATGAATATCAGTGAGTGCCATTTTTTCTGTGTGGAGCAATTCAGCAACACACTTCTGCTTCATATGCACTTCCGTGTCAGATGCAATTGTGTCAGACTGCCCCTCTGCTGCCATCTGTCACATGGCAGCAAAATGTAAGGAAGTGTTGAGGAGAAGGTTCTACCTCTAATGCCATACCGCAGCTATCCACCTCTGACACTGTAGGCCAACATAATAGGAGGCATTACATTTGGATCAGCCCTTGTAGTTTTTGCCAGTTTTTTTTTTTTTTTTTTTTTTTAATTATTATTTATTTTTTTAATTGTTAAATATTGTGTTACCTTCTGGGGAGAAATCTTTCTACAGAGCCCTTCCATCAGTTGCATTTACTGTTGCAATTGCATTAACTCAGTGGAGTTATTGCTGATTTATACTGAGAAGCTGAGAACTGAATCCTCCCTCTTCTGTTCTGAATATAGCGGAACTAAAGCTTTGAATCACAGTTATTGACACAGTGCATAGAGTCCTGTTATCAAAGATATCTTGTGGAGGTCAGGTCAATTATCCCAACAGGCAAAAACCTGGACAGCAACTTTCAAAGTTATAGCCCCTTTAAAACAGAGTTTTATCATGAAATTGCTGAAATACCCTTAACTGTAGCTTTGTGAATGAGACACTTTAATTAAAATGTAATTTTATTGAAGGAACTAGCATTTCAATGATTAAACTTCTGCCCCTTTAAAATATAGCTTTCAGGGGTACTAGGCTAAATCATTTAATCTCCTAAAGCATCTCTATTGGAGCTCCCTCGTGGGATACACCATTAGTCATTCTCTCACACAAGCTTCCATGTTACAAGCAAGACTTAAAGTATTAAGCGAGCAATGAGTTCGGTCCTTTATTTAATCTGTTAGACTCCATTTTTATCTCATTAGATTATTCCAGAAAAAAAAAAAAAAAGCAGTGCTGGAATCACGTTAGCCAATCCCACCCTCCCTCTTATTGGCCATACTCTGGTTGTCTGCAACGAGACCTAAAGCTTGACTGAAGTCCAAACACTATCCTGATGGCACTGAAGGATACATCTAATTGCTAATGCCACTGCAGGCATTAGCAATTAGATGGGGCAATTTCTTTTCTTCCCATTTCCAAGGCAAATGGGGAGCATCTTCTGTGTTTCCGAATCATTTTATAGTTTTATGTAGGCTAGTTTCCTGTTTCTTCTCCAGTGAAGGTGTATTAATCTGTATTTGAACTGATGCGTCAAAGTTGTAGCTGTCCAGTATTGGTAAGGTTATCACTGACCACTTTAAGCACTGCCTGTGGAGATAAAAATGAGATCTCCACTCTGCTACCATGCACATGTATGAGGATTCCCCTGCAGCATCAGTTGCTGATGCTGTACATGTCAGCCTTACCGAGGGTTTGCTGTTAAAAAGTAAACTTCCCTGGCTTGTTTGGCCAGGAGTATACTGACGGGTGGTAGGTGACAGCAAGTTAAATTGATGTTTTGGTTTATGTGCAGAACAAAGTCAAATCAAGACTGGTTACAGCAGTGCAAGCTGCTTCTACAACGTCTTCCACTTCGTTTTAACCCTCTAAAGGGAGAAGTCTCTTGTTGACAACACTATTGTCAGACAGATGCGCTCATAGAGGAATGGATTGACATTAAGTTCTCATTTACAGAAACCTGCATAAAATGACCAGATTGACAAATCAGACTGTTTCTCTTGTGAGCACAGGGCTTAAGCTTGTGAATGTAGGAATCAGAGCTGATTTCACTGTAAAGCCAGTGTCAGAAAACAGCAGCAAATCATCAGAGTTGTTTAGCCACTGCATGTCAAATGTTGCTGTGAGATTCAAACATGGGTGAGTTTGGACTTTTGCTCAGTAGATGTATTGCAGATGTGTAACGCTGTCCTCCTGTGACAACTGTATCAAGTAGTTGGTTGCTTAATGTAAGAGAATTCAAACAGGCCAAGAAGATGAGTAAAAAGTGCAATATGGAGCTGTTAAGAATTCTTGGAGGAAGCAAGGGGAAACAAGAGGAAACAGGAGGAAGCAAGGGTTGTACAGAAAAACCCTGCCTGCATTCAGCAGTGACCCCTGTTGTTGTTCTGCAGAATTAAGGCTTTTGCATGTCAAGCCTGCTTTCTTCCAGGATGCAATAGAGAGGTGTGAGCATTAGAAAGCCTTCTTCCTTGGGAATCTTATATCTGTGCCTACCTAGAAACATAGGTCTATTCATGTTGTGTTTTGCAGTGTGAAGCTCTTAGGCCAGATTTTTCCTACTAAGTTTTTTTTTGGCATAGCTATGTCAGCTTGGGGTGTAAAAAATTAACATGTCTCTTAGCTGATATCACTGCACTGGCAAAGCCCTTGGTTTGGATGCAGCTATACTAACAGCTGAGAACATATGTTGGCTTACTTACATTATGTGGGGAGATGGTATATAACTACACTGGCCAAGCTCCTCTTGGCAGATGCTTCATCTCTGGTAGGGAAATCTGTAGACATATTGCAGAATAGCAATAATAATAGAGGCTTTGGTAGGAAAATAAGGCTTTGGATTGCATGATTATGCTTTTACATCCAGACACTAATTTCTACATTAAATATATAACTAGAATAAAGAAATAATGAATGCTTACTGTAAAACTTCATATATAATATATTGTTATCAGAAGAAAATCTAAACACACCAGTACTGCCATTTACACAAGCCTTCTAAGCAGGATTACAGACCTCTTGAATCTTGCATCCAGAGTTACTACTTTTCTATTTATCACTTTCAGAAGTACTTAATATATCTGTACTTAATCTTTCATTTCTGTTTCCTCTTATAGACCGTTGACCACTTGACAATGTTGGATGTATCACTTTAATAATAGCATTATTCAGTAGTGCAACATGTAGGACTGCACATTACAGCTTCCCTATAGAAGATAAAATGTAGACCACAGCTGCCAGAATAAGAAAAATATGCCAAAGAGTAGGAGTGGTATTATACATACCTGTTTCAGATGCCTGAGAAACTGACTGAATTGTAAGAAAGCAAGATGAGGGTAAATGGAGGAGTCCCTGCACAAGCCATAAATTCAGAAGATATGCTACTTAGTAAAGAATGAAAGCTGTGAACAGCAGTGGAGGGCAAAAGTTAATTGGGCTCCATACTGCTGTTAGGGAGAGGAAAGTAGCCACAACCAGAAGCAAGATGGCTGCTTCAGCAATGCCCTAGTACAGCCAAAAGATCATCTCTTTAGCTCTGCAAGGGCTTCTGGGTTAGGGGGAAATCATACACAGGTGACTAATTTTTTTATGGTTCACAGCCGATCAAAGTGAAATTCAGCAGCTGTTCAGGACAAGTGACCACTCTAACGGCTGTAATATAACCTGCTAAATAGAGAGGGAATTGCATGAGAGCAAGAGGTTAGCTGTGATTATCGGCAGGTGAGTGCTTTATTGAAGTTGAAAGACCATTAACATTGATGGAGTAATTATTTCAACTTGAAAGTAATTACCTTGATGGGTGATAACTTCTCCAGTGTTCCCAGATTTGATTGGACCAAACAATTGTGAACTCTTGAAGCCTAGAAAAATATTACAACAATACTGCAATGTTTAAATTACTGAAACCACTGTTAGAGTATTTTAATTATGCTTAACAGTGAAAAGATTTTAACTTGCAACAACTGGTGACCTCTCATGTATAGAGACATTTGCTTTCTAATTCCAATGAAATGACCCACACCTACCACGTGTGTGCTATATGTGATGGGTTTGCAAATGAATCATGTGATTTAAAAGCAATTTTTAAGATTCAGAGCCTCGTTAGCACAGTTTCAGGAAGGGCTCGTACTGGAATTGCAGTAATTGTTTTATTTGCCAGGAAAGCCTGTCTTCAGATTGAAGTCTGGTATGCTTACTCGGGATGAATACAGGACGAGTGCTCCTTCACATTGAAGGCTGTTTAAAAAAAGAAGGAAGCGTGAGAGGCAATCTGTGTCTCACAGACTCTGTTGTTTCCATGCTGCTGCAGAATATGCTGGATTTGGCACTACAGCTCTGTTTAAATAAGCATTTGGATTGGCACTACGATGCCCCTCCAGAAACTGATTAAGTGCTTCAGTAAGCCCCACCTATCAAGACAGACATGTAGAATTGCCTAATTAGAGCAGAAAGGACAAAATGGATTGTTGCACAACTTCAATGATTTTGAAGTACTACGGTAATAGAACTGGATGAGAAAGTGAGAAAGGAAGAGCGAGAGACTCGAGCTCACTTCTATTTATACCATAGTAACCATGACTACTTCAGCATCTCCCTGGATGCTTTCAGTAGCCACAGAAACATTACTTTACATCCTGGGGAGCTCTGCCAAGAATTAAGGAATCACTGCTAGTTAGGATTCAGGGCAGTAGGGAAAGGTTTACCTGGCGTCTGTGAGGTCTGAATATGTGAAGGTTACAGCAAAGGAGTTTATTTCGTTACT